>NC_030684.2:83453242-83767686 GCF_000004195.4 Xenopus tropicalis
GGCAAGAGGCATCACAAATAACAGGCACAGTTTGTGACATGTAACCTGTTGTCTTGGGTACAGCTTCATCAGAATAAATGTCTCACTAAACCTTGTATTGACCTAAACGTTTTCTTTTTTTTATTTTGTCTTTGATTTGTCCCTCTTAGTTTCACCAAAGCCTGGGCCCCAGAAGTCACTGGGCTGCTACATCTCTCCAGTAGCATAGAGTTACAGTAGTAGTTTAAATGGAACCATTGCTTGATTTTACAGAAATCCTTGCACAGTCCTTATAATGTAGCTGGAATTAGTGGTAGGCTAAAGCAGATTGTTCTATAAGACAACAATAAGGTTATTTAGTTAAGGATGTATGCAACAAATTTTTTTGATGCAAGACATTTTCGCCATTTTGCAGAATCTATTCAAGGGTTCGCAAATTTTTCGGCAAAGCGAAACAGGACAGATTCGCTCATCACTAATAGAATCCACTCAGCAAGGTACCATTTTCTGGTCACCTGTTTAAAAGAAAGTATCTTATTGGTTTCTAGGGGTTACTGCACTTTGAAAAATGTTGCGCCTTTTAATACATATGGGGGATAGTTCACACTGGCAATCCTTCTGTATATTCTTGCCATTTTTTCTGAGTTTCTCACACAGTGCAGCTTTAAAGGGGAAACATCACTATTATAAAAATACATTAAGCTGTAGCAGATACTTAACAATTCTTTGGTCTTACTGTTTTGAGGTATAAATGGATTATTACCGTGCTTCCTTAACCCAACATTTTATTTTTCTACTGCAAAAATCCATATCCATGCTATTAGTCAGTAAAGCATTGCATATTGCTAACTCATGTTTAAATCAGGCAGTTAGACCAGGTGGAGTGTGTCAGTGACTCACAGCATGAGTTGATATTGTAAACATATTATTGACAAATAATTATTAAGCCTTTAATACAGATTAGTGCATTTTTTATAGTAATGGTTCACTTACAAGTCTTACAGTATAGGCACATGGCTTGTTTTAAGGGCCACTCTCTTTCACTGGAAAACAGTGGCTTATGTTGTAGAATCCAAAGCACTTGTGTGATAAGAATGCGGAGCTTTGACAGGCAGGTCTTTGCTCAAGCAACTCTTGCAGAAGCCAAAATGCCAATATTCTATGGGCTTTAAAGCTGGTTTGTGTGAAGCCAGATGTTAAGAATAATTAGGAAAAATGTAATGCGGATTGCCAGTGTGTGCTTGTGCATGGAAAACAGCTACCGTATCCTTCCATTCCTTGCAGCTATATCACAGAAACTCTGCCAACAATCACTGGAACTCTGCCTTGCAGTGTGAGAATATTGCTAAACCAGCCACACTTTTTATACAGTGTCACTGGGACACTGTAAAACACATCTTGCTTTTACTGCACACTATCATTTTTGACAAATAGAAAGCTTCAGCAAGGCTACAACTTTCAAGCTCTGGCTTGTTCCGATATAAATTTGGGGCATGGAATATCCAGTTGGCTGAAGCCAATACTGACCATATTGACCTGTGTATGTTGTCTGTGTTCAGCTGCGCTACATAGTGCCCTTGTATTTCCCATTCTTAACCCTAAGAGCTAAAAATTTGTGAGGGGAATTCACAAAAGTGTTGGTAACTACAGAGTTCTCAAAGGGGAGAATTAACTCTGAGGTAAAGGAGTTAATAGGGAAAAAAAGGAAAGCTTTTAAGAAATATAAGTCAGAGGGGACAGTAGATGCGTTTAATGAATATAAACACTATAACAAGTGTTGTAAAACAGCAATCCGGAAGGCAAAGATAGAAAATGAGGAGCGCATCGCGGCCGAGGCCAAGACTAACCCCAAAAAGTTTTTTAAGTATATTAATAGTAAAAAGATGCAGGTTGAGGGTGTGGCCCCATTGAGTTATAATAACAATATGGTTACAGCGGATACAGAAAAGGCAGATGTGCTTAACCAGTTCTTTTCTTCTGTGTATACAGTAGAGGAGCCAGTGGGCCAAGTCCCACCCAATAGCTTCACTGTTGCCTCAGCTCCAACTATACAGTGGTTGGCACAGGATATGGTGCTTAAAGGGTTACACACGATAAATGTAAACAAGGCACCGGGGCCAGATGGAATACACCCTCGGGTACTGAGAGAGCTAGGGGCAGAATTGCAGTGGCCCTTGTTTCTGATATTCTCAGACTCGCTCTCATCAGGTATGGTACCTAGGGATTGGAAGAAGGCGAATGTCACTCCCATATTTAAAAAGGGAGTAAGATCTCAGCCTGGCAATTATAGGCCTGTAAGTTTGACATCCGTGGTGGGCAAGTTATTTGAAGGCTTGTTAAGGGATCACATTCAAAATTATGTAGTGGAGAATGGCATTATGAGCAGTAATCAGCATGGCTTTATGAAGGACAGGTCATGTCAGACCAATTTAATTGCTTTTTATGATGAGGTAAGTAAGAAGCTGGACAGTGGGGATGCAGTAGATATAATCTATTTGGATTTTGCCAAAGCATTTGATACCGTTCCCCACAAACGACTGCTTTCTAAACTAAGGTCTATTGGTCTTAGTGAAGCCGTTTGCACATGGATAGAAAACTGGCTACAGGATCGGGTACAGAGGGTGGTTGTTAATGGTACATTCTCTACTTGGAATAAGGTTCTCAGTGGGGTCCCTCAGGGTTCTGTACTGGGTCCACTTTTGTTTAATTTGTTCATAAATGACTTAGGGGAGGGTATTATGAGTAATGTATCAGTGTTTGCAGATGACACAAAACTCTGCAGACCAGTCAATTCTATCCAGGATGTGACATCCCTGCAGCAGGATCTTGACCAACTGGCAATCTGGGCAGCTAAGTGGCAGATGAGATTTAATGTGGATAAATGTAAGGTCATGCACCTGGGATGTAAAAATATGCAAGCCCCGTATACCCTTAATGGGACTGCACTAGACAAATCCATAATGGAGAAGGACCTTGGAGTCCTTGTAGATAATAAACTTGGCTGTAGCAAGCAATGCCAGGCAGCAGCTGCAAGGGCAAACAAGGTTTTGAGCTGTATTAAAAGGGGTATAGATTCACGGGAGGAGGGGGTTATTCTTCCCCTTTACAGAGCGCTGGTAAGGCCCCATCTAGAATATGCTGTTCAGTTTTGGTCTCCAGTGCTCAAACGGGACATTATTGAGTTAGAGAGGGTCCAGAGAAGGGCAACTAAGCTGGTAAAGGGTATGGAAAGTCTCAGTTATGAAGAAAGACTGGCCAAGTTGGGTCTGTTTACACTGGAGAAGAGGCGCTTAAGAGGTGACATGATAACTATGTATAAATATATAAGGGGATCATATAATAACCTCTCTAATGTTTTATTTACCAGTAGGTCCTTCCAACGGACACGAGGGCACCCACTCCGTTTAGAAGAAGGGAGGTTCCATTTAAATATTCGGAAAGGATTTTTTACAGTGAGAGCTGTGAAGTTGTGGAATTCCCTCCCCGAATCAGTCGGACTGGCTGATACATTATATAGCTTTAAGAAGGGGCTGGATGGATTCTTAGCAAGTGAGGGAATACACGGTTATGGGAGATAGCTCTCAGTACAAGTGAGGGAATACAGGGTTATGGGAGATAGCTCTTAGTACAAGTTGATCCAGGGACTGGTCCGATTGCCATCTTGGAGTCAGGAAGGAATTTTTTCCCCTCTGAGGCAAATTAGAGAGGTTTCAGATGGGGTTTTTTGCCTTCCTCTGGATCAACTTGTAGTTAGGCAGGTTAGGTATAGGCATTATGGTTGAACTTGATGGACGTATGTCTTTTTTCAACCCAACTTACTATGTTACTTACTATGTTACAAAAGTGGTGATATCAAGACAAAATAAAAGTGGAGATTTGTTGTATTTTCATTCACAAACCTCTACCTCCACTTTTGTGAATTTGTTTCTTAAACAGACAGTTTTCAGATTTTGTATTTTAGATTTGTGTTTATCTCTTATTAAATCTATTGGTATGCCATCAAACCCAGTCCCAGATCTACATAAGCCTTGTAATAATGATATTGTCAACAGGATTTTGCATTTTATTTGCTAGTCATTTCTCTTAAGGGGCATTTCCTGAAGGGTAATATTAGTTTGCCTTGGAAAACAAGATTTAAAATATGAAAATTGCTGTTTTGCATAATATATGGATATATATCACAATAAAGCTTTAATCTTTATGGGGGAATACAACTGATTTGGAAATCGCATTTTATTGTCTCATACATTAATCTAAAACTAGCTCATTAATGAAAACGAAAACTTTTTAAATACAAGATTGTATACATTACACTTTTTTTGTTAATCAGTGTACTACTTGAGATTTTGGTCACCAATTTCTAAAAATGGCATAAGCAGACAAATTCACAAAATGTATCTTATAGTGTTATGGATTTATCGTAGTGCCACCAAATTTTAAACAGTGTCGTTTACATGGTACAAAATTGTCATTATTGCGTTGTGAAAATGTTGTTTGTGCGCCAAAACTACATACAGATTTAAGCCAAATTAACCTATCAACATTTTCCCAACATTTCTGTTTTGGTGGAGACATTGTGGTGTAAAAATGTCTGTAAAAATGTTGTGGGTGTGACTAATTCTCAAAATGGTTGTACACAATAGCCATGCCTACATTTTAACATTTTTGAATATTGTTGGCAGAATAATTATGGAAAATTGGTCTGTGAATAAGCTGGAGCATAAACAACATTTTTATACCACATTTTCCTTTACCAACATTTTTGTGAATTCTGTAAATATCTGTAAAAATGCTGTAGGTACGACAAATTCTTAGAAAGTTTGTACATAATAGGCATGCCCACTTTTTAATGACATTTTTCTGAAAATTGTCGGTAGAGGCATAAAATTGACTGAATAAGCTGGCACATAAAAAACATTTCTACAAGATTTTCATTTACCAACATTTTTGTAAATTTCCCTTGGACTTGATAAATTTGACCATTATGTGGCTGGCTGAATCAAGTACAGATCTGATCATTCCTGTTGGCCTGTCCAATCAATTGGACTTTAGATGCAGGGCTTGCATTAGAAGACTGCCTCTCTTATATGAAAGATCTGCAAATATGAGATGTAGAACTATTATTTATGTGCAAAATACAGATAAACAGGCTGGGTATGTTTCATACATATAGAAATCATGCCTTTATATGGTATTATTTCATATATAGAGATAGAATGTTCTGCGCATAAATAACCTGTCATGCTGTACTGTACAAGGGAAATAAAATGGTAGCCCACTGTTGTGCTCTGTGGCGCTGCTATGCACCGGCTCAGGGATGGTGTTTGCATTTACTGGGGCTGGAATGATATAAAATTCTATATATTCAAGTTTCAAACACTTGGAGTTATGTTATTATTGTCAGGAGTGTAGACTAGTAGACTGGAGTCCAGCTTCTGGGTAGTCCTGTGTGATTTGTCTGCTTCAAATCGAAAGTGTAACCTCTAGCCGTAGTAAGACAGGCTAGAGATCAGGTGCAGATGGCAGACAATAGCAAGAGTCCCATAAACAGGCTAGAGTTCAGAGCTACAAAATTTACAGAGTAAAGGACAAAGACAGAAGTCAGGAGCAGGCTAGATCACTGCCAAAAAGCTTAATGACAAGGCACAGAGGACAGAAAGAGGCAGGCTTATATAGCTCCCTTGACTGAACCATTGCCTGCAGCAGCCTCAACAAGATTATAAGTGGATGCAAAATACAAATTAACTGCAAATTGTCCTAGAATACCACTGTGTAATTTCTAGGGTACCTGCCTCATGAAAGTCCTGGGATGTTCTGTACTCAATGAAATCTTTGTGCAACACATATAAAGAACAGCTTGTTGGATTAACACTGACCAATTCCAGGCTATTAGCTCTTTAATAAACATGTAGCAAATGTGATTACATTTGCTTTTTAATATGTTCATCTAAATAAAGATCTCCATAGCTTTTCCTAGGCCAGTTCCTATGTACTTATGCAAGAGAAGCTGGTTCATTCTGATTTACTCTTCGATGGATAACAGTAACTTTCATTTGTACAAGAATAAGGGAATAGTTTTTCTTTTTCCTCTCTGTTAGGTCCTATTGTTTGGTATAATAATCTTGCATTATCAAGAACGATGTGATACTGAATTTTCTCTGCACTCTTGTTCAGAGATAAAATATCAGTGAGGCAAACCTAGTATAGGGTATACTCATGTGCATCAGTGCTGCAAGCCATCCATGGTTGGAGCACCTGTAGAGATATGCATACCACACACACTCCTTTTAAATTACTTGTGCACGTCTGTACTGGCTCTGGTTGGGGAATCCACCAGATGGAACATCCTTGAGGTACAGGCATGTTTGATCTTTCACTTCAATTGTATGGAAGCTGCTGACTGTTGTACAGCAAATCAAGGCATCAGACTGGATATAAAAGAGACTTCAGAATGTGTTTGTAGATCAGCAGCTGCTGGAATCAGGTCTAGGCTTTGGGCTGAATTGAAAGAACGTGGTTGCTTTACAGAATTATACACAGAACAGGTTTAAAAGGAAAATGTCCCTGTACCTATTTATAAGTACTCTAGTATTTATGTGCTATTCAATTTTCTTAAATGAAAAGTAGAACATTGCGCATTGTCTTTTATTTCCCTGCACATTTTCCTTTACATGAATGTTTCTCCCTTGTTATCGTAAGTCCTTTGGAACTAAAGTAAACTTTTATTCCCATACAACAGTCCCACTTGGAATGCTGTAGTAAACATAATGTAACGTAATGGCCACTTGTTCTCTTCCAGTTTCCGAGAATGCTACGTAGGTATTTGGGTATTCAAAGAAACAGTCTTTTCCCCTTCTCCTTCTCCCCTTCTGTAGTTCGACTCTGCTTTGAGAACATAAGTCTGCCTTGGGCACAGTAAACCTTGGCTTGTTTAAAAAGCATTCTCGAGCTGACATCTATCTCTGACAACTGCAGACAGAAATCTGACAAAAAAAGAGGGAGCTTCTGTTCTTGGCTGGTTGCCCATGGAGGGATGTGGGGTGTGAGTTTCCAGAGTGCTGCTTTGTCATTTGTCACACAACATGTAACTACTCAAGTGCCAGCTGCACCCCTCTGTGACCTTGTATATGTTACTCTTTTGCTTTGTTCTTTGCAGACCTGATACTCCTGAGTATGCCAATGTGTATACAGGTATTCACAAAGTGCTGCTGTGTATTCAATATATTGTTTCAGAGCATTTATCATTCTGTTTTGTTTTTATGTACTGATTAAAACCAATATAGTTGTCCTGCTTGTGTTTCTTTTAAATGTAGAATAGTGAGTCTTATTAAAATGCCAAACAAATAAATCTGTTACTTTGAATCTACATACCACTTATTGCTGGGAAGGAAGGTACTACAATCCTCATCGTTTTTAGTCCTTTCTTTTATTTCAAAGGCTAGCTGCATACATAAGAGCTTCTCTGCTGATTTAGAAAGGCTGATCTGCTCCCGTCTGCCCCTTATTGTGTTTGTAGAAACGCTATGTGTGACAGTAGCCAAAGTATTTTATCTTTGGTGGTCTTATTTGTTTCCTCCAGGCAATAGATAGGACCCATATAATGTAATTTTATGCATATTGTTCCTGATAAAACACTAATACTATTGAAGCAGCAATAGTTGCAAGGTTTGTTTTATAATAACTATTCACAATTACATGTCCTACTTAAACACTGAGTGTCCCCTGTTTATGTTTAACACATGAAGCAGTTAAAATGCAGTACCGGCTTCATGTCCCTGGAACATAGAAGTGAACAAAAGTAGTGCTACTGTAATGTTAATACTCAAGAACACATACTAGTATAATGTGCCTGTTAACTTAATCCCCTTATTAAATATAGAAGTGGTAATAAAGTGCCAACTCTACATTAGATATCACAGAACAGTATAAATTCAGTGCCAGCTTCATATGTAAAGGAGAAAGAAAGCTTCTTAAGGCAGTTTATTGCCAAAAGATTAGCCACAATAGTGCAAGCTAGAAAGCAATATTTATTTGGTAGAATGCTTTACCATAGCTGAGTAGAGAGTAAGATAGCAGCTGCCATTTTAGCTTGGTCTGACATCTCTTCACTGCTTCCATCACTCCTGCTGCCTTGAGTCTCGCTGTTGGAAGAAGGTAGGGGAACAGAGGAGATAGCTGCACAGACTTGTGCCGTGCCATGAAGGTTTTTGCTGAGAGAAGTAAGTCTGACTCAGAAGATCATGTGTATAGAATAGAAGAAAAGAAATGTGTTTCTTTTCACAGAGGACTCAGAGCAGTAGTACAGTAAGTGTTAATTGCTGTATTTACATAGACCTGTCTGATAAAGCTAACTTAGTTTGAACTTTTCCCTCTCCTTTAAAGCAACCCCTGGCAGTATAAATGCAGTAGCAACTTCATGTTTAAGGACCTCCAGAATACAAAGCAATATAAATGCAATACAACAATGTGTTTTAAGTCCCCAGAACACATACTGTAGCAGTGAACAAAAGTAGTGCTAATGTATTAACACCTTGGGCTGGTTCCTTTGTTACCCCATTGTCTGCAGTGTTACTGTTGCAGATGGGTCAAAAGTAAGCCCCTTCATGTTTCTGTATGGCTGCAGTATTAAAGAACTGATTGTAATGTTAGGAATATTGGTTACTTTACATTGCGCTGGATATCATTTTAATGTATTATAATTACATAAGAGGTCTGTAATATGGTTACTACCCAACACAAACTGTACAAACTGTAATGATTTACTTAATCTGTTCTATTTCTAAAGGCAATCATTTGTATTTCACTTAAACAACAAGTTAAAACAATAAATACAATTTGTAATTCTAGATATGAATCTTTCCAGGATTTAAAACCCTCCATTACACCAAACTGCATCTATTATGTCCATGTAGCACATTTGGTTGGGGACACATTTGCTTGAGCCAACAGCGGTGTCAGATGAACAGATTCATATAAGGTTGACCATCTGAAGACAGAACAATGGAAGTAGTGAGCTTTGCCAGGGGTTTTGACTTGATATTGCATGTTATAAGGAAGTTCACAATCTGTATTTTATCTGCCTGACTGCTTATTTGAGACAGTTTATGCTGGGTGGCTAAAACTGCCGCCTGGTATCACTGCTCAATTATCCAGAGCTAATTGCCATTTTCCACATCTTGTGGAGGAGACAGCCGCTTCTATCGTCTCCAGTAAAAGCACTTAGTATTGTGCTGAGCAGTTTGCTCCACAATGCGTACACCTTGGCACAGCTCATTCAAACTCAACACAGTGGTAGGGCCAGGAAAATGACAGGTTGGAAATTTTTAAAACTTCTCAGCATTTTTTGGCAAGAGCCTTTCCTTATTATCTGCTAATGAGAGTTGGATCATTTCCTGCTGAAGGTATTTTAGGGACACCCATCCCATCAAAAATTCCTCATAAAAGAATACAAATGGGAATACAAGGTCATGCATAAAATGTTTACAAACAGTTCTATATTGGCAGCACATTTGACATTAGTTTCTATTTTAGCTAAACATTATGTGTGCCTAGTTTGACTGACTAATGGTCATGTTTATTAAGTTGTACCAGGGAGAACACTGGTCTACATGTAAAGGTAAAAAAAAGTCTAAAATATAATTTACACAAACACTCTTCATATTGTTATCCTTCATTATGTAGGCCACCCTGGGAGGTAGCTTAGCTTAATGTAAAAAATAATTCCTAAATTTCTGGATGAAGGCGTGGGCATGGCTCTAAGCCTGTTCTTTTGGTTGATTTAGTGGATTTCCTCTGACCTGTTGATTTATCAAGGTGTTACTTTTATGATCCTGGCCATTTTGGATTTTCTTTAGGAGGATTTGACTAAGTTGTCATGCCTTAAATGTGCAATTTCATTCCTTGTGTTTATCAAACAAAAGGGTTGCATCTCCTGGACATTCAGTTTCTCAGAGATTATTCTGTTCTGTGATCTAGCCCAGCTTTAGATCTGTAAAGTGGTGCCAAAAGATTTTCAAGGGACCGGTAGGCGGTTTCTATCTATTACTATGTATTACTTCTTGGAAGCTGGCTTCTTCTTGGCTGTTATACTCATCAGGTTGTTGTAGCTTGGGGCCTTTTCTTACAAGCTATCTAACCTTTTATCCAGACAAGATGATGTTGTAAACAGTTTCAGTGCTTAAAACAAGTCATCCACTCCCAAGACTTTCTAAGCATTATTAAAGACCTATCTTTGATTTATTGAGTACTTCGGATTCTTTAATGTTTGGTCACTGAGCCAAGAAAGGCTTCACAGCATCTAGGAAACTAGTTCCATAATGTATTAACATGGCACGCGAAAAAACATGTATCAAAGACAGTTGTAATTGTTGTATGCTTGCCAGTAGAATCACACCCAAAAAAATTTCACTTGGGTGACAAAAGTGCCAATACTCTTGTGATAGGAAGATTCTTCAGGCAGTGGAGCTATAAATTCCTACTTATCTCTTGTTACTTTTCTTGGATTTTTTAGTGGGGTAACTGTGTGTAGAATCTGTGGTGACTGTGTCTCTTTAGGTATGAGAAGGGAACTTTCTCCAGCTGCAAAGAAGGACACAGGGTAGCCCTGAAGGGAGGCAAGTCACATGGCTGAGAAATAAGGGTAGTAAAGGACTTCTTTTTCAGGGACCTATCACCAGGCAAGAGGACTCCATAGTTTAAGATATACTGAAATTGAGCATCAATGCTTCTGTCTGGTCCTTTATCTTCCTGGGTCCCTAGAAGTATTTGCTGTCTCTAGCATTACATCCCTGCCTAGCTTTACATGAATGATCTTAGAAACATTTTCAGCATCAGGAATTGGTGGTTCAAAAAACAACATATACCACAAATCTGATCTGAGAACTGTATCCTGAAAAGCAGATTTACATAGCATTTTTGTAGTTTTCAGCTGATTCACATTTTTCATGTTGAGCAATTGCCTGTTATGTTACCAGCTCGTGACTGCACAGAAAATTTATTTTTTTACTCATTTTACACGTTTTACACATTTCCCAGCTTTATATGAATAGCTGTTTTATGCATAAATGAATAATGAAACTTAGGACAAAAGTAATTCTTTTACTTCTTTGTCATTTCCTCTTATCATGTTAACATTCTTGAAACTGTACTTGAAAAAAAACAACGCATTATCAACCAAAAACAATGTTTTTCATTACTGACAAAGCAAAATGTTGGCCTTGCCCTTGATACCTACCAGATTATCTGGCAATGAGAGTTTCTGTGGGCACTGTATCCAGTGATACAAGCTTTCTCCCTTTTGCTACATAAGAGATTCTCAACTTTTTTACCAATGCATCTTGTGCTTCTCAGTGACCTTGTCACAGCTATATGAAATATTGGATACTATAGTGTGATAAAACAACTTTTCTAAGTTAGAGGGAAAACCTGGAATACTGTGCTCTGCCATGAGGAGACCAAGAGACTGCTCAGCTGAATGCAGCTGAAAATCAGCACCCAGTGACCAACAGTTCCTATTCCTGGCACATCCTGGAACCAAGATCGCTTAGTGCGGGCTGGCTATCGTTTATTTGCTGCTGGAGATGTGTAGATGTGTAGTTGCCTTTCTCCAATAAATGCCTCATCCTGTTATACCAATAATTGTGTGCCTTATGTCTGTGAATCCACGGGCCTGTGTCCTTGACATATGGAAACAAGTTTCCATAAACTTTGACCCGATGAAAAAGTTGCAACCAGAACTACTGGAATAAAATGTTTTTTAGGAATACAAAAGAAAACCATATCATATCCCAACATTTCAGGGCAAAAGGAGTGCGAATTGGTAGCTCTCTAAATAAGTAACAGCAGCTGCTTCCATGTATCAGAAGCAGTCATCCTATATCTCACTAGATTTTCAAGCTGGCATAACACTTTGACAAACAGTTTTGGATCAGTGATCTCAAATGTGCAGTTGTCTAGCTGTTCTCCCATGGAGGTACAGTAGTTGATACCCCCTATAGTTAGAAAGTGTTGCTGCGTTATTTTTGTCCAAAGCAAAACATGGTGGTGTAAATATTTCAAATTTGTTAATGAGGAGTGTACCAGTTTTTTTTTCCCCATAAACCATAACATATTTATCAGGCAATAGAACTAAGAGGTCAGGGATAGAATTTTCATGTAATGTTAATCAATAATTGCTACAAGCTGTTGGTGCCAGTTTATAGTTTGGTATACTGTTTGCAGCTACTTGTCGTGGTTACTAAAATAGACAATTCTCAGTATTGAGTATTCTCAGCTCTCAGTATTGTCTATGGCAGGGTATTTTCTAGCATTTAGTAGCCGTGACAAGTAGCTGCTACTAGGTAGGTCAGTGTGTCTTCAGCCTAAATAAAGTTTTACTGTAAATACAGAATAACTACACAACAAAGAGTTCAACAGAATCTTGCATAAATAACATTTAAAGTGATTGTTAATTTGTGTTTCTGTGATGCTTTCGTGGCATCACAGAATTTATTGGAAAGTAAACATGGACAAAACAAAGCATGGCAGCTTCCCAGCATAGTGGTTATAAGGCACCTACTGTAGAAGTGTGTGATAGACAGGGCAAGACTGGCCACAATCCGAGTGGAGATGTGTTACGCTGATAGCTGCAATAGGCATTCCAGTGGGTTTCAGTGAATGGTTTGCATTTTACCTTAAATGACCTTTCTGTAGTTTGCTCAGCCTGACTGTGTTTCTTACAGGGCTATTGTAGGACTAATTATTCACATTGAGGTAGCAATGGCATGCAGGACGTCCCTGATTTATAACTAAAAATATTTACAAATTTAAACAGTTGTTTCACAATATATACCTTTGTGTTTTAGATACATTCTTTTCTACCCCAGGGTTCCCTTGGATAATTTAGTTTACAAAGGAATTGTCACCCTACTGTAAAACAGGCTTTGTTAGTGTGGAATATAATGCAATATGCAGTCCTAACAGTTACCAAGCAATTATCTAACAACATTTTCTACTGTTTAAAAATTACCAGAACTTGCCAGGTCTGAAACGTTTAAATATGTTGCTGTTCACATTATGGGTAATTTATTTTTTTCCAGGACGCAATTGTTAGAATGCTAAGGGGCCCAAGAGCATGTCCCACTATATTCGTCTGGAAAAAGGCAGGTCTCTGTGCTCCAAAATGCAGTTCAAAGACCTGCGGCCATTCCCAAACCACAGAACACAGTGAAAAAAGTGCAGTGGTCAATTGTCAATTTTTCATCAGTCCTGGCAGGTTTATTGGAGCCCAACATAACCAAAAATCAGTGAAACTTCTAAAATTAAAGTTTAGGTTGTTTTCTCTGGAAAAAATGGACATGATTACTCTGTACAAGTACATTAGCGGGGATTATAGGCAGATAGGGGGTGTTTTTTTCCCATGAAAACGATCAGCGCACCAGAGGCCATTCCTTTAGATTAGAGGAACGGAGCTTCCATTTGAAGCAGCGTAGGTGGTTTTTCACAGTTTTTTAAAGGCTATTGTGATACTAAAATCTACAGTAAGGGGCACATTTACTAAGACACGAATCTGAACCGAATTGGAAAAATTCCGATTTGAAAACAAACATTTTGCGACTTTTTCGTTTTTTTTGCGATTTTTTCGGCGTCTTTACGACTTTTCGGAAATTGTCGCAACTTTTTCGTTACCAATACGATTTGCACGAAAAAACGCGAGTTTTTCGTAGCCATTCCGAAAGTTGCGCAAAATCTGGCGATTTTTTCGTAGCGTTAAAACTTGCGCCTTTTTCGTAGCGTTAAAACTTAAAAGGTGCACAAGTTTTAACGCTACGAAAAAATCGCAACTTTTTGCGTAAGTTTCAACGCTACGAAAAATCGGCAGATTTTGTGCAACTTTCGGAATGGCTACGAAAAACTTGCGTTTTTTCGCACAAATCGTATTAGTGACGAAAAAGTCGCGACAATTTTCCGAAAAAATCGCAAAATACCGATCATTACGAAAAAAACGCAATCGGACGCATTCGGCCCGTTCGTGGGTTAGTAAATATGCCCCCAAGTATTGATGTTGGTATATATGGTTTATGTATGTGAGTGTATAGATAGGTAAGTATATGTTTGTGTGTGCTGGGCTTACTTGCAAGGGTTGAACTTGATGTACTCTGGTCTTTTTTCAACCCTATTTACCTATGTAATACAGTATCAGCTGCCACAGCGTGGTGGTGGTTCTAAGAGCCAAAGTTCTGTCTGAGCTAAATAATGCAAAGTCCTTGCTGCCAGGCTAGAATCGAGAATCCTGAAATATAATTTTTGGATAAGCATTGCATAGAACAAAGTAGTGTTTCTCTGGGGAAGAGGAATTGTCAAGGAAGTATGTCCTGCTACTGCCTTTCACCCACTGAATATGAAAGAGAAGGAATATTGTACAGCGCTGCGGAATATGTTGGCGCTTTATAAATAAATGTTAATAATAATAATAATAATAATGTCATAACCATATGTGTCACCTCAGTGAAGAAGAAGAAAGGGGAAGTAGCCTTCATGGAAGTGCACTGAGGAATCACTGCAATGAGGGCTAGATCCTATGCTCCAGTGATATAGGAACAAAGCACAAAGTTACCATGCTATTAATTGAGCTGCCTGTATCTCCACAGAGGAATGATGACCCAACTGTTTAGATTGATGGTAGTGAGTCTCTCCCTGCTAGAGGTGCCCGAAAAAAACTTGCTGGAACCCAAATGTGACTATTGAGATTTTGCATGTGCGCCTTGGTCTTTAATAAATGAGGCCTCAGATTCTGAGCTGTGGTTGCTTAAAAGCTGTATGGCCTCCTACATGGTTTTGACAGAAGTATGTAAATACGTTTAAAAAAAACCCAAGCAAATGGGGAAAGTTATATGCAAATTTCTTTCCCTAAAGAAGGAGGAAAGGTAAAATTACTGGGGGTTGCCAGTGAGTATAGACTAGTTGCTTACCTTGAGCTAGTGTTCCTCTTCTTCCTAATGTCACCAGCTCAGGGTACTGCTTGCAGAGCAAGGCACTAACAACTTCTTTCTTCTAGGTTCCCCATTGGCAGCCCTGCAGGGCAGATGCACAGTACAGAAATGATGTGAAAAATTCTGTACTGCAAAATACACCTGGCTGAACTGAAGGGGATGCCTGGAGGAAAGGAAGAAATTTGCAGGTGGTGCTTAGCAAGAAGTACTTTGGGCTTGCATGTGTTTTTAAAGCCTGGAGTTACAGGTAAGCAACTAGAATCATTTGGGGGGGGGGGGGGGGGGGCGGTGTCTTTTTACTTTACCTTCCCTTGTCCTTTAACATCCATGCATTTGCCTTTCTTTGTCTTGATTTGTGTTTAAACTAAACACAGAAAAAAACACGGAAAAACTTTGTTGGTTGTAATGTAAAGTGTACCAGATACAGAAAGTGTAGCCAAGATTTTACATGAGTCTGTGTGATCCAGTTACAAGTGGGACTGCCCTGTGTGACCTCTCCCAGAAGGCCAGAGATGCATTTTTGTCTGTATTAGTTTGAGCACTGTATAATCAGTAAACAATACAAGTCTTTTGAGGAGAGTTGGGCAGATAAGCACACACAGAACTCTGTGTCCAGTACAAGTGTTTTTTTACTCCACATACCCACTGAGTATCATAAAACAGCACGTGTATTTAATATAGCATGCAAGGCAAACAAACCCTGCAAATCCATATGGAGCAAATTAGCAGCACATTTACATTTGTAACTACAGGGGAGTTCTGTGTTTAACAGTTTAGAGCGTTTACAATGAAACAAGAGAGGATAGTTACTATGAGTTTACCTAACCCCACGTTACTATGAAATTGTGCCAGAAGAGGGAGGGGCGCGAGACATAAATGACCATTCAGCTGGAAGCAATACAAGCAAACTTTACTGGACATGACAGATTTCCAGCAGAGACAGTGGTTGCTAATAAAAGGGTTATCATCGGGGCCATTTCAATTTATGCTTTTCTCAGTATGATATAATGTAAAAATGAAATGGTTTCAAGTGAAGACGGTCAACTGCTGTAAAGGAAACTATTGCTCTTATTAAAACCCGGTATATATCTCATCACATCCCAGCTGCAGATGTTCAAAAAAGTAGATTACTAGGGATGTGCTTTATTTATGGAAGGTATATTTGCATAAGTATAACAAGTTAGAAAATAGTTTGAATGTTTTATCTGTTGTAGAATACGGCATGGCTATACGTTCTGCTGCTGCTGCACATTAATCTTGGCCATACTGTGGCCCACCACAATTCTGGTCAGAGATATATATATATATATATATATATATATATATGGCACCCAGGTATCATCCTATGCTGATGGTGTGCTGCTTACTGGCTATTTGTTTATATATATATACATATATATATACACATTGTTGGACTTTTTTATTAAAAAATCTTCTGCTGCGTTCAGAGACATTGGAACTTAGAACAGTGTATGCTGATTACAGTTGGGAAACCCCTGTACTAGACGATGGATTTCATTTTGTGCTGAAATGGTAACCAAGGTCCATGGTTTAAACTCTGATCTTGATATATTAAATCTCCTGTTTATCCTGGCACTAGCTCTGTTGAGATTATTTCAAGATGAGTCAGGTCACATTTGTTAATGCCAACTTTCTGTTCAGAGAATGGTGCGGCCCATGCTTGTAAAGGGGTTGTATAAAGAGGGGGGGGGGGGGGGGTTTGTTGCTGAAAAAAATGTATCAGCATTTGTTCACCATTTGTTTCCAGTACGGCTGCATTTTCATTTGATGTAGCAGCGTCTCTCAGCAGGAGTACAGAATATGTCTCTAGTTATCTGCAAGAAATAGGATTAGCTTTCTCTCACCCAGCCCTCACACTCTGAGTTTATTTTTCATGTGTGCTATGAAATGAATAACAGACAGAAGTTTCAATTCGCATCTGTGAAACAAAATGCTAAATCCTCTTACAAATATTCACTTCCCATGAGAGCAATGTATAGCTTATGTGTGGGGGCAAACAACATCTGTAAATAGCACGTATAACGTCTCTTTCAATGTTGTCATTAAACTGGTCAATTCATTATTTAAGAACTCATTGAGTACTATAGTACTGGCACTCAGCTACTGTCTCTAAATAGTGGGCAGCTCTCAGCAGGAGGAAACCCTAGGGAACCTTGTCCTTGTGATTCTTTTCTGGCATCATGGTGCCAGCAGACTAATATTGCTTAAAGCACAGTCAGAGCAGAGGAATGCACTGCTATTGTGGCAAATGCAATAGGCTATTTTTGAAGAGATTAGGCAATCATACTAACAATGCTGCCAATGCCCCTTAGGATTACAGTATGTACACAAGGAGATATCTGACTCATGGGATAAACAGGATAAGTATTCTGAAGCAACGGCTGCACTTTATTTCTCCAGGGAGAAGAACTCCTTGCTCTTTTCATTCAGATAATGTAGAACATTTCATATCTTTTATTTACAGCTCCCTTATGTTTTTAAGTCATTTCTCTTGTGAACGATAGCTCATGCCTGCACTCTGCATAATGGGAAAGATGCAGGAAGGCAAAGCAGCAAACCTACACAGAGCCATTTGGTACTGAGTAACCTGCTGCCATATCTTAGTGCCTCTAAGGGCTCTGGTACACGGGGAGATTAGTCGCCCGCGGCAAAACTCCCTGCTCGCGGGCGACTAATCTCCCCGAGTTGCCTTCCCTCTGCCATCTAATAAGAATCTCAATGAAACTGCCAGATCATCAAGTGGCTTGTGACCTAAATTGTAGGCATCCTGTCTTAACACTAAGGCTCATCTGTTTAGGAAATTAAATTAAATGGATGCACCTTGGACAGGCTTGTTTTAACAATGTGCATTTATTCATTATAATAAATGCATTCAGTTTCCACTGAAGTCTTTAAAAAACATGACTGCTTCTGCTTTGTGCATCTCTGACGTTCTTCTCTGCATAAATGAGCTTGCAGTTATATTCCTACTTCCTATGAAACATTCAGTACAAAGGTCAGCACAACGAGGCAATCATACTGCTCTCTCTTTGTACTGAAGGGGTAACCACCATTAGGCTAATGCCAGACAAGGCGTAGAGAGTATATTTTCGGCAAGCAGAAAAGCGATTGCCGAAAATACCACCCTACCCTCCTATTTGTGCCTGCACCCGAATGAATGGAATACGCTCAGGTGCAGGCACATGTAGCTGATATCCGCATAAAAACAGGAGAGAATGCAAAGTCTTGTGTTTTTATCCGGATTTTGGCTACATGTGCCTGCACCCGAGCGTATTCCATTTATTCGGGTGCAGGGAGAAGTCTGGCATTAGCTTTACATACTGCATGCAAATCATAGGTGAGCACAGATTAGTTATTTCCGTAAATAATTTGACTTTATATTGTAAGGCAAGTGCCATCTTCCTGAATGCATATCTAGATATTCCCTGCCATAAAGCAAAACACAGCTGCTGTTGTTTACCAGTAAGAGAGCAAACATAAAATAGGCACATGTACCAAAAAATAATCTTTATGTAAGCACATAAAGCAGCAATAACTCATCGGCCATTATGATATCCATAAATTACTGAAATAAGGAATAATCAGGGTTACGAAAGGAGTATTTGAACTCAAGGTCCAAAAACTACTTGGTGCATCAAGTCACACAAAAGAAATGGCACCATTTGCTGCAATTTTGATTTATCAGTATGAAAAATGGGAAAGCTGACATTGTGGTGAGTGCCAGTCACACACTGCAAGAGGATGTGGTGTGGCATGTTAAATATGCACAGAGTCTATAGTGATTACTTCTCCTCCTGATGCCAGTCTATACTTCCCAGCTGTATTATATGTCTTGCTTTGTATTTCATTGTGCTTGTCAACAGCAGGCACCTCTAACCTTTACCAGTAATGTGCACTGACAAAGCCAATGGTAATCCATGGGCATCTAGCCAGCCTCTTAATCGCTTCCTGGCATCCTTTAGAATTCCACTAAGTGTTCTAGTATCTATGAAAAAACAATATGAACCATATGTCTCACAGGTTATGAAAATATTTATAGGGCCAGGATGCCAAGAACAGTCAGGATTATACATTCTCTCACAAGGCACATACCATGTTATCTGGAAAGGTTCTTTTATTTTTTAAGTACAACATAAAGAACTTTCCCTTTAACTAAGCATAGTAGAGTTAAGTGCAGGGGTATAAGTTGGTAATTAGACTTAAAGGGGAGGGCATATTTTGGTAGCTTAAATGTGTCCATACATGTGAAGATCTGCTCGCTTGGCGAGGTCGCCAAGCGAGCAGATCTTCTCCCGATATCCCCACCTACGGGTGGGCGATATTGGGGAAAATGTAGGCTACTTTGATCGTTTGGTACCTGGGGCCAAACGATTGAATTATAATGGCGGCAATGGGGCAATCGGTTTGGGGACCGCATCAACGAGCCGATGCGGTCCCTGATCCAACTTAATCTTTTAACCTGCCCGATCGATATCTGGCTAATTTCAGGCCAGATATCGGTCGGTCATGCCCCTCGTTCCTGCCCCTACACAGGCCGATAAACTGCCGAATCAGTCCAAGGGACCAATATCGGCAGCTACAATCGGCCCGTGTATGGGGACCTTTATGCACAGAATGTCTTAATGTCCTATATATATTGATAATGGGTGAGTGCAGAGGATCTCTTGTTGCTGTCTGTATGAATTTTGTGGTCACGACCTCATTGCATCCCACCTAGTGGGGCCTCTTTCTCAACAAACTCTCTCTGCTTAACCCTTTTACTGCAGTCAAAGGGTTTATCTGCCAACAATGTGCACCGTACATTGTTCGGCAGATAAAGGTACTCTCTGAAGAAGCAGCATGTGCCGCTTCTGCTGAGAGTTTTTAGCGATGACAGACCCCTGGGCAACGAGTCAGGGGGGCTGTCATGTCGGGCCCTGCTACGCGATCGTCGCAGGGCCGACCCCCAAGCCCCCAAGCAGCAGAAGCGATCGTGGGAGATAAGATGCTGCAACGTGGAAGCTTTGAGGGGATTTTTGGAAATGTCATCAAAATTGCTAACTTTAGAAAAGCTTTGTGGCTTGGTACTTTGGAGTAGAAAGACATGGGTACCCATTTTAGATTGGGGGGAATGTGTACTTTCCAAAAATATATAACTTTCTGGGGTGAGCGTACTTTATACTAGCTTTATTCCTCATATAATGATATAAATGTATTGATTTTGCTGGAGCTGAAATGACAGAAATGATAGATCATATGGGGGTATGTTCACATTGGGGCCCCTACATGCCACATACTAAGGTAAACCTATACATATTGGGCATCAAACTGTTCAGTGGACCCCTGGCGTTCATATTTAGGGTGTTTTATTTGGTTACATTATGACCTATAGGAGATAAGATACTATAGACTGGAAGCTTTGAAGTGATTTTTTAAAAATTTCACAATTTGGATAAAAACCAATAACTTTAGGAAAGCATTGCGACTTGATAGTTTGGAGTAGACAGACAGTTGTGCCTATTCTAGATTCCCCAGAATCTGTTCTTTCTAGAAATGTGTAATTTTTTGGGATAAACCTTCTGTTAGTGGAATTTTTGGCCTTGAAATCTAAAGTATGCAGCTTTCTGGAGCAGTGCTTTGGAAATTTGGTAGTGTACTGCTGGGAGTTTTTGACATACAAGGGAGAAATCTTCATAAAACTATATATATTTGATATTGGCACGTTCAGAAGACATGGGACTTTCCAAATCAGTTGTATTTTTGTGCATAAAATAATTTTTGTTTCTGGTATGTGTGTTTATATTATGGAAAATGTGATTTTATTTAAATTTTTTAGACATTTAGAAGCCTATATCTTGTTACAGAATTGGAATTACACCAATATTCTACCATATTTTGAAAGCTTAGGTTGCCCTGAAAAAAACAATATATTGTTTTCCTGGGTAAACTAAAAGTCCCCCCCCCCCAAAAGTGAAACAGTGCAAAATGTTCAAAAACCGTCCAAAATGGCTGGCAGTGAAAGGGTTAAAGATACAACCACAACAAATAATTGCAGTTGTTGTTACTGATATTGCAAACTGATATTGTGCGCAGGGTCTAGGCAAGAGGATGGAATACAACTAACCAATCACTATGAGGCTTCCATGGTTTATGTTACAAGGATACTCTTACCACATAATTCCACTATTTTATTAGAACAGCATTACATTGTACCATTACACATTTACGTAAGTTGTTTTATGTTCTGTTATATTAGAGGTTCTGATTTCATAAATTTGTAGTTTAAAGTATTGTCGCTTTATTCTGCCTCAGCTGAGCTTTCTTCACTCTCCCACCCTTATTAAATCAGTCTCAGGCATCTCCCTCTTTTAGATAAAGATAAATAATCCTAGTGGCGTATGGAGTCATATTTTATGAACTAAAACCTTCATTGCATTGAGAGATTTTAGGGAAGCAATTCTCCCGACTTTACATTTGCAGCACAGATTATCTGAATGGGCACATGGCTATTGGAATAATATACTATATAGAATATTTTTTTTACTCATGACATAAAGGCCCATACCAAAAATAATGGCTAATTTGCTATGGCTAATCAAGGTCCACCTCTTGTGCTTTTAGTACATCCAGCACTGTCAATATCTGCATTTTGTCATCCCACCATGCTGCCCCTTATATAGTGTGCTACAGGTCTGAACTAGGAATAAAGATAGGCCCTGGCATTTCATGCACATGGAGGCCCAAACAACCTGCCTGTGTATGAGAATTTACAGCAGCTCCTCTGGCATTTGCTAGAATCTAGGTTGCCAGTTTGGGCCTGGTGGACTTAAGTGCAACATTCACTGTAAAACGCAAATCTCCCATAAAAGGAGTGCAAAAAAAGATGTGTAACAGGCCTTCTTATCCATATACCTTAACATGGTATATTTATCAGGCAAGAGAACTAAGAGTAACACAAGATGGCAGGATTTACCCAATGTCCCACAGATCCATGTGTAGCCAAGCCACAGATAAGCTGGTATACTGCATTCCTTGAAGTTATTGTTTCTCCAAGTTGCATAGATGTAGTGGGGCTGATGGTTTCATAAGTCCAAGGAGGGGAAGGGGGTGTTCATCTCTAGGCCTCCCTTCATCTAGGGGTTGAAATCTCCATTCTGCCTGTTGCTTCCTCTTCCTGAGTCTCCCAAAAACTACACAACCCCCTTAGAAAATACTTCCGAATTAATCTGATTTCTTCACCCCTTACCCCACAAAGAGGATGCTATTTCATCACTTTGTCAAATAACCATTCTGGCTGTACATGTGAAGATGCAGACATGGTATGGGCAGGAAACACAGTAGGGGGTGCAGCTCCCATATTAAATGGCGTTAGGTACAGCAGACGGGCTATAACAAGATTACTATCCCAATGACAGAATAATTTAACCCCATATCTATATCCTGTAACACGTGGCACTAAAGGCAAAGACACAGGGACGATTAGTTGGCACAACTTTTTAAAAAGTCATGGCAACTTGTAGATTGTAAGCTCTTTTGGGCAGGGCCCTCTTCACTTCTTGTATTGGTTATTGATTGCTTTATATGTTACTCTGTATGACCAATGTATAAAACCCACTTATTGTACAGCGCTGCGGAATATGTTGGCGCTTTATAAATAAATTTTAATAATAACTAATCTGTGCAGCGAAAACTCGCAAACGATTGGTCACAACGACTTCTATTCTACTCCAGAAAACTGGTAGAAACATCACCATGATTAGTCGTGGCAATTAAACTCCCCGTGCCTTCGTCCTAAATCACCCACAATAAATTAAGTTATAAGTACAAGATACTGTAAATAGCGAAAGCATATAAGCCCATGACAATGTGTTCCTTGGGTTTATTAGTAACATCACACAAGATAGTTCTGCAAATATTACAGCTTCTCTGGAATGGAGGCATTGCCTTCTAATGGTAACAATCAGTAAAAATATTGGAAGAAGCATTAGTAATATCAGCAAGTAAAAAGACCCAGCACTTGATTAGGATAAACTCATGGCTATGTTCCACTGTAAGATAATAAGGTAGAGAGAAGTGATGTAAGTGAAACAAGGGCGCTCACGTAACATAGGTATTAACATTAAGCTTTTGAAATAATTGAATAGAAAAGCACACATTCCCAGAGAGGTGCATCTTGTGGGGCAAATGTTTATTTCTAAGCAGACAATCAAATATAAATTAGACATTACTTACGTTGAGGTAATGAAAAGATCTTGTTCTTGTGTCTTAAAAATTATTCATTTTAAAAATGTATGTGTTGAGTAAGAGAGTTGACTCTATGGGGCAGATTTATCAAAACACGAGTTCGAATCCTGAATGGGAAAAATTCGGATTGGAAATGAAAATTTCTGAAGATCGCAAATATCATGAAAATGCTTCCGAAAAAATCGCATTAGTCACAATAATATCGTATTGGCGATACAAAAGTCACGCAATCGTTCGTACCGAATGATTGTAAACAGCGGCAAAACTGATTTTTTTTTGCGCGCTAAAAATACGAAAAAGACGCGCAAGCATTGGAAAAGTCGCGGAAACTACGCTCATTGCGAAAAAAAACGTGTTCGGATGCATTCGTGGATTAGTAAATGTGCCCCTAAGTTTGCATCCTAAAAATCCACATAGTTAAGAATATGTGACATATTAATGTGCTATGCCTTGCTGCATGAACAGGGATTATATAGAGACCTTCCATTCGTGAGAAAATTATCTGCTTATGTGCAATTCACTGATCCTCTGAAAAGGCAACTCATTTTTGTGGCCTCAGGACTCAGCATAGTAAGAATCCATTCCCCAAAAGAGGGATTTTACCCAAACAAAAGTCTAATCTAAGAGTAGAGAAAGGCCCTGCAGAGAGAACCCAGTGTGACACTTTAATATTAATAATAAAAGTTAGCTTAGCCTTGCTCTCCAGCATGAATCATGTCTCCATCAGGCCCTTGCTTTACATTGCACAGCAAGCTAAATCCCCTCTCCTGAAAACAGTATTGCCTCGCTGACATGGATCCCTCTCTGGCCCCTTTGAACAGTGCATTAGGGTGGAATACGAGCCTGTGTTCCCTATCACCAAGCGACCGCATACATTGTTGTTACAATATTACATTTGGGGAGATGAATTGTTTACTTTGCTGAATAAATATTTTGCCATAGCAGAATTACCCTTGATTGTGGTGGAAGTTTGCAAAGAGAACTTCAGGAGCCTAACAATAACCAGGACTTGCAGTTGCTGGGGGATTCCCAGAATGCAGAGGCCACAGAAGGAGCCTGAATTATGTGCAATTTTCAGTATCTGTTTCTGAAAAGAAGAAGTTTCTGTAGAAATGGGGTGGCTGTTAGAATGTTCTGTAGCCATACACTTTCAGCTATTAGTCATCGTACAACAAACGTTCAGATATCGATTGTATGTTTTAATGCAACAATCTAAAACTAACATTCGGATTTAAATTGTAGGATTAAAGTCAGAAAAATAACAAATCAGGCGATGTTCTGGCCTAAAATTGACAGACAACAATCGTACGAAGGTTATGTCCCTGAAACAGTAGTGACATATGGAAACTTTCACCCCGGGAATGATGTGCTTGCTTAAATGTATAGTATGTGTTTATACGAACGAATGTGCTTATATCGATTGTGTGCGCGAAGCTTCTTCTTTAAAAAACAAATTTTGTTTTCTGTTTTAAAATGAACCCAGTATGTATGAATGCCAAATACAGAGCAGCACTTGCAATAGTCAGGAAAAGAAGAATCAGAGAAAGCTTGTTGCAGTAAGCAATGGATTTTAAAACTTTGGCAAACATACAAGTTCCTCAGGGGGTGTGAGCATTTTGTTTATACGTAAGAGGACACCCATGGGTATTGGCAGACGGGCAATACATGAAAACATATTATTGTTATCTGACAGAAATTTTCTAACCTGTCCGATTGACTAAATGACTGATTGCCATAGTATAAAAATGGTCAGGACAATTATTCGGAACTCACACACAGTCCAAAAATCATACAACACTTTGTATATATGGCCAGCTTAACTCCACTTCTTTTTCTAGGATTTCTAGGCTTTGTGGACCTCAACTAAAGATTACTAGTTTAAATAACAACTTCTGAAAATATGTACTGAAATATGCAGCAGTGTCTTGGGAGAGACCTGTTCCACCCTATAAAGCACGTGTCAAACACAAGGCCTGCTCGGTTGTTTTATGTGGCCTGTGGTGACTGTGCTTGACCGTGCAGCACCAATCACCTGACTGCACTGTAACTGTGCCTGACTGTGCAGCACCAATTGCCTGACTGTGCCACTCCAGTCCCAGTGGTGCTCCAAGTAGCCAGGTATGTGCTGCCCTGCAGGGTGCGTGGTATGGAATGACA
This sequence comes from Xenopus tropicalis, assembly GCF_000004195.4. NCBI lineage: Eukaryota > Metazoa > Chordata > Amphibia > Anura > Pipidae > Xenopus > Xenopus tropicalis. The sequence continues at coordinate 83,478,592 of NC_030684.2, forward strand.
TAATACGCATCACGCAGGGCAGAACGTAAGCCCCCGTTTGGAGCGCCACTTGGACTGGAGCGGCTCATTCACCATGGGCCACATAAAACAGGCAAAAGTTCCCATTTCCGCAGCACTGCGACCCCGTGCCGCAAGTTTGCACCTAGTGGGCGAGTCCTGTCCCACTGCTCCCACAGTTTGTAAATTACCTGTTTTGCTTACAGTTTGCTTTGTGCTTGTTGTTATTTTCAGAACATGATTAATGCACGAGAATGTCGTGTGATATGGTGTTTCAGGGTGAGGAAGGATTTATCCTTCTACTACTAAGTATCTTAATAAAAAATTTCAGCCTGCGGCTTAGCCTGGGTTTTAGATTTCGGCCCCCTTATGTGATTGTGTTTGACACCCATGCTATAAAGGATACACAACCCTTTTGTTCTCCTTATCTTAACATTCAGCCTAAAGCTGGCCATACACACGCCGATAATATCGCACGAAACCTCGTTTCGTACAATATTCGGTGCGTGTATGGCATGTCGGCTAGTCGACATATATCACAGGAAGCTGCTGAAATCGGTCGACTCGCCGATCGGCCAGGTTAGAAAATTTTGATCGGGCGCCATAGAAGGCGTCTGACCAAAATCTGCCGTCAGGGCTGAATCGGCAGAAGGAGGTAGAAATCCTATTGTTTCTACCTCCTTATCTGCTGTTTCAGCCCTGAACGGTGTGTGGCGGATCTGACTATGTTTCGTGCGACCGATGGTCGCACGAAACATCGTCAGATCGCCACGTGTATGGCCACCTTAACAGAACATCAGTTTTATGGAAGATTTATGAAAAATGGAGACAGATAGTAAAAATCTGACTGCTGTTTTTTTGCTTATATTTATATTTTTATAATGAGCAATAACTTACATATATTTAGATATTTAAATATGCATAAATACTGTATATATTATTTGGCTATATGTCTGCTGTATGCTGAATAAATTTATTTATTTTATTTTTTAAAAAAACATTTTATATAAATTTACTGTACAATATATAAAATGATTCAAGTATGAGGAGAAAGACACTGTGTCACCATTCTGTTCCCAGAATTATAAAAGCGGCACACTCTACATTTCTTTTATATTTGTTGAAACAAATGTTGTGATATAGTTTTAGAAATAAATGCTGTACCAAAAAGTGAAGGGATATTAAGAGCAACTAAGGCTTGTCTTTTCATATGGTTCATAGAACACCAAGGGTAAATTTATAAATCTTTATGATTGAAACAAGGGGTATATTAGTTCTTAAAACACAAACGTTGCAAAGAGTCATGTGACAAACAGAGCGTACTGATTACAAATGATAATATATACTGTATGTAGTCATTCATAGCAATATACTTTGTAGGTTACTCAGAACTTTTATATGTCATATGCTAGTGGTATTCAGAGTTGGTCTGTGTCTTTGCTCTAAATAAATACTAACTAAAATACAAAATATTGTTCCAGATACTAATCTCTTATGTACGACGATATCTGTTATGGAAATATATCGTTTTTTTTGTTGATACCCATTGGCCACCCATGAGCATCAGCACAGCAGTAAATTTGGAAGCTTTTTGCCGAAGTACATCTCTCTGTATGTTTCTGTTCACCAAATGCAAAGCGATTTTACTTAAAACTATTAGCCAAAATAGAAAAAAATCTGGTTGGCCAATGAAATCCATGGGCACATGTACTACTGGATGAATATATGCAGCAATGTAGTTTGACCATACAGATGTGTGCAGCCAGTGCAATATCAGATATGCTAAACCTGACATTTGTACCAATCACTGTGCAGCTAGGTCCTACTAATAGAAGGTAATCAAGTTGGTTAAACATTTAAACATGTTCTTCCTTAAAAATTTGGGTGTGGCCTTGTGGAAAATCCTGAAAATACATCAGAAATGCAAAAAAGTAATACTCAGAATGGCACTAAATTTATATAGAAATCTTGATATATTTAGAAACATTTTGTATATAATGCAATTTGTAGAAACATACTTGTTCATTTCCTTGCTTACAATAAAATATACTATAAATATGCATAATTAAAATCAAGCAAAGACATTTGTACTGTACAGTAATAATTTAAGCTGTAAAAGTGACACGGTCATTTGGAGGAAAACAGAAGCAATAGAGAATAACACAAAAGAGAAAACAAGAGAAACAATACACAGTGATTCAGAGACAAAAACAGCCTGGATTTGTGATTTGACTATGATTTTTTAACCATTTCATAAACATTACTAGTGTTACAGGTTTGGTAGCTGGATGTGACTTTGATGGGTCGTATGCAGGAGAAAACAATGCCACCTTTACACTGCCATTAAAATGAAATGAATCACTGCTTTAATGGGCAGAACAAGCTGAAATCTACAGGTATTGATAATTCTATAATGGTTGGGTGGGCATGACAATAAAAGGTTGTATTTTTAAATACATTTATAACAGGTATGGATGATTTTTCTGTTTAATTTGAAAATGACTTTTATTATACAGCATTTTTGTCTGGGTAACAGGTCCTCTTTAATGGTTCAAGTGGCAAATATGCTTGGAACTTATAGTTCATGTTCTGTGGATTAGGAGACGGGCAGAAAGATTTTCTTGCAGGTCTGTTTGTATCCAACACTTGACTTAAAGGAAAGCAGGTCTTAACCTGTACATTGCTAAAACTACACTGCTGGCATCTTTCTTTAGTTTGAGATAGGGTGAAATGTCTCTTAATGCTGATGGTACTGGTATGGGATGTTCTTTCTTCAGGAAGCCTTCCCATTCATGGTGATGAATTGCGTGTGGTCTCCAAGGAAATCACTGTGCTTAAGTCGCTCCTTCAAAGAAGCTGTTGAAGAGAGTGGCAGAGAAGAGGAGAGATGAAGAGCTCATTGACTAAGATGGGAAAACTATATCTGGAAACACGTTTGCTGTGCTTCAGCCTTGCAGGGGAATGCTCCTTTACTAAACTGATGCAGTGTCCAAATTGCAAAATTCAGCATCACAGTGTCTGCCCTTGTGCCTAATGTACCAATACAGATTCACATTAGTGTCCAATTTGGGAAATCATAATCAAATCATGTTTTGGGTCAGTTATTATTGTGGGGTTAGTGTCGCTTTCAGCACCTAAAATGGTGTATTGTGAAAGGCATAAGCTTAGTATTTCATTTGCAGTCACAGATTTTTTTGGAAATGTGCAATTGTATTAGAAGTTATAATTGAAACTGGAAGGGTTAAAATCCCCAGATGACATGGGCAGGGTATTGGGCAGCTGTGGAAATGTTAAAAAAAAAAAAAAAAAAAATTATGACAATATTTAAAGCCAAATAAGCTGTGTTAAAAATAGCCATCTGCTAGCAACATTTAGCTGAATCATATCAATTGGGTTATGTAATAAAAAGGTATTCAAGTATCCACCAGGTCTGATAACCCATAGCAACCAGATGTTTTCATTTAAACAGGGGACCAATAAATGCTACAAGCTGATTGGATGCTCTGGGTTGCTAGAGCTGGTGTAGACTTTGCAGCGTTTACTACATTAACCTATATACATGTAAAATTGTGTGCAGTGCACTGTACAGCCCGGTCTGTTCATATACACAACCACAAAGGTGATGTTACTTGCTTTCCCTGGCTGAAAAATAAATGGATTATAAAACCTTGCCCTATCTGTCTGGACCAAGCTTACCTCATCCCCCTGCCTAAACATCCCAGGACTAGGAGGAATGGTCAGAGACTGCTTTCCCTGGCAGAAAAATAAATGTCTCTGTCAACTGTATTTATGTAATGTAGGGCCCAATTCATCCCACTTTGGTCTCATGTGCAACTAAGTCCATAATACTTGTTTACAGGCATTCTTGACCATTTTATTCCCACGTGAGCATGGCACTCTAGCCAGTCCATAGCAGTCTGGTCTCTAACTCTAATCCAGTACATCCTGTCCTGCTCTCTAACTAATGCAGTCATGCTTTGGGCTTACAGTGCTTTATAAATCCTGGCCTACTCTGTTCCATAAACTGCACAGCCGTTAGAGGACTCATCTCTCTATAACCACATTGCCTCTTACAAAACGTCTATTTTTATATTCCTTATAAGTATGATTAAAGATGAAATCTGATAATTGTGACATGATCATGCAGAACATGGCAGAATGTAATGTTAGATATATCACATCTACGCATATCTTAACAGTATAATCTCAGAATGAGGGTCCAGGGAGAGCCAAGAAACACAGCCCGCCTAAAGTTCTTGAACAAATTCCCCCCACCCCTCCCCATCAAACACACACAATACTACTACTGGGAAGAGATCCAAGAATGCGGCCTGAACTGATTATCTGTACTCAGATGAATGTACTTCTCCAGCTCAAATGTTCAAAACTACTTTGCTAAGTACCATGGGTCACACTACACAGGTCACACAAGCTTTTTCACTTGCTTTCCTTGAAGTGAATGAGGTACAACAGAAAGAGGAGCACTATTTGTACAGAAAGGGAGAAACGATATACAGGGAAACACATTTACCCCTTTTCTGCCAGTGTCAAAAACATGTTACATCACAAGAGTTAAATTGGTTGTGTGAGCAGGAACTACAGGTGTGGCTGTACCTACGTCACATTGTGAGGTAAAAACCCCTGGTGCACAAGAAGAATCACCACTAATTATCAAATACTTGATTCATACAAAATGTATGAACTTCATAAATTATATATATATATATATGGGGTTAAGGGGTTGGTCACCACCCTACCATACTATTTACTGCATGAATGGATTTTACAGTTTCTGTAGATGAATACAAATATCAAATTGAAAGATAATTAAATAACATTTTAAATAATATAAATGCAAACACTAAAAGGATGGTCAGTTTATTTTCTTAGTAGTTTTTTATTGCTAACTGTATAGTGAATTCTAAGCTTCTGTTAAAAGACTTGTTCCTGTAAGTACTTCTAAAATGCCAAATCTGATTGCAGAAATCCTTTCGTTTCGGACAGTAGTACCATGCGCAATGCAACTGCTACCAAGTTTACCAAATACTAACAGCTGTAATCCGAATATAAGGAGCTGGACAGGGTGCTGTTTTGGGCCCGCAATGATGATGACAGGGAGGCTAGACGTGCACTGTGTGCCTCTGCTTTAATCCTCTCCTCCTTCAAAAGGAAAACAAAGACACATTTAAAAGGTAAACAATAAAAGATAAAACTATGGGAAATAAAACAAAATGAAAAAAATTGTAATAGTATGCTTCACATTACTTTAGTTATTAATGTAATTAGTAAAATGAAACAGCCAGCCCTTTTGTATGACGCAAGACTTAACACCTAATTCGCTTAGTGAAAAGCATGAGCAGATGCGCCGGTATGTATAACATAATGCTCTGTACTTACAGGCTAGCAAGGTGCATGAGCCTTATTGGGTAGACTAGAACCCAACCATAACCTCAACCCAAATTTTTCCCTACTCGGAACCAAATACATGATCCAAGCCGCAGCAACTTATTCCTCAGCCTGAACTACTACCCAGTGGCCACAAAAATAATGAAAATGATTCCCATCATGAACAGGGAATGACATCATTATAATCCCCAAAGTGATACCATTATAGGATGTCAAAACGTGAAAAAGAAATAAACAAAGCTAATTTTTAGACGTACAACCTGCTCAATATTTGTTTTTATTTGCAGTTTTTAATCTACATTCCTCTATTACAGGCACTTCTGTTGTGTGCTTATCATCCTTCATTTTTTTTTTTCTATAGAACTAGGTGCAGGGGCCTTGTATGTTGGATGAAGTTTTCCTGCAAAAAGAATGCAGTTGAATGCTCAGAGACCTGCAGGGAGCGGCCTTACTGTAAGTAAAGTGTAGCTCCACTAATTTGCTGGACCATGTCGGATAGAATAATGCTGTTGGCTACAAAGAGATGGATGTATGGGCTGAAGTTTATTTCCCACCCATAATGCAGTTGGCTATGCAAAGATGGCAGTAAGGATAGATGCTTTCTTATTTCCCACTTGTTACCTTCCTGAATTTGTTTTATTATCTTTCCTATCACATAGATTTAAGTCCTGTAAGGTAGCTTACTAATCTTTAAGTTACAACTCAATAAAGCTCAAGGAGAATGCTGCACAAGAGCTGAAGCTTCTACATATATTGAGTGATATATCAACTGGTGTATGAAACCGATACAGTTCAAAAAGGCTGGCAACCTGGTACAGGTATGGGATCCCTTATCCAGAAACCAGTTATCCAGAAAGCTCCGATTTATGGAAAGCCCATCTCCCATAGACTCCATTTTAATCAAATAATTCAGAATTTTAAAACTGATTTCCTTTTTCTTTGTAGTAATAAAACAGTACCTTGTAACTGATTCCAACTAAAATATAAATAATCCTTATTGGATATAAAACAATCCTATTGGGTTTAATTAATGTTTTATTGATTTTTTAGTAGACTTTAGGTATGGGGATCCAAATTACGGAAAGACCCCCTTATCTGGAATACCCTTGGTCCCGAGCATTCTGGATAATGGATCCTATACCTATATAAAACTTGTGCATTTCTTTCTGCCCAAGCCTCTTGTGGATACTGACACAACTGTTGTGGAAAACATGGACTTACCATCATAGTTATGGGGCATAGTTGTGCACTACTCAGGAGGCAGCACAGATAAAATTTCACATAGTTTAGCTAAGTGCAAACATAACGAATTAATAACATCCATTTTAGCACTCTGCACTTGCAACTGAGTTTGTAATTGAGCCTTTAGGCCTGCAAATTACGCTATTATATGGACATGGAACTGCTTAGTGGCGTTAAATATCCTCATATTAAAGTGTAGGCATTACATGATCAATTTTATCATTGCTACTTTTAAAATATAACACTATTAAAAAAGTGATATCGCCAGTTATACATGGGGATTATTCAGCCTTGTCACCTGATGTGGAATACTTATCTATTATTATATAATTAAAAAATAATAATACATATGAGGATTTTAACAAGTGTTGACCTTTGTATTGTCAGGGGACTCCTCTGTAATCCGTAATAGCCTTATATTACAGAAGACAAATAGTGATCCACTGAATACAATAATTTCTGTATTTGGCTGAATATCAAACTCTTAAAGTGGTGGGATTTGGCCTGCATCCTAAACCGACGCTTGGATTTGGTCCATCCCTAATAACAATATCACTGTACAGGAGAACTAATGGAAAGAAGTGAAACTCCTATTATTTATACTACGTATATCTATGCTGTCTACAGTGTATGAATAACAATATGAAATGTAGGATAACAGGTGGCAAATAACAAAATAAGAGAGCTAGAGTTACCCTGTATTCCTGAATCCTGCGCTTGGAATCTTCTAGCTGTTGCTGAAGAGATCCAACAATCTCTCGGTACTGAGCATATCGTTCCTCCATTACTTCTCTTTGCTGATGTGAATCCTGTAGAAAAAAAATAATGACATCTGAACTCAAAGTGATACTGGCACCAAAAAAACTACTCTTCAAAATATTAATGTACGTAAAAAGTTCCCTATAGGTCATGTTAACCATTTTTCACTGCTTTGTAAGTAACGGTTACATGAAGTTCCTAAACCTGACTGTTTTGGCAACCTGACTGTCCCTTCTCAACCTGTCAGTTATAGCTTCTAATGCTAACAGACTCCTGCTGAACAAATATGGCCGCAGGCCCCCCCTCTGCTGCGCTTATATGCTTTGGAATATACAAATTAAGTTTAAACTTTGGCATGTTGTATTTTTACTGGTTGCTGAAATAAAAGACAGGGAAAGTCCAGTCATTAGTTTTAACCCAGAGCTCCTAAATACCAAGATAACTTGGACATCACATGGTAAATATTTGCTTCATTTACCTAGGATGTTACGCACATTTCGGACCAAATGGCTAGGAGCATGTGGTCAGCAGAAAAAAAATCACAATATGCATCAATAAATGCTCATATTGTGAAGAAGTTTGTTGCTTTTGGGCAAAAAAAAAAAAAAGCGTATATATTGTAGTTCATAAAGAACTATGGTGCAGCAGGAGTCTGTTAGCATTAGAAGCTATAACTGACAGGCTGAGAAGGGACTGTCAGGTTTAGGAACTTCAAGTAACAATTACTTATGAAAGCAGCCCTATCAGCAAAAAATGATCAACAGTTTCAAGTTTAATTGCCATATACAAATAACAATGAAGCATCATTACTGTAATGACATTTTTTTGACCTGTGTTCCTCCCAAAAAAAAAAAAAATACAAATATTAAATATAATAAAAGTGTGCTATAAAGTATTTACAATAAAAAAATGCATTGAAATATTTGGAATTGTGCAGTGAGGATTTAAAGTGGCTTTGCTTAAAGTGACACTGCGATGAGTCCAGTAGTTATGGGGAGTGTGTGTTGGTGTGGTCTCTGTATCTGCTGGTGCGGGTCTGGATGCTCCTGTACTGCCTGCCTGATGGTAGGAGCGTGAAAAGACTGAGGCTGGGGTCAGAGAGGATCCGCTGCATTTTCCTCCTACAGCGCTGTCTGTACAGGTCCTGCATGGCTGGCAGTTCAGTCCTGGTGATGCGCTGTGCTGATCTCACCACCCTCTGCAGAGCTTTGCGGTCCAAAGCATTACAGCTGCCATACCAGGTGGTGATACAGCCGGACAGAATACTCTCTATGGTGCATTGATAGAAGTTTGTGAGTATTCTGGAGTCCATGCCGAACCTCCTCAGGCGCGCAGAAAGAAGAGCCGCTGTCTTGCAGCTTTTGTGATCACACCAATGTGGTGAGACCAACTCAGATCCTCACTGATATTGATGCCCAGGAATCTGAAGCAGCTGACTTTCTCCACCTCTGCTCCCTCAATGTAAATGGGGGTATGGCCTCCTCCCTGCAGTCTCCTGTAATCCACAATGAGCTCCTTAGTTTTGCTGACGTTGAGCAGCAGGTTGTTGTCACAGCACCATGATGACGACTCATCTCCATTAGAAATGCAGCCGATGATGGTGGCGTCGTCTGCAAATTTGATGATAGTATTGGAGCTGTGTGTTGCTGTACAGTCGTGGGTGAACAGGGTGTACAGCAGGGGGCTGAGCACACATCCCTGGGGGGCACCGGTGCTAAGTGTCATTGTGGATTAGGTGATGTTGCCGATCCAGCAGGAAGTAAAGAGGATCTTAGGCTCCTCTTGGCCTTCTGCCAATATGTTGCCCAACATGGCACAAACCCCGTGAGATCAACATACTGTGGGACATAGAAGGCTGACAACTGGTCTATACTAGTGCTTGCATTCAGTTTGAAACAGAGACCAGTGCGCTGTGTGTTAAACAAGAGCCAAATGAAGCAATATGCAGAATTAATATTCTAAAACTATTATTGGAACATAAAATAGTTATTTAAAGTTAGTTTTGCAAACTAATAGCCCAAGACAGACCATTCACAAATCCCAGCTCATCTTATTTTATCCTTCCACCCACAAAGACCCAGCAGAGCCCCCCTATGCTGCGCATCTTTTTGGATATAAAGAGTATCCATGGTATCCACCTGTTTCCTATTTATATCACTCTGCATAACAACATGTGGCCATTAAATGGTAAAGATAAAGTATATTATGTTGCCCAGTTCTTTTTTTTTTTTTTTAACTGTGATCTTCATTCCAAAATCTTTCCTTTTGCATTCAACTTTGCACTTTTTTCTTCCACTATGTGGGACACTCCATTTCCCTTGAATCCAGCTACAGTGCCTTACCCCCTTTACAAAAGTTTAAAGCAGTACAAGCTATAAATGGGTCCCTACATCTGCCCAAAATGGACCCTGCAAACACTAATAAAAGACTGCTGTTACTTTCCTAGATCAAATAATTATTTTTATACTCCAACAGTAAATAACCATTAAGGCCAAACCTCAAAGGGTTATTTTTATTAACTGTCTAGAGAACACTTCAGCTGAAGAAAGCACCATGATAGCTCCCACACATTTGCAGGGTTGGAGTGGCCTGCAAGTTATAACACAATGCTGTACATTGGTTGGTGTATGTTTTATCTTTTTATCAGATACATCATTATTTTATTATCATCCTTTATTTGCAAAGCAGTGACATATAATACTATGATTTAAGTTTGTAAGTTTCCATTGAAGCTTACAATCACATTTCTGTGAAGCTAAAACATGACATACAAACTTCATCCAGATACCGCTCTTGGTCAGAACCCAAAACCCCAGACAGAAATGCTGACTACAGTGAGCTACCCATTTCAGCATGGGTTCATGTATTTCTAATTTTATTGGGTAATTCACATTGAAAGTAATTATCATTAAATTAAAATTTACTATGTGTCATCTTACACAAACAGAAAACTTTCTCAATATAATCAATTAAAAATTGTGCCTCTTCTCAGCATCTGTCACTTTCCAGGCAGGAGTTGGGAGTCAGTCAGATTTTGATTGACAGTTAAAAGGGGACCTGTCACCTTAGGAAAAAATGCTAAATCCTTTCCAATCATGTTAGTTTAGCAAAATAAACTTCACTTAGACTATATAAATTATTTACATTTTGTTTCGTACAGTCTTGGAATTCACAATGACAGCAAGCAGGTAGGTGCCATTTTGTGAACACTGTTATTAAAGAAGAAGGAAAGGCTAAGTCACTTGGGGGTGCCAAAATGTTAGGCACCCCCAAGTGACTTAGATCGCTTACCTTCTACCCCGGGCTGGTGCCCCTGTATGGAGAAAACAGCACCAGCCCGGGGTAGCAGCGATCGCTTCCTCCTTCCTCTCTCGCTGCGCGCGCAGTAGAGTGAAAAGCCGAACTTTAACAGAGAAGTTGGCTTTTTCACTCTACTGCGCATGCGCCGGACTCGGAGTCTAGGGGAAAGGAAGGCGGAAGGAGGAAGCGAATCGCCCCAGGTGCCCCGGGCTGGTGCGGTTTTCTCCTAATAGGGGCACCAGCCCGGGGTACGAGGTAAGCGATTCAAGTCACTTGGGGGTGCTTAACATTTTAGCACCCCCAAGTGACTTAGCCTTTCCTTCCCCTTTAAGGCACACTTTGTATAATCCCAAAATCTTTTGTATTCTCCATCTAGGTGATATCTAGGTAGTGCTGAATGAAAAGGGAAAGTAATGGTAATTAAAAATTTGGAGATGTCAATCATATATTGCCTGCTCCTCAGGCATAGAGGCGGGGCAGGCAATATATGATTGACAGATCAGATTTGTAAGTATATTTATAAGAGGTGTGGATGATTTAATAAAATAAAGAGTTTGGGTTTCATGTTTAATTTGCAAAAGACTTTATGTGTGGGTGACAGGTCTCCTTTAAGTGAAAGACAGCTACAGTAGCTCTAAGGGCAGATTTGGCATTTTCTTGCAGTGACAAAATGCTCAAAAAATTCCTTTGCATTATAGGTAATGCAAGTCACCAAAAGTAATTACACTGTGTGAAAATGGACTTGTACGCATCTTTCAGCAATTACCCGCAATGACAAGGAATTTTAAAGCAATTTGTCATGACGGCAAAACATGGATGAAAAAGTGCCCATCTATCATTACCCTAATACATTATACAAAGGGAACACACACCAATTATGTACTGAGCTGTCAATCTAACACTTACTCTGACTCTTGCATGATGACCGATTCATTTAATTATTTCATAAACTGTACATCATTTTCAGCTAATTATATTTAGAAAGTTTCTAATTTCCATGAGATGAAGCTCATAATAAATGTTCAGTTTCAGTTTGTTTAGAACTGTCCCATTTGGAATTTCTGCAGCTATCTGGTTGCTATTTTACCTAGTAACCAGCCAGTAGTTTGAATGACAGACTGGAAAATGAAGAGGGCCTGAATTGAAAGAGACAGAAACAGTAACAGTAAAAATGACATTGTAGCCACACACAGCATTTTAGCATTTTTGGATGGTGGGTAAGTGGTTCTGACAAGGAGCATTTGAAATTGTAAGACAGGAATAATCAACATTCATAGCAGTCATCTAGCTGCTGCCCACAAAACAGCTCTCTAAACCTTGCGTGCTGGAAACAAGGTTGCTAATGAGGGCCCTGCTAACCATCACTTTGAGGATCATGTCCTTTACCCACTTAGAAATGTAACGTTTTAACCTTACTAATGGGAGAAAGAAGAAGGAGAAAATGGAAATAAATATTTCAAGATTTGTAGGCATAATTAAGGTAGAAATTAGAAAATTGTCAGCTAGGAGGACAGGCAGCATGTTCTTCACTGCCTAAAGGTGGTCAAACATAGGCCATGTGGCATCTGACCAACTGGCCTGCAGGACTAATGGCTAATAGGCCATACACTTTGGGTGGATTTTTATCGTCTACTTCCTTCGTTCTGACAGCTTAACAATCAATACAGCAGGAAGTAAAGAGGATCTTAGGCTCCTCTTGGCCTTCTGCCAATATGTTGCCCAACATGGCACAAACCCGTGAGATAAACAAACCAACCAATATCAAAATCTTTGGTTCTTAAAATCTATGGGCTGACAAGATAACCTTCAAAAATAGTTCAGAAAATGTATTAATGGTTCCTTTTTCTTTGTAATAATAAAACAATACCTTGTACTTGATGCTATCTAAGATGCATGTATCCATATTGGTGGCACAACAATCCTATTGGGTTTTTTTTCATCTTTAAATTATTTTTGGTAGACTTAAGGTAAGGTGACCCAAGCCCAAGGTCTCAAGATATGGATAACAGATTACAGGTTTTGTCCAGCTCAGTGGGCAGCTATAAGCAATGCTCAAAAATCTCCCCTCATTCAATTCAATGGCATCTGCAGGGCTCAGATCAGGAGACTGACGAGTAAAATGATTTCTATTGTATTTCCAATCTACAGTCTCCTGACCCCACTAGTGCACCCACATATTTAAGCAATTGCCATTGAAATGAATAAGGGGTGATTTCCAGCATTTTGGGACCCCCCCAATTGAGCTGGAACTTGCTTGAATATGCTCATTGCCGTCTGAGAGTATTTTGATTTCTCTCTTTTTTTCCCGCACTGTTGCAGCCTTACTGGGTTACACATAATAAATACATGTCCTTCAGTTAAATTCTATTTTCTGAGGAAAGTTAATCCCACAAGCAAAGTCTGCGATCATGCTGAAATGGGAAGGGGCAGGAAGCTGCCAGAACAATGCGTTTCTCATAGATGTGTGGGGCTGTTGCTGTTTTCCCAGTACTTTCTCCCACCCCGGGACATGGATGTAACTGTAGGGCTGAGTAGCACTATAGCTGAGCTTTGATACTAAAGGCTTAATAATAGAGCTCATTCATGCCAGTTCCTTTCAGATCATTTTCTCAAGGTTGCTCCATACAGTATTTCCCCTTTTGTTCCTTTAGAGCAGAATATTTCCATGGATCAGCGACCACAAATATCCTAGGGGCCTATTCATTACAAACGAACATTTAAAAAAAATTAAATCCTTGCAATTGTTCCCAGTTGTTGGGGACCATTCTATTGAGGTAACACCCCCTCAAGATCACAATTACCTCACTTCTATAACAAACATAGTTCTGTTTGTCCACTCTATAAAACTTGATCTGCTCTGACTTTTAGTTGAGACAGTCTTGGAATATTAGTGCCCCTTCCTGCACTTATTTTACAGTCATAACACTGATTCACGAACGCAACCACATTGTAGCTTGCACAATAATGGATTCCGTTATTATACCTTACAGTATATACTTTACAGTGCAGTGCTTATACTTTACACTAGTGGCTGGGACAATAAGAAAGCAAATGCTGTTACATAACAGTCTAACTAAGATGAGATTTTTATTTATCACAATTATGTACAGTACAGCCATCCTGATATGTAACTTGAACATTACACACACTTTGTGATGAAAATAATAATAAAAAGTGACCATAGTATGTGTGTGAGGGAATAAGAACCTTACATTATAAGCTGCACTGGGGCAGGAAATGATGTGAATGATGCATAATCTTTGTTGAAAGGAAATGGCTGGGCAATTTGGTATACATGGTTTTTAGAAGCTTAAGGGGTGCCCAAACAAGTATTAGCCCTTGTGTAAGCACATGCCAGACGATTGTGTCACCTGGAATGGTTTACCAGCAGATTTAAATGACACAAAGTTGCCTGACAAGTGCTACCACTGTGGGCTATGGGGGACTACCTCCTAATAAATTCTGGAGGTTCTCTCTCTGCAATGCACAAGGACAGCACTGATACTTACACAAAGGTCTTTCATGTTGTCCAGCAAACTCAGTTTCTCAGGAACAGATTCCAGGTGATCCAGAGCCATTCTTGTACTCTGACATAAGGATTTAATAAGTTAGAAAGCGGATACTCATTATACATTAAAAAGCTCTATACAGTTACTAGATGTGTAATGGGAACATGAATTGTACTGTATATTTGGTATATGGACTGACATTTTCTAGAACAACCTACTTGTTGCTGTCGGCATGCTTCCAGCTTAGCTCTAAATCAACTAGATTTTAAGAAAGGGATTATTTATGCAAAAGTTTCAGCTTCATGTGCATAGCTATTTTATCTCTCCTTGCCACTATGTTACATAGGGTTGAAAAAAGACAATCAAGTTCAACCCATCCAAGTAAACCCAGCACACACAACCCACACCTACCAATCTATACACTCACATACATAAACTATAAATACAACCACTAATACTAACTGTAGATATTAATATCACAATAGCCTTGGATATTCTGATTGTTCAAGAACTCATGTAATACTTTAAATGCAAGACTCCCCTTCACAGGACATATTATAAACCCTTAGTTACTGTTTGTGGGAGCAACTCAGGAGTAAAACACTTACATGTGCAATAGAACACTAGGGGGTATTTATTAACAGTGGGGACTAACATCCAGTGCCATAGCAACCAATCAGCAATAAGATTTGACTGGTCATCTGAATGTTTAGATTTAAATGGTGACCTACAGGTTAGAAAACAAACTCAACTCTCTGACTGGTTGTTATGATCAATATCACTAGTGATGTTTGTCTCCAATGCTAATAAATACACCCCCAGCACTAACACCTTACTGCTGCATGTTTTATACAGTAAACAATTTATATGCAAAGAAACAACACATTTTACATTTTATTTTACATTTTATTTTTGTGCAGAGTACAGGGTCGGACTGGGCTGCCGGGACACCGGGAAAAATCCCAGTGGGCCCCGGCGGCCCAGACCTGACTCTTGCAGCGCTCCCCCTGCCCGGCTGCTCCTCCCCTGACGCGTTAAATTACGCGCGCTCAGGGGAGGACGTCGGGTGGGGGCCCTGCAAGGGGGGTTAGGGGGCCCCTGTGGGGGGGGGGGAATTAGGGGACGCGGCCGACGGGGTCATTTGCAGGGCCCCTAGGCCCCAGTCCGACCCTGGCAGAGTATATGAGCAATGAAGGGCACGGCACTTGCCTACTAGGCCCTTACAATGCCATGGATGAAAATTGAATGGTAGTTACAAATGACTAGCAATAACAAAATAGATTAAGAAAGAGAACCTAAGTTATATCCCACTGATAGGTCCTGAATCAGTGTACAATTAGTCAACAAGTTATTCAGTGAAATAAACAACTATTTATTGGCTCAAAATTTAAACAAACAATTCAAAAGCATACTATACCAAACAGTGGAAAGGTACATCCCAGTGCCTCATGGTGCCCACTCCTAACGCATTTCACACTATTGGGTGCTTCATCAGATGAAGCCTCTGATGAAGCACCCAATGGTGCGAAACGCATTAGGAGTGGGCAAAAAATAAGAAGCGATAAAATTTTTACCGCATGGTATAAATAGCGCTCGTTTTAACGCACTTTAGTGAATCGCCCCCATTATGTGTAAATGTATAAAATGTTTTCGAAATGTCAGAAAATTAAAAGCCCTTTACTAAAGATAAAAATATCACCCAAATCAGCGAGGATGCCAAGGATGGTGTATTTAGAGAGGCTACAAAGAACTTTCCTAACACATCAACTACATTCTCTAATGATCACTGTCTTAAAGGAGAACTAAAGCTTAACTAAAGAAGTAGGCTAGAAATGTTGTACATTTTATTTTGGGCTTCTGTACAGGTCAAGGGGGAGATCTGTGCCCCCAAAAATGCCCCAGTAGCTCCCCATCTTCTTTTCTGTGGATTCCCTGCACATGCTCTGTGCTGCTGTCAATTACTGAGCTTAGGGATTGACATGGCAGCTCTGAAACCAGTGCACTTGGCATCAGAAATTAATCATCACCCCTGTAGCATCAGCTTACAGTATATGACAGGCCAACCTTATGTTCTCCTAAACTAAGCTTCTCAACAACTGCTCAAAGCCCACTGAGCATGTGAGTGTCACTGACACTTCTAACAGAATCCAAGATGGGGCGCTCCTGTGACTACTTTGAAGGCCTGGATCATTACTACTATAGCGATGCTGAACATTTATGCTGATTTAATAAGTTCAGTATATAAAATTTCTAGCCACATTGATTTTTAAGGTTTAGTAAATGGGCAGTATGCCTTTTTCAGAAGGAGTACAATGAATAGGGCTTGTAGCGAACATACATTTTTTTTAAGGAAGAAGCATGTTTTGTTATTTTATAAGCAAAGCGGCAAATAAGGAAACTGAAGCTACACCATATTTGGAATTTTCTACCACTCAAAGAACAAACATGGAGTAGATTCAGTTTACCTATTTATTTTATTTGTATTGCTCCATATTATGTCTTGCACTCCTAAAAGGGACCTTTGTTACCACCTTAAATTGTATGCCAGGATGCCTTAAAACACTTTTTAATATTACCCTCTCTGCTGCATTTATTTCCAAGATGGTGAATTTCTCTTGGACCAATTTATAGGCTACTACAACTTTCTATTTCCATTCACTAACAGTTGTTCTGAGGTAAGTTCCTACTTGTGGCGCTGTCTAATTCCCTCTAAAATGTGTCAGGATGCATGGGGCTTTCCATAGATGTAAACTCTTCTGAAATGATACATAGACATATGTATGAGTAGCAGCAACTGCGGTGTATGTGAGATCACAAGGGCCCCAAACTTAACTCTTTGTGCATCATACACAACACTACTGGACAAATGCTACAAGCCTCACCAAAGCCTAAAACCTTACAATTGTAAGAGGCTACTTACATAGAGAATAATTTCATGAGATTCTATGCTAATAAACCTGACCAGGATACCAACAACTTTATTCCTTAAAAATGTTCAGTTAATTATTTTAACCAAATATCATGTCCCTTAAAAGAAAAGGCTAAGTCACTTGGGGGTGCCAAAATGTTAGGCACCCCCAAGTGACTTTAATCACTTACCTTATACCCCGGGCTGGTGCCCCTGTAAAGGTGGCCACACACGCACCGATATTATCGTACGAAACCTCGTTTCGTACGATAATCGGTGCATGTATGGTATGTCGGCGAGTCGACCGATATCGCAGGAAGCTCCTGACCAAAATTCTCCCTTCAGATCTGAATCGGCAGAAGGAGGTAGAAATCCTATTGTTTCTACCTCCTTACCTGCCGATTCAGCCCTGAATGGTGTGATGTTTCGTGCGACCGATGGTTGAACGAAACATCGTCAGATCGCCACGTGTATGGCCAGCTTTAGGAGAGAACAGCACCAGCCCGGGGTAGCTGCAGCGCTTCCTTCTTCCTTCTGTTGTCAAAATCCCTGGGCCGGCGCATGCTCAGTAGAGTGAAGAGCTGACTTTTTTGTTAAAGGACATGTCAACCCCAAAAATAATTTTTTGACTAATTAAAGAAAACTTAATTCTAAGCAACTTTGCAATATACATTCATTACATAGTTGTAATGGCTTTTGAGTTATTTGTATATATATTTGCTATTAAATGCAGTGTCAGTCAGTGTCCTTTTCTATTCTCTGCCCTGGGGGCTCTGCTGTTTGTAACAATGTAACACAAGCAGCAGACTGACAAACCTGACTTGCTGGAGGAGCCTGGCACTTGCAACATTGTTTAAAAAGTAACAAACGAGTTCTTTAAAGCACTAATAATTTTTAATAAATTGATATTGGGAAGTTGCTTAGAATTCTAAGCAACTTCCCAATATCAATTTATTAAAAATTATTAGTGCTTTAAAAGTTACTTGTAAATGTAATTGCTATAAAAAACAGCATTTGCTGAACTCGTTTGTTACTTATTAGGCAAAAATTTCTTTTTTGGGGTTGACATGTCCTTTAAAGTTTGGCTTATTACTCTACTGCACATGCGCAAGGGCGAGCAGACGGAAGAGGAGACACTCGCAGGCACCAGCCCGGGGTAAAAGGTAAGCGATTAAAGTCACTTGGGGGTGCCTAACATTTTCCTTCCCCTTTACTAAAGACACAAACTGTGTAAAACCTAGTCTGGTGCAGTAAGTTCAGTATATAAAATATGGCATATTTAACAGACTTATCTATATACTCCTATAAAAAGTATATCATTAAAGTGCATAAAGAAACATGTATCTAATTAGTGCCAATGACAAAATACAGGTCTAAGAGAGGCCCAGAGAAGAGTAGTACATCTCTCTCCTACCCCTGTCCAACATGTGTCTGCAAGAACATCAGTAGCGTGCATGTACAAAAAATGGCATCTGTCCCCAGGACAAGGGTACATAAGGCAACCTTATACAAGGTGAAAAATAAAGTTGATCTGGTATCACCATTCACATGCAGGTTTGTTAGCAGTTGTCTGGTGTAGAGCAGAACAAACAACCAGAAAGTTTTAAATAAACATAACATCTGAAAACCTTTGTGTAAAAACAAACCCAAGAACCATATGCAGCAGAACTGATTAGTAATTTGTTCAGTGCATGGCATGGCTCACAGAAATCAGTGCAATTTAAATCAAAGGTAATAAGTAATTAGGCAGGATATTATAAGTACATGGGAGACAAACAGGCACATATTTCTCTTATTTGATATAAGATACATTTTCAGAGTAACAGGGATTCCAACAATGAAGTATGGTGCTTCATGATTTATATGTTTGGGTTCAATAGCACATTTATTGGTTAGATGTAATCTCATTTCATTATTTTTTAACCTAACTTTCTGTTCATTCAGATATTTTGTCCTTGCTCTCACACCAGTGAAAAGGGAAAAAAAACCCCCACCAAGCCAGAGCAAAACAGACAGTGCAAGGTCACTGTGCAGAAATATGTGGAGCAATGGGGTCTGTCTTTAAACATTAATATTTTCCCAATGCATAAAACACATGCTTTCTCATTTAATACATGATCAGAGTTCAGTTCTTCTTTACTTAGGTTGCTCCATAAACATATACAAACTATGGAATAACTTTGGAATTATTTTAATAATAGGAAAAAGGGTATAACAGGGGTAGGCATTAAACAGACAGATTATATTACTAGAAAGTCGAGTTACACAGTAAGGAATTTATAATGTTGAATAAATTATAAATGATAGCAACCTTTTTTCTATTTGTTGATTTCACAGCATATCTGCATAGATTTATTAACTAGAGTATTGCATGTCTGTGCACAGGTTGCAACACAGCTAAGTATTTAGGTGTTGCACCCAAAATCCTCTGTTATTTAATGACATCCCGGGTGTGATAAAACACGCCTATGACCCTGCAGGGACACTTATAATACTAGGGACACAGAGTTGTGTAACTCTGTAAGGTGTAATGGTTGCACCCTTTAGTGTACTAATCTTTAATGCTAGAGCTCTCTCTTTTACCCTGTCATGTTGTTAGCTAAAAGTAATGTAGTCGGAGATCCCCCTGGCTGTAAGACAGTATAAATGGCATCCAGTGGCAGTGCTAAGCAAATGTCATTCCTTTTACTGCTAAGAGGGCAGCATTGCACAGTATTTGTGTTGTCTCTGTTGGCAAAAAAGTCTTGGTCTGGAGGTAGCCTAAGCAAGTATTAAAGGAACAGTAAGACCAAAAAATGAAAGTGTATAAAAGTAACTAAAATATAATGTGCTGCTGCCCTGCACTGGTAAAAGTTGTGTGTTTACTTCAGAAAGTCTACTATAATTTATATAAATAAGCTGCTGTGTAGCCATGGAGGCAGCCATTCAAAGAAGAAAAGGCACAGGCACATAGCAAATAACAGATAAAACACTATTGTATTCTACAGAACTTATCTGTTATCTGCTATGTAACCTGTGCCTTTTCTCCTTTTTTCCAGCTTGAATGGCTGCCCCGTGGCTACACAGCAGCTTATTATATAAATTATAGTAGTGCTACTGTAGCAAACACACCAGTTTTACCAGTGCAGGGCAACAGTGCATTATATTTTTATTACTTTAAAACTCTTTCATTTTTTTAGTGTTACTGTTTCTTTAAAGCGATACAGACACTAAAAAACTACTCTTCAAAATATTAAAGTACGTAAAAAGTTCCCTATAGGTCAGGTTGATTATGTTTAACTTACAGGGCTGCTTTTGTAAGTAATTATTTGAAGTTCCTAAACTTGACTGTTTTGCCAACCTGACTGTCCTCAGGTACTGCACAACTATGGCAGCCCCTCATAGAGGAACATGATCAGATCAGGTAATGTAAAAGCATCAAAGTACTTTTATAGCAAAATTAAAACTAGCATGCAAATACAATTTTATGATAGATAGAAAAAAAGGTTTAATTTCTGGCGTCAGTATCTCTTTAAGGTCTTAATCTGGTCAATCTTTCCTCCAAATATTCCCCCTTCTCAAAGAAAAAAAAGTAACCTTGATCACCCCTCACTGGGTTGCACTGCAAGGCCACTTCTTATGCAACATCAAGGAATAGGACTGCAGTAGTACTAAAAAGCAACAAGAAACAAGAAAAAACAAAAGGTAAAAACTGAAGGTCATGTTACTGTAACCTAGCTATAGCTAGACAACAAGATACACTGGGAAATGGAAAGTGGAGGAATACTGCTAGTGACTAAGCACAGCAGCGGCTGGAGGAGGGCAGCTTGGATGCGGCCCCACTGAATACCTGCTGTGCTTGCTGCTTGGCCTGTAGCATGGTGACCAAATAAATTCTGTGGTGTGCAATCCATGACATTAACCTGAGAATTTGGTGTTGGCACATATCATGAGATGAATATGTTAAAACTGCAGGCTTTTACGGCAAGTGATTTACTGTATGCTGTATTAATCCACCTGCCCCCCATCTTAGCACTGCTATCGAAACTACTCAATGGCCAGACTCTTGAATAACTGGATGTACCTACAAAATACCAGCATAAGGTGTGTTCATGAATCTAATGACTTCTAATTTCTACTTGGTATATTACTCTAGAGCATGGAGTTAAGAAATAATACACTGTATTTTCTGAAGGGAACTCTTGAAGGCAAAATTACTTTGATAGAACAAAAACAAAACAAAGCGGCAAACAAGATGGTGCTGTAGAGCCCAGTTACTGAAGCAGCTCCCTGTGTGTCCAAAAGGAAGTCTAATGTGCTAAGAATTTAGAGCAATGATGGCGAGATAAAGCATTCAATAAGAGAGCTGTCACAATAGCATGAAGAAACCTTAATTATTCCTCTGCTGCCTCAGTGCTTTCCCCAGACAGGTTTTTGTCACATTGTTTGTTAGCCCTGATACAAAATGTCAAAGCACCTTAACATCTAATCAGTCAGCTGTTTCTAGTCTGCCACTGATTCCAGAAGCTAATAAACTGAAAGAAAAATGTCCATCCTAAAGCCACTGCAAGATTACAGAGCGGGTGCTGACATACGACTTCGTCTGACCTATCACTTGGTCCTAAGCTTATCTCCCCAAGGTGGGCTCTGAAGATCCCACAAATTCAGTGAGATGATGTAAAGGGGCACTGCTGTCCACATATAAATCATACCCTACAGAACTGTGATGGTTTTTGCAGGAGTCAGTAAGTCAAGTGAAGATTAGTATTTTGAATCAATAAGCGAGAAATCTCATGGCGAAGAAAATCTCATTCTATCCAGGCATTGTAGCCCTTAGTGCTGTAGCAACTGAATAGCTCTTGGCAGGAGATGTAAATATACGAAACACTCTCACACAAAATCAGTCATAATGACCTTTTTTAGGAAATGGCTTTTAATTCTTCTTTTGTGTAAGCAATATGATTCATTTTCTTGATGTTATTAAATAATGTGATGAAAACCCATATAGAATCCAAAACTGATCTGTTGCCTGTATGAATGGGACTTTACCAATACTAAGAATCAACTGTGACTTTAACACATTTTTGTAACAATGCATTCTTGCTTTTGTTCTAAAACATGGCGACATGTATTCCCCATGTGTAATGTATATCTGTAAATCTGCTGAGCCCACCAGCATTGACTTTTGTTTGCATGCTACGCTTCAAGAACTGAATCCATTGTGACATTGTTAGATTCCCTATACATGGTAAACCCCAACCGTTTCTTCCTCTGATCTCACTGTATTCGTTTTTCATGTGGCACAATGCTGCCAAGTTATTGAAAATGCATGTGGTCCTCATTCCCCATTCATTTGATGGCCCACCCTTGTGAATGAGTTAGGAAGCACTCATGCAGACTGCCTTTTCATTCTTTTTATGCCCTTAGGTTTGGTCCATTATAATTAAAGTTACCAAACATTTCTATCCATGAACCACAGTTACTAAATACTGCAATGTTGGTGATTCGGTTCAAAAATTTTAGCTGATAATAATTTCTTTTTATGATGAGGTAAGTAAGAAGCTGGACAGTGGGATCAATATCTGTTGTTCGATTCCCACCATCCGCTGGAACACAAACTGGGTGTCATTAGAACTCTACACCACAGGGCGGAAAGTGTAACAACTGATACAGAGTCCAAGGACAAGGAATGTAAACATCTCAGAGGAGCACTGAAAGCTTGTGGCTACCCAGACTGGGCCTTTGTCAAAACAAGAGCAACTGAGCCCAACAGGAACACCAAAAGGAATAACCGTCCTGAGGCAGAGAGAAGGCGCAATATAGTCATCCCCTATGTAGCAGGAGTGTCGGAGAAACTCAGGAGAATTTTCAACAAACACCACATCCCTGTGTTTTTCAAACCTAGCAACACACTGAGACAAAAACTTGTACACCCAAAGGATCCAACACCAAAGGAAAAACAAAGCAATGTTGTATACGCAGTCCAGTGTAGCGAGGAGTGCACAGACCTTTACATTGGTGAGACAAAGCAACTGCTCTCCAAGCGAATGGCTCAGCATAGGAGGGCGAACACTACAGGCCAGGACTCTGCTGTCTTTCTACACCTAAAAGACAAGGGACACTCCTTTGAAAATAGCAATGTCCAAATTTTGGACAAAGAAGACCGCTGGTTTGAAAGAGGTGTAAAAGAGGCCATTCATGTCAAAGTGGAGAAACCATCCCTTAACAGAGGCGGGGGACTTCGACACCATCTGTCTGCTACATATAATGCTGTTCTAACATCTGTACCCCGGCAGTTTCAGAACTCTTCACACATCCATTCATGCAACTTTAACAAGTAACACCTGTTTGAAGAGTTGCATGATACTTGGGTAATCCTTTCAAAGTAACTCCACAGCATTCACACCTCTGTGAGTTTCAGATGTCACCTTTCTGAAGAGTTACAAAGTGCCATTGTGATTGGATTAGTGGAAGAGTATATATGCTGAGGACTTCCCATACCAGTCAGTTGAACTGAAGAAGCTGCTCGGATGAGTAGTGAAACGTCTTCAATGATTACTAAACAAGTCCAGTTGCTTCAAATTTATTTATACTAGATATAATTAATAGCATTTCCAGTATGCTGAAATGGCAGAGTGCAAAGCAATAACAACTTTTAAATCTAGAAATCAGTTTCAAATGCCAAAGACTCCTGGCTTATTACAAATCTATGTACATCAATATATATAATTGTGCTGTTTTACAGAAATTAGATGAGTGAGCAGACTGGCATCTTAACATATTAACACTAATAATAATAATCCGCTTTCTATGGATGACACATTCAAACTTTAGAAAATATGGGCACAGATTATTCTACAGAAGTAAATGCTATATGGCTAATTCTTATATTTCCTGAAGTTACTGTTAAATTATTACTGGCTGGGCTTGCAGATTATTCCTGCATAAGCAGCCATAGTGACAATAGAAGCCTGCTTACAAATTCCTTATCTATCACAGAGGTCCAATTTTGTTTATAATGCCCTTGCCCAGAAGGGTGCGTGTTGCAATGCAGTCCAAGGTGAAGTGACATGATGTGACTGTGGTGTGGCCAGTCAAACTGCTGCAAGTGGCACTTTGCACATGCTCCATGCCCAGAGCACAGGGTGGGGGTTAAAAAAAAGGAGAGGTGTGAAATCACCCAGTTCTAAAGATGCAGGCAAAAGGAATGCTGTTATACAGGAGAGTCTGAATGATCATTAAGTGGGTTCATCAAATCTGCTGTATACAGGCTTTTATACTGGGCTTACTTATCATGTGCCTTTTCTTGTCTTTTAAGAGAGATAACCATTGCATTACATACAGCATTAGGATTTATTAAACATGCAAAAAGTTACCAAACATTTCTATCCATGAACCACAGTTACTAAATACTGCAATGTTGGTGATTCGGTTCAAAAATTTTAGCTGATAATAATTTCTTTTTATGATGAGGTAAGTAAGAAGCTGGACAGTGGGGATGCAGTAGATATCATCTATTTGGATTTTGCCAAAGCATTTGATACCGTTCCCCACAAACGACTGCTTTCTAAGCTAAGGTCTATTGGTCTTAGTGAAGCCGTTTGCACATGGATAGAAAACTGGCTACAGGATCGGGTACAGAGGGTGGTTGTTAATGGTACATTCTCTACTTGGAATAAGGTCCTCAGTGGGGTCCCTCAGGGTTCTGTACTGGGTCCACTTTTGTTTAATTTGTTCATAAATGACTTAGGGGAGGGTATTATGAGTAATGTATCAGTGTTTGCAGATGACACAAAACTCTGCAGACCAGTCAATTCTATCCAGGATGTGACATCCCTGCAGCAGGATCTTGACCAACTGGCAATCTGGGCAGCTAAGTGGCAGATGAGATTTAATGTGGATAAATGTAAGGTCATGCACCTGGGATGTAAAAATATGCAAGCCCCGTATACCCTTAATGGGACTGCACTAGGCAAATCCATAATGGAGAAGGACCTTGGAGTCCTTGTAGATAATAAACTTGGCTGTAGCAAGCAATGCCAGGCAGCAGCTGCAAGGGCAAACAAGGTTTTGAGCTGTATTAAAAGGGGTATAGATTCACGGGAGGAGGGGGTTATTCTTCCCCTTTACAGAGCGCTGGTAAGGCCCCATCTAGAATATGCTGTTCAGTTTTGGTCTCCAGTGCTCAAACGGGACATTACTGAGTTAGAGAGGGTCCAGAGAAGGGCAACGAAGCTGGTAAAGGGTATGGAAAGTTTCAGTTATGAAGAAAGACTGGCCAAGTTGGGTCTGTTTACACTGGAGAAGAGGCGCTTAAGAGGTGACATGATAACTATGTATAAATATATAAAGGGATCATATAATAACCTTTCTAATGTTTTATTTACCAGTAGGTCCTTCCAACGGACACGAGTGCACCCACTCCGTTTAGAAGAAGGGAGGTTCCATTTAAACATTCGGAAAGGATTTTTTACAGTGAGAGCTGTGAGGTTCTGGAATTCCCTCCCCGAATCAGTCGTGCTGGCTGATACATTATATAACTTTAAGAAGGGGCTGGATGGATTCTTAGCAAGTGAGGGAATACAGGGTTATGGGAGATAGCTCTTAGTACTAGTTGATCCAGGGACTGGTCCGATTGCCATCTTGGAGTCAGGAAGGAATTTTTTCCCCTCTGTGGCAAATTAGAGAGGCTTCAGATGGGGTTTTTTGCCTTCCTCTGGATCAACTAGTAGTTAGGCAGGTTATATATAGGCATTATGGTTGAACTTGATGGACGTATGTCTTTTTTCAACCCAACTTACTATGTTACTATGTTACTATGCTAATGTGATCCTCAAGGCACTTACAAAAGTTGCATTTCCCTGGACAGCTGCTTAATGCATTATATTTGCAATATTTATTTTGGGAGAATTCTGCCGAGGCAGAATTGTTTGTAGAGAGAAATCTATAAGATGGGGCAAAGTCTACGTTGGCTAAAACCACAGATTTACGGTTATAAAGACATTTGTAGTTTATGCCTAAATCATTAAGCATCAAAGTTAGTCAATAGCTAGTTCGATTTAGCAGTTACTTACCCGTTCCAGATCCATAATTCGATCCTGGGAAAAATAAAATGTTTGTTTTAGAACATAGTAGTAGTATGGTTACTCATGATTATGCAGAACTGTTCCAAAGACAGATGTGAAAATCCTGTACTACTTTCCTATATTGAGTTGTAAACATTTTAATACATAATTTTAGCTTTTCTGTTCATTGCTGGCTCTGCTAAAAAATGTATTCATCATTTTCTTGAGGCATTTACCTGTAAAATACATTTGTTATGACAGATATGTATATAAAAGAAAGGATGTTATAACACCTTCTGACCGTTTCTTTTTGAAATTAAACTCAGAAGCAAAAAACAGCCTTCTAATCCTGACTAATTGAATCCCCTATAAATACACAATCTGCCCAGGCCTAACCCTACTCTCCTTACCACCACTACCTAGAAAGGTTGCTTAGAATGGGAGTTATAGATGGGGCTGATCTTTGTGAGTTTACAGTGCCAACTTCCTCACACAATCTGGCAAATCTGTAGCACAAAACCTGGATCAGCCTTTTTCTGTTCTCCATGCTGGGCTTTCTTACGGTTATGCAACTGACTGCCTCATCATACTGCAGCTGTTTTCCACCCTAGTGCTACCTGTCCTTGCTAGGTCCAGCTCAGTTAGAAAAGAAAGTGAAGTGTGTGCATTTCTGCTTATACATAAAAAGCCATGATAAAAAGTTACCATATATGCAATAACCACAGAAGTTTCATTGTAAGAACATCATATAAATATAATTCAGACTAATAAACAAATTTTGTTCTAGCAGTTCTGCCAACAATTAAAACACGTCAAAAAACCTGCTTTATACTAAGAGATATGACCCACGGCCTAGGGTGAAGCTTAAGTGGGAGACTTCTGGGATATAATTGAATCCCGATGATTGGGAAGAAATCATAGACAATTTATACCAGCCCCTAATAAGCACAAGAGGCAGACTTATACAATTTAAAATTATCCATCAGACTTACCTTACCCCACAAAAACTACACAATATGGGGAAAACTGACTTTAATTGCCCAAGATGCAAAGCCCACATGGCCAACTTCATGCACCTAATATGGGACTGCCCTGAAATACAAAAATTCTGGAGCAAGGTCACAAAATTCATGGGAACAAAACTGGAACTACCACAAGTACTTAACCCGGCCACCTGCATACTGGGCACCCTAGACACCCTGGTACCCAGAAGGAATACAAAACTACTAATGAGACTGCTATTTTTTTATGCCAAAAAAAACATTGCTCTACACTGGATGGGCCCGACACCCCCATCGCGTCGCAAATGGATTAACCTGGTCAATTCGCAATTGGAACTATACAAACTTACCTGGCGAGGTGCCAGAGCAAAATTTGAAAACATCTGGTTCCTTAGACAGACTCACCAGCCACAACAGCACAATAACTGTTTACTCTCCAATCCCTTCCTTACTTTCCTCTTTCTCTCCTTTCTATTTCTATCCTATCCTATTGTTATAAAAACCAATAAAAAACAACCTTTAAAAAAAAAAACCTGCTTTATGCTGTACTACAATAACATTTAACCATAAGCAACATAACTAGAATACGTATTGGGCCAAACTTTGGGTCTGCATCCCCCTTGTGTCCAAATACCAGTTACTACCAGTGTCTAAATTAGATCCCCTCTATTCACCTAAATCACTCAACCTCTGCTCCTGATATTGAGCCCCTTTACATAGTATGTTGCTTTTTTGTAAGAAAAATTCAAATGTTTCTTGCCTATGGCAACATTCCCCAGGTCATCCTTCCCACCACTCCTAGTTTCTGTATCAAAAAAATCAGTAGTGTTAAGTTGTCCTCAATAAACCATGTAATTACCCAACTGTAAACCTAAATTAACTCTTTATATCATGCAGCATAGAATATGCCTCGAATATGACTTGAAAAAGTACCATTGTGCTAGCCCTATAGATTCAAAGTTTTTGGGTTTCACTTTGATCTATAAATCACAAAAAGATCAAGAGAGCCAGCAAGGAAAGGTTTACCCTTTAGGAACGATTTGGCGACAAGACGAGCGACAAGACGACAATGCTAAATCAATGGAAATCACCAGCATCAAAACATACGAGGCTACTTTAAATCGCCTGCTGTTTCAAATCGCACACAGACCCTTTTCTGAGCGACTTGAGTAAACATGAGGGGGGGTAACTGTTGAGTGTACCATGGGTAGCAGATTGCCTGGAGCTCAACTCGCATGAAATCTCTTCGTGGGTGTTGTCGTGGCAACTTGTCGCCAAAGCGACAGGGGGAAAAAACACAGGCGACAAATCTCCTCGTGTGCCAGAGCCCTTACCCACAAATGCTTTTGGCCACTGGAGTGATTTTAAAGAAAGCAATGTCTTCTGTGGATGTTTAAGCATTTCGTACTAATAGGTCGGTCGTAGGTTTTTATAATTTTTTACTTATATTTTTATGTTGAACTGTATAATTTCTAAACCCCTACAGCAAACAAGCAACTCATATTGTTTGCTATTCAGATGCTCAGGATAATTACTCAGTAACACATGCTTCTGCAACCTATTACAGCTAATTTCCTCCACTCTTAGTCTGACACTCACAGCATGAGCATAACCTATTTACAGCAAGAAAAATTGGGGAAGCTGATTAATAGAAAAGCCATAGAATAAATCTGCTTTTTGGGTAGCTGGTTGTCGCCAACATTGACAACCATGTAACAATATACACTGGGTAGACAGTGGCAGAATATACAGGCAAGAAAATATTACTATATGATATTTAAAAATCCCCCCTTCAAACACAGGGGACTTAACAGATGCATTACTTATGGTGTAAGCATTCTAACAGAATTAGAAACCAAAAAAAATCTAACTATCCTGAGAAATCCTTTAGTATACCTAGCACTACAAATGTATTACTATACAGGCTGTTATATGGAAATTCCTAAGTAGAAAGTGGCAATCATCTTCGTCTAAAAATCTCCAACTAGGGTTGTCCATCTCCGAATGGTGCAAATACAGTAAGAAACATATAAACTGACAGAGAGCAGATCTAGCTCTGGTGGACAAGAAAATTCAAATTCTGTATTGTGATTTGTTAGCAGAAATAAACTAGAAAAATGAGGTAACAGAAACAGTTTACCTGAAGAAGCCACATTTCTTCATCTCGTCTTCGGATTTTCTCCAACAACTCTGCAGGCACACAAATAAAAGTCAGTGTAACTGATGTATCTTTATATCACCCAAACATTGTCTGTTATAGTCATATAGGCAAACTACAATATTAGTCAGGAACATTCATCATCATATAAATATATAGCACCAGCAGGTTAAACAGTGCTTTAAATTAATCTATAATAAACAGGGGTTTTAGAATAAATTAAGTTTACAGAATAAAAATAGGATCAGAGGACCCTTCTCACAAGAGCTTACAATGTAAAGGCACCAGAGAAGTATTGATGAAACACACCACCTGCCCCCTCTGTGTGTCATGTAATAGGTCTCATTTGTCATGTCACTACCTGAGATCAACAAGCAAGCACACTTTAAGGCACCTCATATGTGCCACAGAGCTTTTTTTTGTTAAATTAAAGTGCTTGCCTAATTTTACTATGCTCTTGATCACAGCATAATGCACCAAATCCATAATGTTAGGGAAATTTGTGACACAAACATTATATGATTAGAAACCATTACACACACACGTGCAAGAATGTAGACTGGGCAGCCACAAAT
The DNA here is from genome assembly GCF_000004195.4 of Xenopus tropicalis. Classification (NCBI taxonomy): domain Eukaryota; kingdom Metazoa; phylum Chordata; class Amphibia; order Anura; family Pipidae; genus Xenopus; species Xenopus tropicalis. The sequence goes on from NC_030684.2 coordinate 83,508,491, forward strand.
CATGGGGCATTTATTTTAACCCCTTTACAATGGCAAAAAGGCAAGATTACTCAGGCTCAGCGGTAAGGATATGATCCTGTAGCAAATGTTTTCTTTTCTCAGTCTCTTAATGGGCTACAGGATACATCCAGCTGGTATATTGTTGTTTAGGCTGGAACTGCATGTATTTGTATGTAAACCAGTTAATGTGGGAAATGGAAAACCAGCTGTGTTTTGGGGCAAATTAACACAAATGTATGGTACATTTAAAGAACAGTACGTCCTGACTGGACACTCAAACCTCCCAGTGTAACAAAGCCAGAAAAAGAAAGTGGGGGGGGGGGAGATACCTAACAAATTTAGCAGAAATTCACTGGCAGCACATGAAGTACACAGAAAAAAAAGGACAGAGTGCATGCTCACAAAGAAAAAAAAAAGGCAGAAAAAGAGTGCAGCATGCCTGCTTACAAAATATACTATGGTACTTTAGGTAAAACCAGACATTGATAGTTCCTCAGGGACAGCAGTAGTAAATTTAAAAATTGTTTCCTTGCAGATTTCAAGCAGGACAATAAAGCTCCCATGTCTCAGTGCACCACCCCTGCTGTGATTTCACCATCCAGACCTAATCTACGTCCTGTTTGGGACACTTTCTTTCCTATTTCTGCTGTTCAGTAAGATTTATCTGCATTAAATTGGCTCCAGTAAAATGAGTTTGCACTGCTTTAGCTTGAAGCACAGGAAGCGTCTGAGATACGAAATGGCTGTCATGAAGATAATAAGGACACAAACTGCAAAGCTTGGCACAAGTGTCACTGCAAGATACTGAACGGGGAAATTTTATCTTACAAATGAGAAATGTTTGGCACATACATCAGTATTGGCTTTTTACTGGCTGCGTTGTGTCGAGTGATCTGGGATGGTTTCCTCTATACAACAAAGCAGATTCTCTGGAATCAAGATGTGCCAGTTTCTAACAAAGGTGGTGATATTTTAGTGTAGTTCTGTTAAGCGCTTCCTGATTGTTTCACTAACCCATCTGTTTCAATCTTTAGTTCAGTAACGCATTTTACAATAACACATATAGAGTCTGGACTGTCTGAGCCAACTGTTTTACTTTTTAATTTGGGAGAGTTAATCTAGAGTGAACACACTTTGATTAGTTATGAGAGAATCTGTTGCGCAGTATCCGCAGTTTGCAAATTTTTCGCATAGTTTCACAAATTCTTTGACACTACCGTAAATTTTTTGTGGCAAAATTTGGCAGACCTTTCGCAAAACAATTCCCCAGTGGTGTAATGAGTTTCACTGCAAATTCATGCCTGGCAAAAAAATTTGCTTATCACTAACTTTGACAAAAGGCATTATTTGATAAGGCTATCCACATCCAAAATTTAATTAAAAAAAACTAATAATCCATAATCCATAATAATAAATATTTTCAAAGACAATATTAACATGTAACATTTGTTTAACCCTGATGATTTAAATAATATATGCAACCATAACACTGTTTGAATGTGAACATTGGGACTTCTCAGAAGATGAAAATACTGCAGGATATTGCCTTTAGCTCCATAAAATTGTTTAGTAAACCTTTCATGTTTGTTCCTGAAATGCCATATCTGGATGAATGGTACAGGTATGGGATCCCATATCCGGAAACCCATTATCCAGAAAGCTCTGAATTACGGAAAGCCCGTCTCCCATAGACTCCATTTTAATCAAATAATTCAGAATTTTAAAACTGATTTCCTTTTTCTCTGTAGTAATAAAACTTGTAATTGATCCCAACTAAGATATAAATAATCCTTATTGGATGCAAAACAATCCCATAGGGTTTAATTAATGTTTTATTGATTCTTTAGTAGACTTAGGGCTCTCGCACACTCTCGAGGCAACTTCAGCGATTTCCGCAAATCGTGCCGCCGCTTATGCCATCCCACCGGCGATTTACATGTTTGCCGGTGGGATGTCATATCGGGGCGACTAATCTCCCCATGCACCAGAGCCCTTAAGGTATGAAGATCCAAATTACAAAAATTCCCCTTATCCGGAACACCCTTGGTCCCAAGCATTCTGGATAACGGGTCCTATACCTGTATAACCGACACCCCAGCCACATTTCCTTGCATTTCTACTTGCAAACGAGCCAGTCAATCTTTTGATGCCAGGTTTCTACTTGCACCTGGCATCAAAAGATTGAGTGGCTCGTTTTGCATCCACCAATACTGACAATATCTCACTTGTTGTGGGAGTCTCACTATTGTAGTATGATATTCTTATTACTGATACTAAAAAGACAGAAGCAAATTTTGCAGGTGCTTCATGTGTCTACCATTTTTGCACCCTCTATTTCTGTTGAAAACATGCCTAGGACTTTTGGGATCTCCTTGTCAGTAGCACATTTCTTCGATGCTATCAGAGAAGTTTTTTCTTGGACTATCTACTAAGCTAAACCTTGAAAGCTAGTGTAATAAAGATAAAACACTTTTTCCTTTGAGTGGAGTCTATTTTTTTGTTCTTTTCTATGTCTAAATTTCTACAATATCCTCTACTGAGTTATCATGTCCACTCTGAAGCAAAAACAACCCCCAACCTTGAAAGTCTTCCACATTGTTTATATCCATATATTGTTTTGTACCATTCCTCTCACCAATTTAGTTGCATGTCTCTACACTCTTTTCAGCTTACTGATATATTTTTTAGCAACTGATGCCCTTTTTTATGAAAGACAATTCCAAATTTGCTTTAATAGCCACAGAGTGACTGTGCCTAGAGCTACACAGTTTGTAATCCCCAAATGCCTCTGAATTAAGGAGGCTCTTGCACACAAACATTAAGGGGCCTATTTATAATACGCTTTAAATAATGGTGAGTAAATACACCACACATCACCAGGCATAGCCGTATAGAAAAAAAAAAAAAACGTGTGTTGATTTTCAGTGACTGTGTAAAAATCTGGCGTAAAAGTAAGCAGCCACTTGAAAATGCTATGGGAAAATATGGAATTTAACCTTTGCAGGTTTTATGTGTTTTTTCAGAGCAACTTCCGCCAAGAACTTACTTGGCACTTGAATTTATCCTATTGACTTTAACAGATTACACAAGTTTTGAAGGGTGCAAATAATGGTGGCAAATCAAATGCAGCATTCGGGCTGCATAAAACAAAGACACTGATAAATTTGCCATTTATGTTACACAGCTTTTAACACCGTTTTTTCACGTTAATCTTTTCACACAGTATGATAAATAGGATGACCTTGAGTTTACAATACCATACTCAAGGCCATAAATAAACAAAAGACGAAAGACAGACTCACATGGCACTTTACTAACAGTTGTCCAATTGAAAAATGTGAAGAGACACTTAGGGGCACATTTATCAAAGTACGAATTTCGGACATTTAAAAGTACGATTGAAAAAATTCTAATTAAATCCGATCATTTCTGATGTGTGTTAAAAGCGCAAAAATTTTGTATCGTGGTTGTATGAAAATATCGTGGTACGATCCAAATGTTCTGAAATTTTCATATCTGAACGATCGTAAACGGCGCAAAAAACTCTGACTTTGAACCTTCAGTGCATTTTTTTGGAAGCCTCCCATAGGACTGGCACTCTGCAGCTCCGAAGCTTGAATGAATAACGAAACTTTGGTAAACGTTGCAACAAATACGATTTTGGCGCACAAATTATCGCAAAGCACGAAAAAGTTGCAGAAATTAATAAAAAAAAAATCACAGAAAAAATGCACAGCTCTAAAACTAGGAAAGAATACGATTTTTTAGCATTCGGACTCAATCGTACATTAATGAATCTGGCCCTTAGATTACAAAGAGTGGTGATAAATTGAACATTTTCTATACTTCAGCCAAGACTCTATCAAAGTCAAATATGTTCAAGGCCAATTTATCTTCTTATTTAATCAGTAACCTTCTCTGTAGTACTGAATCAAATGGCACCCCAATGTCAAGGCTTTTGTTCACCTCCTCATTGAAGCTAATTAAATGTGCCTGAATAAATCTGTTTTGCATGAAACCAACTACAACTAAAAATAAAGCTTTAATGAGCTAGATTCTCAGTTGTGTAAACTGAAAAAAAAAGTAACAGTTCAGAATTCTTATTCCCTGCTCTCATCAACCAATTGAGCTCCCTCTGATACCATATAGTACAAGTTGATCGAAGGACTGGTCTGATGAGTCAGGAAGGATTTTCCCCCTCTGTGGCATCAGATTTTTTTTTTTATGCCTTCCTCAGGATCACCTAGCAGTCAGGCAGGTAATAGACATACAATGTTGAACTTGTGTGTCTTTGTTCAACCTAAATGACTATGTTACTATGATATACAAAAGTCAACTGACACGTCTCCATTCTTCATTACATAAACCTCTCAAAGTATCAAAAAAACAGAGGTATATAAAGTGTAAGGTGAAAGTATATTGTGATATTGTGATCCCATATGGTGTCTGATACCAATTTTTAAAGGACTTTCAATAAATTATTTGAAATTGTAATGGCTATTTTTCTCTGTAAGCATTGTTTCTCTTATGTTGGCACACCTACTGCAATCCTACTGCCCAAGTTCCAACTTACTTTATCATAAAAAGTTATTCAATTTGTCTGACATAACCTATCCTTTATAAAGCCATACTGATTATTCCTTATAATGCCAATTTAAGAACCCTTTGTAACCAAAATATTTCTTAATTGAGCCACTCTCTCCACACACAGCAGTTTACTAATGATATATTTCAAAACCTTTTAGGATTAGTCTTTGTTTGGGATGCAATAAGTTTCTCATTCTATATTTTTCTGACTGATGTATTACAACACCTGTTGCAGTATGTATAGGTCCTAAAACAAGTGCCTGACCACTCTGATTTGTGTCTAGTGTTAGTGTAAGATCTTTTAAATGTAGGTGTTTAAAACTAGTCAATACATTTCCAAAAAGTTTAGATAAAGTTACACCATTATTGTCTGAGCAACTGAAACAACACCTAAAAGGCATGCTAGCTAGACCTGATTCTATACTTGCTTATGGTACAATGAATTAAACACAGGAGTATTAACTTTTGGCAGACCAGTAATTAAAAAAACTGATTTGTTGACAAATAATGTTATTTTTCTAACTGAGCCTGTCCCACTTTTCTCTTTTATACATTGCAGTAATCCAATATTTAAAATGATTTCCTTTTCCCTCTAACAAAATGGTGGCAAACAATCCTATTGGGTTTCATATGTAGGACATTTTTTGTTTACATAATGCTACTTATGCAGCCTTGTGTAGAAGAACAATAAGCTGACAGAACAAATAATAATAATACAAAGGTGAAAAGGAGGTCCCTGCCCGATGAGCTTACAATGTAATCTTTTAATGACTAGATGTTTCTAGTAGACTTAAGATATGATGAGGCAGACCGATGAATTGGATTAGTAACCTGCCTTGAAATCTAACATTCTTTTTCAGAGTATCTTTCTGGAATGGTGATGTATATTGGGTGGCCTTTTATGTGGATTTATATTAGTGAGTTATAGAATCAAAACTAATTATAAATGAGTATGAGTGTAAGAATAAAAAACTTGTATTTCTGCTCCTACCACCCACTAGATATCTAAGATAGAGTTAAGTCTGAAAGATGTGGTTGGAGAAATACATAAAATAAGTTCCTAACTGCTATAATCCATCATAATACAAGAATCAAGTAGACCAGATCTGTTCAGCTGAAAAAAAGCATGTACATAACGTGTGGTTCTAACAACAGATTTAATGAACTACCTTCCCAAAAGATTGAGACAAAGACCATCAACAAGTCAAAAACAGATTAAAAAACAAAACTTAGCTTCTATAACAAACACAAGTGTCCTTATGGTCATAGTTTGTATCCACCCATTTATTATTGGTGAAGCACAGAAGCTGGTCATCTAGACGGAAAACAAACTAACTTTTGAAAAGTTAAATTCACTCTTTTTTCAAAGCTTTAAAGTAAACAATAATGGTTTAATCAAAGAATAAGGAGTTCTAGCAGATGCAGCCTGACAGTGAGAAACGCTCTACGGTGTCTTCACCGATCCAAATCGTTTTACCAGGTCAGTCACTGGAAACCTGCTGGAGCACTGCGATTTGGAGACGCTCCACTCTGTCTGGGAATCTTGCTGTTTTTTCCACGTGTAACCCGCTTTACAATTATTCTCTCACAGCTCAGCAGCCAAGGGAATGTAAATCCTGTCTCTGATCTTGAGGCCCCTTCAGATGGAGAAAGCTATAACTTCAAGGGTAACACTGAATATCTTTTGGATTAACCGCGGGAAAGTTTATACAGGTGGTGAGAGAGTAGCAGGAAATTAAACCAAAGCTCGGCTTCTGTGTGGTTTCGCTTCCTTGCCAAGACACATCTACCCACACAGCCCCCCACCCCATTTTCACACTGCAAGAATCCAAATGGTGTATTGTCAGCACAATATCTGCCCATTGAGACCACTGGGATGGAATTAATGTGTTTAGGTTGGAAAGGTCAGTTTTTGTGGACCAATTTATTTATTGCCCTTACAGCCATTAAATTGCCCTTTGTACTCCATGATTTATTCCATGGGACACCATGGCTGTGTGGCTTTGTGGGCACGCTACGTGCATTCCAAGTGGAAGGACAGTTATATGAATGAGCAGGAAAGAGGGGTCTTACCTACTTCAGTGTTGGACCTAATCTTAAGATGAACAGCATTATACTATCTAACCCAACAAATACCCTGATTGGCCTCTTCCATTTTTAACTTGCCAGGTGTTCAGTTTTGTTTGCTGTTTTTTAATAACACTTTTATTTGCAAGCTACCTTAAATCCTACCACAAAAAAACTGAATTTTGTCAATTAAAAATTTGGACAGTGTTTATATTTTGACACCAGATTTATATACATCCTAGCAGGAATGAAGTGCAAATAATGAAACAAACATGAGATGAGAAAAAGCACCTATTATGAAATCAGAAAGCACAAAGAAAAGATAGCCACAGTTATTTCAGGAGGCAACATAATGCTAGTGTAGAAAAGGCCATTCACAGGTCATACCGACACCAGATGAGTAAAAGTCCAACAGAAAGGGTCCATGAAAAGCGAAGGGGGGGGCAGATGTATAAAACAGCCCTGGAGATTAGCAAAGCAAGGAACAGAGGATGAGCCTACTCAGTACTTTTCCCTTCTTTTTAGGAGTCTGACATAGAGCAGAGCAAGCTGTGACAATTTGACTGTTTGACCAGAAGAGATCTGTGCATTGTTACTAACACCTAGCATTCATATGGGGGATTGTTGCCGGGAGACTGCTCAAAATCTTACTGGGTTCTTTTTCTAACACTGAAGTGAAAGATCTCATCAAGTCAACCTTCAATGACAATGTCACAATGTAAAGTCCCTTTTAATATTGCACTAAAAACCATGTGCATAAACACAACCCTGAAAAAACATGTTCCTTTTCCTATACCAAGCTAAAACATGTAAAATATTTCCAGTAAACAATAATCAAAGAGATTCTACCAAAACATTCTGGGTGTTATTAACCATATTAGACATCTAATCCAGTTCACTGCTCAGGTAGGTACTGAAATGTTGAACCATTGCTTTTTTTCTCAAACTGCAAAGAAAGAATGGCTGCATTGACTGTGAGAAGCAGTACAGTTATTGGTTAAAGCTACAAATGAGTGCTGGTGTGATTTATATAAGTAGTTCAGTGGTACTATTTGCTACCCTAGCCTGGCCCTATTTAACCCCTCCAAATCTGAACAAACTGTGGATAGTTAAAGAGCAGCCATACACAACAGGCTCATCCTAGCAAGGAGTCAAGGTACTGGACCAATGGCAAGAAATGGTGGATATATGTAAAACCCCTACTCCTTTGGTGCTGTACACTGCCATGAGCCACCATCCTCTTCCTTATAAGCAAAATGTGGAACACTGCTACTTATAATTAAAAAAAAGATCAGTGGGATATTACCCTAAAGCAGCACATTTTTTCAATTGTTACTAGCACCAAGTTTACAAACACACAAAGTTAAGCAACATCGAGGCTTATTTATGAATGCAGGTAAAAGTAGAAAATGCAGTTTTTTGACACAACTTGCATTGCTGTAAATTGGTATAAGCTTTTGTGAACAGTACGCAAATTGCATTACTTTTAGCATGACAGTGGGGGCAGAATAAATAATGGCATTATCATCTAATTCTCTTTTATGGCCATTAAAGGACTTGTAAAGCCTACATTTGCCTACAATGCATATCAGTTGGGCATGTCTCCCCCACCAAAATGGCATTATTTGTACTGCATATATCCCCTCCGCTTGCCAGCACCATCACATTTTCCTAAAGCAAATAGCAGCTTTCACCCGGTGGCCATTTTTTCAGATGCATTTAATCAGATACATTTAAATACACAAACAGCATACACACACAGACCCTTATTCAGCATACATTTCAGCAAGAATACAGGCTCACACAGACACGACTGTCTGATAAAAGTTCTGCTTTGTTTGAGCACTGTAATGGTAAAGCTGAGCTCAGGAGAAAAAAATTGAAGCAGACAGATAGAGCTGAGTTTCTATGGGAACCAGCAATGCCATCTCTTTACTGGCTGCTAGACTGGGGGGCGTGTTTAGTAATCTGAGCTTAGAACAACTGAGCATGTCTGGCAAGCCAGAAATCAAAGCCAATTCCCGAGGGGGGGTGAGTGGGTTACAGGAGGAGAAGGAAATCTAAATGATAAAGGAGATGTTGCAGCCTTACTATTAACCTCTGGACAACCAGTGTGGCATTGAAAAAAAGAAAGATAGGTTTACATGTCATTTAACCTGTACGGGAACCATAGAATTACCTCTAGCGCAAAGCTGGCAGTAGTTCCAGATTTTCACTAGGAGTTGCATGAAATTTCTTAGAGCAGGCTGAAGACCGCTAATATTGCTGGTTGCTATTTGCTTCTGTGCCATTTTGTGCATCCAATGTGCAAATTTGCAGATTTATCAAAATGTAAGATTACAGTTTACCACATAAAAACTCGCCCACCCACTATCTGCCAATTCTATTTTTAGGAGAGTATTTATTAAATTATAAACGTTCTCATCCGTTGATAAATATGATTTTAAAAATCCTCTAAAGTTTATAATTTAATAAACACGCTCCTAAAAATAGAATGGACAAAAAGTGGGAGTGTTCTTAAGTGGTAAACTGTAATCTCACATTTTGATATTTCTGCCCCATAATGTGTTATAGTCTGTTTCACAATTATTTTTACATTTTAAAATGTTGTGGTTTTGCTTGCTATGCCTAAGCTTAACTTTTTTTTCCCACTTTGGGCTATGGCACACTGGACATTTTGTCTGAAAAAGGGGATAAAAACTTTCCTTCAAACGAGACTTCAGGTGGCCTTTGGCACCAAGGTTTGTCAGTTACTGCATTCAATAAAGCACTTTATTCAGGGCTATCAGTAGAGGTGACTGCAGAACATAAGCAATTAAAACAGTCTTCTTCTGCCAGCAGTCAAGGCATACTGTAGAGAACAGAGACAAGTATAGAGGTGAAAACGGATTCTCACATTCTGGAGTAATGCGATACTCAATGGCATCAAGTTGTGTTGTTGGTGTTAAAAGTCAGCAGCTCATGTCACTCAGTACATTGCCACTTTTTGTACACACACAGCAAGCTCTTTTGAATATGAAGCTAAAGTCATTTTTTACTTCCTGGTCCCAATGAGCACTGAAGCCAAGCAGAGGCTTTTTAGTGTGCTGCAGATTTGTTTGACTTCATTGTTCATTGGGACCAAGAAGTGGTAGCCGGCTTTAGTTTCAATATCAAATTTTGCCCTGTTTAAAATAAGAAATAACAAAAACTGTTTAATTGAAACAATGCTGAAAAAGGGGTATACTGACTCTTTAATGGACTCATCTTACGTGGCAGCCGTATTGATTCCCTCCAAAACAGGATAAATAACAACTTACCCTGTGTCTTTTTTCAAATTTGTGCCATATATTTCTTATTAGTAATTCTATTAGCGCTGTTTTTAAGGGTTGCATGTTTTATTTTGTGATTTTGCTATATATCTTGCAATTGTAATCCCTCTTAAATAAGCCCTGTTAAAAGCAGACTTCATTGGATAAGATTTTGGTAGTATTATAATAGAGAACAAAATACAGTATTGTAACAGTTTTCCTTTTAAATGGCAAATCTGTTTGGCACCTTTCAGAGCAGGAATCATGCCAGATGGACATTCTGTGGTAATAGTCTCCTTTTTTGCCATTTTTCCATAGCTAGAAAATCATAACATCTGCTCCAAGGAAAAAGGCACAATAAAAGCTGTCTTGCCATTTCAAAACCCAATGATAACATTGCTCTTGTTCTGCAGGGAGCTTCTTAAGCTAATTTGGTTGCTTCCCTTCTTAATTAGATGCTTTTCATGAAATATTAAGGGAAATGGCTTAGCCATGTATACTTTTAAATTCTTATTACTACTGCTTAGTCATTTAATATATCACCTCATGAACAGATCTTGGGGAGAGGTTCCGTACCTTTTCAGGATTTGTGAGGCAATATTTTATGTGGATATCATTAACTTGTCTTCGCTTTCTCTCAGACACTGCTATTGCAGCGAAACATAAATGTTTAAGAAGCAAATGAACTTGCCAAAATCTCAAAAAATGTTAACCACGGTACAGTGTAATTGGACCCTATAAATAAACATAATTATCTTTAGAACAAACATTCTGTACTTTGTGAACTATTGGAAATGTTATTTCTACAGGAAGTTTGAGATGTGGCAAGGGGGTCAAGGATTGTTGCTTCCCTCAGAGCCATACACCTTGTAATATTCACTGACATAAAAATATACTCTACATAGCTGTTGATGCTTTTTTTTACATACCTTATCATTTTAATAATAAAAAGGGTAACTCTATACACAGATGTACTCCAAGTACAGGTTTTTTAAAGTTTGCTATTAAGCTGCTTTAAAGAGAACACATATTTGACAGAAATTACAAGTTCGGAACCACAAGTGTTTTTCCCTTTACCCAAGAACTAAAGACCACAGAAATGAATTCTTTATAGTATGTAAAGCTCTCATTAAGTATTAGGCTAGATGTGTTTTACCATATGCACAGAAGTGCATGACTTGTGAATTATGAAAGATACATGGCAAAATGATGTTATATGTTATATAACAGAAGACCAAGGACCTTAAGTTGTTGACTTCTCTTCTTGTACTATGGTGGGGGAAAGGGGGTGGTATACCTTTTAGCCATCTTAGTATGAAAGCATTAAGTGGTACTAACAAAGGTAGTGTGTTACTAAATGCCTATACAAACCTAGCAAAGGAAATACTTTTTACGATATCTATTGCCTTTGTGTAAAAAATACCAAGGACCTGCTTCTATGCCATAATTCTCCATGTACCTAAATGGCACATTCCAAAGCTCCCACTCACTAAGCCAGGAGGGGGGGGGGGGGGGCTTTGTCTTAATAACAGGCTGAACAGAGGCCAAAAGATTAAAGCAGGTCAGAACAAGGAAGGGGTGCTCATATCCATCCCCAATAAACAGGTACACTTGGAGCTTGTCCAGCCTAAGTATTTGCACAATAGCATTAGATGCCTTTGGCACACAATGTTCTGAAGATGCCGATATTCACCTACAAAAAAAAAAAAATTAGGAAAACTCAACATTTTTATTTGGTTATAAGAAGTGGAGAAAGGTGAAACCATGTTCTTCTTCACACATTTAAATAGCTGAAATACAAACATATTATTATACTGTATGGCTGAGCTTATCTGATCTTTCAGTGGTAATGACTAGAACTGCTAACTCCTGCCATAATCAGTCTTATTTTATCAAATATATTAAAAACATTGATATTACCAGATATTCAACATTTGTATAGTACTAAGTGCTAGATTAAATTCTTACTGAAAATCATATAAGAAGGAATATGTAAGAATCACTAAGAATGAAAGTTCCTTGTGGCAAAGCAATTCTATGTATTAGGTCTCAAAGAATAAAGGTGGCCATACACGCACCGATATTATCGTACGAAACCTCGTTTCGTACGATAATCGGTGCGTGTATGGCATGTCGGCGAGTCGACCGATATCGCAGGAAGCTGCTGATATCGGACGACTCGCCGATTGGACAAGTTTGAAAATTTTGATCGGGCGCCATAGAAGGCGCCTGACCAAAATTCTCCCTTCAGAGCTGAATCGGCAGAAGGAGGTAGAAATCCTATTGTTTCTACCTCCTTACCTGCCTATTCAGCCCTGAATGGTGTGTGGCGGATCTTACAATGTTTTGTGCGACCGATGGTCGTACGAAACATCGTCAGATCGCCACGTGTATGGCCACCTTAAGGTTGATGACTGGTTTACTGAGCAACAGCATATGAAAAAGATGTGGACTATTCACAAGGCTTTATAGCTTCTTTTTTTCTTTACACAGAAACAATGTTTCGTGGTTCATGTTAGCCTCAGTGAAATAGCAACGAACAATTGATGCTCCCTGGAGAACTGATAAGATCTATGATATACCCCTTGCTATTTTTAATGGGATTTTCTCTTTTCTTTTCTATTTATTATTTATGTAAGTTTTATTGTAAATTAATAAAGGTTAAATTTTAATTTCACTATCTACTAAAACTCTGTGATAATTAAGTAAATCCAATTAGGCAACTCAATAATGGTGCAGTTAATTGAAGTCTGTTGTGGAACACCCGTTTGGGAGTTTCTTAAGTTGGTTTTTTGTATATATTAACACTTCATTTGCACGTTTCTTGGAGACTTTTTTCTCCATATCTATCTCCTTTATAGAATTTGGTTTAGTTTGATACTCAATTGTGGAGGGTGCAGCTATTCTCTTCTCTCTATATAATGCATTACACTGTGAGCCTAACATGGCCTTACTGGACGTTTAGATAGTGTTTATGCATATTTTTTACATAAGCCAAACTGAACAAGCTCATTTCAATGGGGTATCTTTTCAAGTCAACGTCTTTAAGATTCCTCCAATTACAGCCCATTAATAAAGTCTCTTTGCACAATCATTTCCTAGTGTAAAAGTGTTTCCACATTAGATGTAGTCAAGAGACCAACTTTCTGTGCTTGGGAAAATGAATGACTTGTAATACCTAAAGAAGAGGGACAGTTTACATACATTCAAAGTATTGTCCTTATGTTTGATGAGTCCTAATAAACTTGTACCACATACAAGAGCAGCATCCTACCCGCTTTTCTTTGAATTTTCAGATATTACTGATGAGAGTGACTGGTTGCAAAACAACTTGGGCAACCATTTTCTTTTGCGAAGGTACCACTTTGCTGCTCAGCAATTAAAGAGACCAATAACTGCTGTACAAAAAGGACTTTGCCAACACAATATCACTTAATAAAGGCCAATTTCCCAGCCACTATATATATCACTTACAATAGAGTTGACCAACTTTTTAATGGCAACATTGCCTTGATAAACACAGGCACCCCCTTTTACCCTCTGTGATTCTCATATTTGTCTGCTTAAAGGAAAACTATACCCCTGAACAATGTAGGCCTCCATAAAAATACACATAAAACAGGTCATATGTGGAACTTCATACAAATAAACCATTTTCATAAAATGTACTTTTGAGTAGTATGTGCAATTAAATAATTCTAAATAGAAAACTGCCATTTTAAGTATTAAGGGCTGCCCCCTGGGATCATAAAATATATGGTCCATACAAATAAACCAAGGGCACACATATATGTTATATAACATTACCCAATTACAGTAATAGATAAAGTTCCATCTTTTTAGAGCTGAATTATTTTCTGTCAGGTGGTCTCTGAGGGAGCACACAGCTATCACAAGATGGTGGCTCAAGGTAAAAGATGTAAATATATTTACATCTTTACTGAATCTTTAGTAAATTATTTAATAGGTGATTTATGATATGCACCTTATCTGTTTAGGTATTCTGTATAGTTTTCCTTTAACTCTTTACCGCAAGGGTCCCCAACCTTTTTTACTTGTGAGCAAAATTTAAATACAAAAAAAGTTGTGGAGCACAACACAAGCCTGAAAAAAGTTCCTAGGGGGTGCCCAAAAAGGGCCGTGATTGGTTATTTAGTAGCCCAATGTGGACTGGCAGACTACAGGAGGCTCTGTCTGGCAGTATACATGACTTTATGCCTCCAAGCCAGAAATTAAAAAATGGGCAAAAATGTTGCAACATAGCAACACCCAAGGGGTTGGTGGGCAACATGTTGCTTGCGAGCCACTGGCTGGGGATCACTGGTCTACTGCAACCAGCCTACATATCTATATCTGTTGGTTAAGTCTTCTTTCTGGGGGTATAGTTTTCCTTTAAGTTTCCCAATCTATCTACAAGCCACCCCATTAACTCTCCTTGCTATAGATAGGTATTTACAGGCAACATTATATGTTATATACACGTACTTGGAATACCAGATGTCTAAAGGGATGCATGGGCTGAAGGTCTCAAGCCCAGAAACTGCTGTCTGTCAGGCACTACATGCAAATGTACAGTTTGTCTGGGGCTCTGTGTAGAACATACATTTTGAAAACCAAGATAAACTTAGACATTGATAAGATAAGAGTTAAAGGAGCAATATACTCCCTTTTAATCAATGAATAGGGCATAATAATCATGAAAGAAACTATGGTTGTTATTTTTTGAGCTAAACAGAGCAAACAGGGAAACTAATACTACTCCATGTTTGGTCCTTGAAATTTAGATAATTAGATTAAATGCCCCTGCATAATGGTTTTCTATTTATCTGGTAATCTAAGTATCTACCTCACAAGGACCAAACATGGAGTAGCTTCAGTTTACTAGTTCCTGTTTAGCGCAAGAAATAACACAAAAAAAAAACCCCAGTCCTATTCACTGAATGCATGTTGAAAATGGGTTATACTGCCCTTTTAATTTAAATAAAATTTAAATAAAAAGAAAAAAACCAGCAGAAAAATCCAGGGCACATTGTTGGTATGGACTGCACAAAACCTACTTTTATTCTAATCATTGCCCGAGTGATAAAATAACTTGCACACCGATGTTTAATCAGGAAATTATTATACGTTGATGCTGGTCCACATCAATAAAGGATGCACAAGCCTATACACACAACATATAAATATTTTGTAGTAAGGCCCTCTCCTAGAGGGAGTTACAACACATACTGCTTGCTATGCTTTTTATGAGTGTGCTGGAAAACAATTTGACTTTCCGGTGGTCACTTAATTGATTTCTTTATCATCTAATGTGCCCTCTGGTAAGCAGTAAATCATTTCTGCACAGCGATTTCATTGCAAAAGTAAATACTTCTATCCTGCTGAGCCTGAGGTCTTTATCGTAATGTTAGCATTGTGGCAAAATGCGATAGTCAGCTTTTTGGAAAAGAAAGTCAACGTGCAATGGGAAAAAACCAACATACCTACATATTCTTTTAGGGAGTTGTATTTAAAGAGGCAGCTTAGCCTCTAGTTTAATATGAGTCCTTTGAATAGGACTTCACTGAACATGCTTTTTGTCTATTGTTCAGTTACAAAAATCTATGGTTTTTGCTATTTTTAAGATAAACAGGGAAAATTAGGACACTGAAGCTACTCTATGTTTGGTCCTTGTGAGGTAAATAATTAGATTACCAGTACAGAGATAAAAAGAATGCCATTATGCAGGTGTTTATCTGTGCACTGGTAATCTAATTATCTACCTTGCAAGGACTAAACATAATGTAGCTTCAATCTCCCTATTTATCTCAAGAAATAACAAAAAACACAGATGTTAAAAAAAGTATGTTCAGCACAAATCCTATTCACTAAACTCATTTTGAAAAAGAGGTATACTACCTACTCCTTAATGGCTCTGCCCTTAAGGACACCATTAAGATTACATGGCCTTAGCCAATAAATATTACTGTGCTTATTTCCTGCATAAACATTACACTCTCCTGAACGTACTTGTATGTGCAATAATGAAAATAATTAATACAGAAATATTAATTTATTGATGCAGTCAACAAATATCTCAGTTGATATGAAATGTGCAATTTATGCAACATAAAGGCTTTATGCTTTCCACTGGACAGCAAGGCTAAAGTATTTGATCTTAGTCTGCCCTGTGGGTCTGTAAAACTCATGTTGCCATGCAGAGGAAAGTAAACAGATTGCCATGCCAAATGCATTTAAAAATTGCACATGTATAAATTTCTTCTTATGCTTGACTGCCACAGAACTGTATCAGGACAACTGGGAATAGCATAATTTAGCTGTGGAAGAAAAACTATAGCCTCTTACCAGTCTCTAGAGACTACAGCTCCTCCCATACTTTTAACTGTATTGTTCTTTCGCTTTGCCCCTTTCTGCTTTGGTGGCACCTCTTTAAAATATAAAAGATATAATCACTGACACTGGAATAATGCCAGGCAGCATGACTTAGTTCTGAAAAAAAGTTGAATGGTTGCCCAAGAGTATAGTTGGCTGTGCCTGGCATTAACTGGGAGTTCCCATAATCTTGGGGGAAAAGAACAAGATAAGAAATAAATATCTTGCTCATGACTATACTTGTGGTATTAGTCATGTTTGTATACCTCTCAATTTAACCCTTGTGTGCAAATCCTCACAAGAACCTGTGATCCAGTGCCTAAGGTGATTTTATTTTTGTGATCATGGTACTGTGGAATCTTTGACTGTATTAGGGCTATATAGCTTGGGGGTAAAGCTCAGAATGAGTTGTTCCTTTTTTTAATATTATAGTGCAATATCTCTTAAGAGTTAAACACAGCGTTTATTTACATAGCAAACAAAGATAATAGTGAAAAAAAACATCATTAATTTAAAACAACAAGCAAAGGTCAACATTTGGACAACAGTATTCTCCAGCTCCGAGATGTTTTTGCTTTAATCATCATGAAAATCTGTGAATGCCCACTTGTTCATATTTCTTGCTGGGCAAATATCACAGGACAACTTCCGAATTAGTAAATGCAAAAGAATTTTAAACTTTTGAATCTGAGCTGTTTTTATATTATAGGTAATTTAACTCCTATGAAAACTTGTTTTTAAAGTTTGTGTATGCCATGCCTATTTTATGTGAGAGAGATTTTCACTCTTTTGACACATTTATGTTTCTATGTCAAAACTAAAACTATTATATGTAACACAATGTATCTGTTATCTGCCTAGATTTATACGCAGGCTGAGAAACTGTCACATGCGGCACTACCCTAATGTCCCAATCTATGCACCAAAGTTCTGATCTTAAAGGAACAGTAACACCAAAAAATGAAAGAGCTTTAAAGTAATAAAAATATAATGCACTGTTGCCCTGCACTGATAAACTGGGGTGTTTGCTACAGTAACACTACTATAATTTATATAATAAGCTGCTGTGTAGCCATGGGGGCAGCCATTCAAGCTGGAAAAAAGGAGAAAAGGCACAGCTTACATAGCAGATAACAGATTTCTGTAGAATACAGTAGTGTTTTATCTGTTATCTGCTATGTGCCTGTGCCTTTTCTCCTTTGAATGGCTGCCTCCATGGCTACATAGCAGCTTATTTATATAAATTTCTGAAGTAAACACACAACTTTTACCAGTGCAGGGCAGCAGCACATTATATTTTAGTTACTTTTATACACTTTCATTTTTTGGTGTTACTGATCCTTTAAGGAACTAATTTGCTTTCCTCAGTCTTTGTTGACCCAGTGTATGTTTACTTTTAGTGAGAAACATTAAACGAGATAATATTATGGCCAATATTACTCAAGTCTTCGACTAGACCTGAGTAATTTCTTGCACATTTGCTATAGGTTCTGCATTATTAGAGATGACTAGATCCATTTGTGACTTTTCACCAACTGTCCTTGCAATACTGTTGCTCCAATCAATATCTAGGTAACTGAAGTCCCCCATTATAAAGACTTGTACCAAACTAGTAGCTTTTTCTGTTTTTAACAGGAGCTAAGCCTCTCTCTCTTCACTAACTTAAAGGAGAATGCAAGTCAAAATGTAAAAAGCATACTGCCCAATAGTCCTCCTATTGTTTAGTAAAAACGCCACACTTTTGGTTCACCTAATCAAATATTTACTCAGTCACACTTACTTCACATTTTCTAGAACAGGCAGCCATCTCTAAAAAGGTATTCTCCCTTCCTTTCCCTCCTTGCTTCATACCGCACATGTGTTTCATTCCCTCCCCCCACTCCCCTCTGGCAGATCCGCTTCTGATTGGCTGGTGGGCATGTGTAGATCAAGTTACACACATGCTCAGAGAATAGGAAGGCTGCCGCTGGCACCTACAGGAAGGGGAGAGAGATTTCAGTGATGTGACGGTAGTCTTCACACTGCTGTAGGCTGCCAGCACCATATCTCAGAGAAGCAAGCAGGGATCTGGGAATTTAGATATGCAGTAAGTACTTAAAAATAATGCCTTTAGACTTAATTTTAATTTATATTAACCTTTCATTGTCCTTTAAGGGGTTCTATGGCTAAGTTTTGAAGAACACGAAATGCATTAGGCTGTCTCTGCTGATGATACCAATAAACTTGATTTTTACTTCCTTTCTACTATAGCCTGCCTATTTCCAAATAGTTTGATTCTGCTCTCCTAGCTGAATGCTCAATGCGGTGCACCTGGGCCTCCTCGTGACTTTTAAAGAATTCTGGACAAGCATTTATTTCCTCTAGGCAGGGGTCTAAAGCATACCTCCACAATTACTTTGTCTGATCATTTACTATCAATGAAAAAGTCTTAACACTCAGACACACCTTTCCTCCTTTACTATTTCCCATCTCTCCAAAAAAGGTATAGCCTTATATATTTACTGCTCAGTCATGTGACTTATTCAGATAGTTACATCATATTTGCAGTGCCACTACCTATTTTTCATCCAGTGCCACTACCTACTATTTAATATTGGTATCGGCCTGTAGCATTTCTAAAGCAAAAATTCAATTTTAATTAGGGCAGTGTCATACTGTTTTCTTTACTGGTGTATCTAGGCCAGTGCATAAAAGGCCAGTGCATAAAAGGCCAATGCACTGATATGCACAGGATCTGCCTGTCATGAAAATGCATACTTTTGTCTATGAAGATTCTCATTCATCCAGGTCATGATATACAGTATCTAGTAGAATTAAGCCTAAAACAACTGGACTTTTCTGAGTTTTTCTTGAAAACGTTTCACCACTGAACTGAAGAAGCCACTCGGATGAGTGGTGAAACGTTTTCAAGAAAAACTCAGAGTGTGATACTGCCCTTTTAGTGCTTTATAAAAACCCTTTCATTTTGTAAAATTGCACTGAAAATTATTACGTTCAAATGCCATTCTATACTCCTGTAACAATACATTTACACTGCACAATGTTTCTTATCTCAAATGCTTTATTTAACAATATCATTAAAAAAAGTTATCTTCCTGTTGTCTAAAAAAAAGGCAATAGGGTGACCTGACCTGTGCTGCGAACAGGTAAAACAATGCGTGGACTGGCTCTGTGGATTTATGGCTGACCTGGGTGCTGTATTTGCTGCTAGCAGCACTTACATCTATAAATCATGCAGAGTAGATTCTTTGTAAAGCTGCAGCAACTGGCTTCCGGTTTGAGGAGGTGATGTGGGGAGGTGAAGTGGAGTGTGGGCACGTAAGGTCTGGCACAGTTGCTGTATCACTTTATTGTGAGATTACAGGAAGAGAACTTTTTAATGGTATTTTTACATAAAGCACTTGAAATAACTAAACATTGTGCATGGTAGTCATATTGTTAGAGGGGTATAGAATGGCTTTTGAACATAATCATTTTTTGGTAAATCAGGCCATCCTGTCTCTCATTAGATCCCATATGGTCTGTCCAGACAGATAATCCTATATGAAGCAAAATACATCAGTGCTTCCTTATTCATGGCAGAATCAGTTAATGTATTGTATTTTAATGTGTGTGTCCTGCTGTGTTGTGAAAAACTTTTAAATGTCTTCCCTTGTATAACTCACAGTAAAGGGAGAGAGACCAAATGCCTTTTGATTGAAAATACTGTTAAGATTGTCCATTACTATGTCCAATGATTTGTTGTGCTTGTCCAAACAGCAGAACTCCTATACTGGATAGGCACAGGCAACACTGATTCAGCAAAACACCTGAAAATGAAACAGGCTAGAGTTCAAAGTTAAAGTTGGCTGACTTCCTTGGACAGTGCATGGGCCAAAGTATTGCCTTTGGCAGCAACCAAGTTAAACAGAGATAATATATACGAAGACTGGCACCAGTCAAAAATAACAGGTGAGCAGGGGTGTTGAGATATTAAAAATAAGGATCCAAAACAAAAATAAGATTTTAGGATATATGACTACAAATATTGCTGCTAAAAACACAAATGTCACAGGCAAATTATAAAGATGTTACAAAGAAGTGGATAGTGTCTAAAGGTGGCCATACACGCACCGATATTATCGTACGAAACCTCGTTTCGTACGATAATCGGTGCGTGTATGGCATGTCGGCGAGTCGACCGATATCGCTGGAAGCTGCCGTTATCGGACGACTCGCCGATCGGACAAGTTTGAAAATTTTGATCGGGCGCCATAGAAGGCGCCTGACCAAAATTCTCCCTTCAGAGCTGAATCGGCAGAAGGAGGTAGAAATCCTATTGTTTCTACCTCCTTACCTGCCGATTCAGCCCTGAATGGTGTGTGGAGGATCTTACGATGTTTCGTGCGACCGATGGTCGTACGAAACATCGTCGGATCGCCACGTGTATGGCCACCTTAAGTATATCATTTTGAGTTGATTAGACAATCCATTGCATATTTTAGCATATCAATCCATGTTATGTGCTAAGTAAAGATAATGTTGAACTGACAAGAACACAACAATCAAGTCTTTGTTCTCAATTAGTAACAAACTATCCTCGCAATTATCCACCATAGGGATCCATTATTAAAGGAGAAGGAAAGGCTTAGTCACTTGGGGGTGCCAAAATATTAGGCACCCCAAGTGATTTTAATGGCCTACCTTTTACCCCGGGCTGGTGCCCCTGTTAGGAGAAAACTGCACCAGCCCGGGGTACCTGTGGCGAGCGCTTCCTTGTTCCTTCTGCCAGCAAAATCCCTGGGCCGGCGCATGCATAGTAGAGTGAAAAGCCGACTTTTTTGTTAAAGTTCAGCTTTTCACTCTACTGCGCGTGTGCAAACGCGTGTGCAAGCGCGTGAACAAGATCAGAGGAAACACTTGCAGTTATCCCGGTCTGGGGTAAAAGGTAAGCGATTAAAGTCACTTGGGGGTGCCTAAAATTTTGGCACCCCCAAGTGACTTAGCTATTCCTTCTCCTTTAAGGTATATGTGCACCTAAATTTTTTCAGGTTACCAAATGCAAACAAGACAAACATAATTAGACATAAAAGTTTCAACTATCTTCTAATCATTTTCTAATACATAAAATAAGGCTGTACAAGGTTACATCAGTGCCTTATCAATGAATCCACGGTGCCCTCTCTTATCACCTGGAAATTTCCAACATGTTAGGGCTCTGGCACACAGGGTGATTAGTCGCCCGCGGCAAAACTCCCTGTTCGCGGGCGACTAATCTCCCCGAGTTGCCTACCCCTGCCATCCCACCGGCGAACATGTAAGTCGCCGGCGGGATGGCAGACGCGGCGGGGCGATTTGTGCGAAATAACCTGTTCAGGAGCATTTCTGCACAACTGGAAATGGTTTTCTCTATCTAATTATTATGGATCTACTGCTGCATGCTGTGAAAGAATCAAAGTAATCAAGTGGAAGTCTAATTTAAAAAAAAAAAAAAAAAAAAAAAAAATATGGTTACCTTAACCTGAAATTGTTTCTACTATTAGATCCCTATTAGGGTTAAAAAAAAACAACAACGAAATCAAACTAAAGCACAGTTTTTTCTCCATGCTTTTCAAACATGTAAAGACCTGCTAATTTGGCAAGGTCACCAAATAAGCAGATCTTTGTTTGATTTGGATACACCAGGCCAAATCTGGCCAATCCAATCACACTGCACCCCATCAAGTGAGAACTACATCAACACACCAATATGGCCCTTACTTAACAGGATTTTTAAACCTGCCTGGCTGGTATACAGCAATGTATTAGTCTGACAAGCCTTTGCAAGAGCTCCATACACAGGGCCAATAGGTTACTGTCAGGACTTGCAGTCCTGTTTGGTTTTCTTATTGTACCTGTTGTATTCAAGTCTTCTGCTCCTTTTCTCCACCCACCTCCTTATCTCTGTGCAGTCCATTAATTCATTTAGACCCTTTTAAGCCTGGCCCTGGCCATTGCTCCTTGCAATTAAGCTGTTAGCCACAACCTAGCCCTCCTGTGTCCCATGATTCCCTGCGCCTGAGATTCTGTCTGGTTTCTAGTCCCCAAGTCTCCTCCTTGTTCCTGAGCTCCAGTGCCCTTCCTAGCCCTGTTCTGGTGGATCTCCTCTGTTGTCTACTGCCCGGCCTGACTTCTGGATTGGGACTTTGCCTCAGCCTGTATATTTACTCTTGCTTTCCTTTTGCCCCTAAAGATGTCTTGTTTTTGCCTTAACTAAAGCTTTGCATTCACTTATCATGGCTTCCCATTTCAGTTCTGCCAATTATGGGTATACTCTGGGTTACCCAGTACATAGGCTCCCATCTGCTAGCCTCTCCACAGTGACAGAACGTAACAGTTACTCAATCTGAATGAGCCAAGCCTGCAGATGTTATTGTCCTGTGTCAATTTAATTCTTTAAAGGGACCTGACAAATGTTTAAAGGGGTGGTTATGTTATAGAATTGCCAATTCTACATAACTTCTCAATTGGTCTTCATTATTTATTTTTTATTTTTTAAATTATATGTCTTCTTCTGACTTTTTCCAGCTTTCAAATGGGGGTCACTGACCTCAGCAACCAAAAAAAAAACCCAAAAACAATTGCTGTGTGAGCAATTATTTTTATATTCAGGCCCTCTCCTATAAATATATTAGTGTCTTATTCACACCACTCCAGGTATGCTAACTTAATTAGTACCCTAGCAATTCTAACACCATACTAAAAGTTAACTCAAAGGTGAACAACACCTTTAAAGGACATGTAAAGCCTATATTTGCCTACAATGTATATCAGTTGGGCACGTCTCCCCCACCCAAATGGCATCATTTGTACTTCATATATCCCCTCCGCTTGCAGCACCATCACATTTTCCTAAAGCAAATAGCAGCTTTCACCCGATGGCCATGTTTCCTTTGATACATAAACAGATACATTTAAATCTGCAAACAGCATACACACAGACCCTTATTCAGCATACATTTCATCAAGAATACAGGCTCACACAGGCACAACTGTCTCTGATAAAAGTTCTACTTTGTTTGAGCACTGTAACGGTAAAGCTGAGCTCAGGAGAAAAAAATTGAAGCAGACAGCTAGAGCTGAGTTTCTATGGGAACCTGCAATGCCATCTCTTTACTGGCTGCTAGACTGGGGGCGTGTTTAGTAATCTGTGCTTAGAACAACTGAGCATGCCCACAAGCCAACAGCCAAAGCAAATTCCTGAGGGAGGGGGCTGAGTGGGTTGCAGGAGGAGAAGGAAATCTAAGTGATTAAGGGGATGTTGTAGCCTTACTATTAACCTCTGGACAACCAGTGTGGCAGGTATTGAAACATTTCAAAGAGGCTGTTCACTGATTAAATTTGTGTGTGGGGTTTACATGTCCTTTAAAGGAGAAGGAAAGTCAAAATACAAATTCAGCTCAAATAAAGGCCATTATCATAGCCATTACATACCATCAACAATCCTCCTATTAACATTTCAGTTCTAAGTAATCCAGAATGTGAATAAAAAAAAAATATTACTAATATGTTAGAAAAACACTAACTTCCCTGCTTCATGAAATAACCAAGATCAGGGAATGTATAAGTGCAATTTATTCCTCTCTGAGCCATGAGCATGTGCATTAAATGCCTATTTTCTCAGTGTAAAGTAATGACATTAAGGTCACATGGTAGTCCTGAAGGTCACTGCAGACCTATCTACACGCCTCGCCTTGCTTCTCTGATCTACCAATAAGAGCAATTGTGTTGTGTAGCTATAGCAACGCGATCACAAAGTCTCTGTTTACCACTTGCTTGCAGCCTGTTCACAGCAGTACGTCTGTCTGAGGTATGCTGTGGGGTCATGGGGGAGGAACTATTTTGGCGCATGCACAGTTTGTGTACAGGGAAGACGGGAAGTGAGGTGGACTGAATAAACATGGCGGCTGCAAGCCTGGGATCTGTTAGGATGGAAGGGGTTAAAACAAGGAAACTATACCTAATCTTAAAATTCTAACACAGCATTTCAGGAGGGGACACTTAATTAACATTTGGGTAAATTTCTATAATGAAGCCTTTCATTCTCCTTTAGGTAAAGAAGTGTTGTACTGGCAAAACATGTGATTGTGGAGTTTGTACTTGAATAAAGCATAGTAATTAAAATTAATACCCTCATTTCAGGGTTTTGTGGCTAAGATTTAACCTCTCTCGATTATTAAGGCCACTTATACATTTTAAACTCAGTCCACAAATACAAATATTAATATTTGCATTCTGCAGAGCAATCACTACTGAAAACTGCATTGCTGAATAGGCTCCAGAATTCCAGAAGTAACCACTTTCTCCCTTCTTATCACTCCTCTTTACTGTAGATAAGCAACAACTGAGCAGCAATCCTGAAAGTACACGGCCAAAGAATGCCGATAAGAGAGACCTTTCTGCTGTGTTAAAATCAAGGCAAACTAGACAAAATAATATATATATATATTTTTTTTTATCAGAATAAGAATGTTTTTTTAATATTATATACTTATTGGATATGTTAAATCAATGACAATTTACAGTGCTCGAAAGAAAAAATATCTCTCTCTATTTCTTTAAGGCCTTTCTTTAATTTCTTTCTAGAAGGCAATGTAGGGTATTTTAAACGTTGTGTTTTTAATGTCCCTATTCTCCTACCTCTTGCATCTTTTGAGAGTATGTCCATCAAAATTGGGTGAATAATTCCGTCTCAATGGACTAAATGTAAATGCACAAGCTGAAAAGCTGTTCCATGACCAGGTGTGGGCAGTTCCCTCATTATTTCATTAACAATTAAGCAGGTAAAAAGTCTGGAGTTAATACAAAGTGTGGCAATTACACTTGGAAGCTCTCTGCACTTATCTGCAGGCTGACAAACTGCCCCATGTGATCTTTCCCTTAAAAGAAGGAGAGAACTGGCGAGCTCAGCAGCTGGCTGTATGGATAGTCACAGAATTCTTCCCATGGTGAAAAAAACACTTTCCAAGAGGTAGGCCTATCACTGTCAAACTGTCTACAATCAAGACTTTATGAATATAAATACATTGTGTTTACTACTAGTAAGCCTAAATAATAGGAAGGCCAGCTTAGACTTTGCCAGAAAACATCTAAAAAAAGCCCTGCCCAGTGTGGAACAATTTACATTAATGAGACTATGATTAACACCAGAATGATAGGAAGAGTATGGAGAAGGAAGGGTATGGCTCAGGATCAATTATTTACTACCTAATCTATAAAATAAGGTAGATGCAGTGGTTTGGCATGGGCATGCATGGCTGCCAATGGAACAGAGTCTCTAGTGTTTATTGATATGACTACATACAGAAGAGGCAGGATGTATTCTGAAGTGTCCAGGTCTATTGTATCAGATCAGATTTACCCAAATGCTGCAAAACAGATAGAACTTTTTCATAGTACAGATGGGCAATGATCCAAAACATTCGACAAAAGCAACCAAAGATCTTGCAAAGACTATTATATTTATGATAACACTTTGTCCAATTGCTTTTGAGCCCCTGAATATAGGGCACTGTTGAAAATTGTTGTAATTCCTAAATGGTTCATGCAAAATTTTCGTCAAAACTATTGAATTAAAGCTGAAAGTCAACAAAATGGTAATGCATACACGGTAAAAGAAAAAGAGATGTATATAAAAGCTACAGTATAGCTCTGTTCCTCTATTCTGATTGTTGCAATACTTAAGATGCTCAAACAGCCAAGCATTTTCGACAATGGACTGCATAAACCAAAAATGATATTCAAGCTGGTCTACTTTATGTCTACATCACCAATTTGCCAGTTCCCTGACTTTCCATGGCTTTCTAGCCAACATTATAAAAGGGCTCTGGTATCTATCCAAACTATAATTTAGTAAAGTTATTCCACAGCATTTGACATGGAGGTCATGAAGCGCTGTGACTAAAGGATTTTCGCCAAAACACCAGCTCCCATGACCGCATAGTTGAGAAAGACTGATGGAGAAAGTACAACATTTATTTGACTTGATCAAAGCCTTTGTATGATTTGGAAGGCATAGACAGAGAAAAAATAATAAAAGCACACAGAGAAGTATTCTGTGTAATGCACAGAAGCTTTGCCAGTTCCTGCAACAAGCCGCGGGACAGATTCCATGAGTTGAACGGCCTCAGAGATGCCAAGTAAACCCAATTGGAAGCTATCTTTGATGTCAGCTAGTACAATATTGTGCCAGAGTGGCTGAATCATCATAAAAGGTTTTATCAATCCAACATGCAACTGCTAGCTCAGCTCAACGACACTTGACTTTAGTCCTCTCGTATCTTTTCACTGGATAATTTTTCCTGTTTACTTGGACCATTGTAAGAGGTACAAACAATTTTATTCTATTTATTTAATGTTATTATCCCCCCCCCCAAAAAAAATTACACCTGAAACATATTTTTTGCGATTTTTTCGGCACCTTTACGACTTTTCGGAAATTGTCGCGACTTTTTCGTTACCAATACGATTTTCGCGAAAAAACGTGAGTTTTTTGTAGCCATTTCGATTCGCTCGTATCTTGTCGCGACTTTTTCGTATTGAGCGCTCGTAAGCGGCGGGGGCGAAACTTTCAGACTTAGCATGATTTTGGAAGCCTCCCATAGGACTCAATGGCACCCTGCAGCTCCAACCTGGCCCAAGAAAAGTCACCATACTGAAGCTTGAATGAATCCGAACGCTACGAAAAAATCGCAACATTTTGCGCAACTTTCGGAATGGCTACGAAAAAGGCGCGACTTTTCGCGCAAGTTTTAACGCTACGAAAAAATCGCCAGATTTTGCGCAACATTCGTAATGGCAACGAAAAAGCCGCGATAATTTTCCAAAAAATCGCCAAATACCGATCATTACGAAAAGAACGCAATCGGACGCATTCGGCCCGTTCGTGGGTAAGTAAATGTGCCCCAAAGAGTGATGCTTATCTATACTGAATCCTTAAATTTGTATTGCATCATGCAAACGCACACATTGTAGATGGCAAATTTGAGCTTAAACTATGATACGTTCACTCATCTGTGCCTATGGTCAGAGATAGTAGGAAACAATTGGTGCACTTTCATAGATCAGTTTTTTTCTTTTTAGATTACATAACCACTTATATATATATATCTCCAATGAGTGCCATGTAACTAAAATAAATATAAAATTGTTTTGCAAAGTTAAGAAGGATTGAAAAAAGGATTTATTTGAACTTTGTGATTTATGCCTAGCATACAGTCTGCAAATTAGAGTAGACTGTAACAGCAATCTTGGATTGTGTCTGAATCCTACTGCTTACAATAGTAAAGTTTTAAAGGAAACAGTCTCATTTACAACCTACACAGGCAGTGCATTGTGTAGGCTGGGAAGGTAAGGTGCTCTGCTTGCCTGCATTAGGCGATTATGGTCATCACTTGTGTTTCTGATATCCAGTGCTGGCATTATGGAATTTAACAATTTTTGCTACAGACTAATATAGTATTACTGCCTACTGCTTACGACTACAACATTACAGTGGTATTGGATCGGTTCACTTTATTAATACTGCCATTACATGTAGACACATTTACACATTACCACATAAACAATATGATAATATGGAAATAAATTTCCACATGAAAAAATGTATACAATACAATAAAGAAACTCAGACTAAAAGACATTTGCAACCAATATTATAGAAGAGAAATTATGTTTTAAAAAACAATGGCAATTCTGCAGCCTTATAGCCAAAGCTGAGATACATGTCCCTAATACTTATCTATTATAGCTGTACATGGTGGGAGTTGTATTTCAGCAATAGCTAGAGGAACACTGATTTGGCAAATTCGGGCTGTTTAAAATATCCACATTTAGCACTTCTCATTCTGCTTACAAGGGAGTAGTATGTACATTGTATTCTAGAGCAGCACATGTTCTAAATCATGGCAGGGTATGTGCTGTGAAGACATTGTTAATGTGGTCCCACATTCCTATAGTATAAAACATCCTACAGATAATACAGTCCTCATATTTATGTCAACAGCTGGAGTGGAATTGGAAGGGAGTAGGTGTCAGGCTAAAACTTTTTATACTCCCATTCTCTGTGGAGTACAGTAGTAGTGCAGTTACCTTAGCTCACCCCATCACTTTTTTTTTCCTCTGAATAATTAGGTTAACTTTTACTACTAAAGCAAATGGGTTAAAAGGCCCTGGATTTCTCAGTGTCCTTCCTGCCTTGGACTCAGAAAATCTCTTGTCCTAATTAACGACTGGTGAGGGAAGAAGGAAATGTAAATGACTGCAGGGAAATCAATGCAGGGCTGGTCTGTGCTATGTTGGGAGCCATGGAATGTGCATGTTTGAGCCAGACCTAGAGAAGTTAACAGTGGCCATTATGAAGTCAAATTTAGTGGAAACCAGAACCCAAAGCAACATTCTTGTATGTAATATACACATTCACACATATATGTTATATAAATGTAGTGTTTATATTATACACTTATTATATGAACAAAAAATCCCTTATTTTGTTAAAAGGGGAGGGCATATCTTGGTAGCTTAATGCACAAAATGTCATACATATGATAATAGGTGAGCACAGAGAACATTTATATGCATTTTTGTGGTGGCAGACACACTGCACCCCTACCTAAAAATTTAAAATTTAGTAGGGAGCAAAATTGTCCCTTTCTGTCATGGTTTATACACGAGCAGTGGTCAGCTCAATGTTGTAGCTCCCATAATTCCCAGCTAATTAGGTGATCCCTAGTGGTGGTCAATACAAAGAGCAAACATTTGGAACTTTTAACCTTGAAGGCAAGTTGCAGGCAAAATTCAGACCCTGTGTAATATTTAGAATGATGTAATTCTTAATGAATCAGATGAAAGTGAATGTAGGACTGTGGCCAGACCAGGGATGACTTTGACGTAGTTGTCCAGCTTGTATATTGCAATATATGGACAAACAATCCGTTATGCTTAAAGGGGGGGGCATTACTTTGAAGCTTAATGCACAGAATGTCTTAATAACCTATATATTTTGATTACGGGAGAGTGCAGAGGATCTCTTGTCATTGTCTGTATGAATTTTGTGGTCACACTCTCATTGAGAAAAACAATTCAACTATTCTTCCCCTCACATCAATAGTTCAAAAAAAAAAAAAAAAAAACTTCTTTTGCCAGAAGGCAAATCATAAAGTGCTTTCAGTTGCGCCTGCAGGCACAATTGCAACTCAGGCCATAATCAGGCAACCACATAAACCTTGAATTGAAATACCCCGCAGAAACCACCAGGCTGACAAGCCTTACATATCTTACAGGGTAGAACTGCACAAACAAGGAATCACTCACCAGTACAAGCACTACCCAGAAAACACAAGCAAAGGCACAGCTCAGACATCATAGTGCTTTCTTGGAATTTTAACTCACTGGCAAGTTGGGGCACAAACATGATTATAAAAAATGTTCCAGAAAGTAAAAGTCTTCTGTTTAGAAACAAATATGAGCACTGTACATTAAACCAATGGATCAGACTGTTAAACAATACAGTAAAATAGAGTCTGTATTACTGAACACTGCAGGTGGAGGTCCCATACAGAGGCAAATAGGTGGTTAATCAGTGCAGGCACCTACAGTAGTTGAGGCATTGCCTTTTAAGTGCCAAGACTGAGTCAGATGTTATGCCATTGTTCCAAGATATAGTATTTGAGTTCAGTTTTGAAGATATTAAGGGAGGATTCTCTATAAAGGAATCCTCAGTAATGCTGCAGGCACATTGGCACATAATTCTTGGTAATCCTGCAGAAACATACACACATAATCACTAGTATTGCTAGAGGCACTCATGCACATTATTCCCTAGTAATACTGCAGATGTGCCAGTGTATTTCTGTCAATCCCTTTTATCTCCATTAGCATATAAATCTTACCACATTTCCTTTAACTTCTCAATTCTTTTACCCCTTTGAGCCCTAGGTCCCCACGCCATTCTCCTTCCCTGTAATGCAAGTTTGCCATAGACAACGTGTCTAACTCTGTTTTTAAAATTATATTAAATGTTGAGAAATGTTATTGTTTTCTGAAAATATATGCACATTTTGAATTTTAATTCTAAAATTTAGCATGACCTCATTTTTTTTTTTTTTAACAAAACACTTTAAACATTAGGGAACTGATAGGATGGGGCCACTGTTACTTTAGAAAGTGAAATGTTGTCCCATTCTTGCCTAATTTAGGATTTCAGCTGCTCAACAGTTTGGGGTCTCCGTTGTGTTATCTTTTTACTATATACAATTAAGTATAGGGTTTAAATGATTTGCAAACCATCTTATTCTCTTTATATTTACTGTGTCCCCTACTTTATTTAATATGGAGTTGTATTAATTTATATATGTTAAAAATCATTTAATTCATTAACAAATTACAGATGATAGTGTGTTTTTAATTAAGTGTTATTACAATCAACTCTAAACCTAAGCAACTTGACACTGTAATCATATAACAAAACTACATTATACATATCTAATATTGTGGGTAATTTAAACCCCAACAGTTCAACAAAATTTGGTCTGAAACGCTACTAATTGTTTGGCAACTTGCACTGTGCATAAGTTCCTAAGAGTTGTTAGATGAATTTAGAAGGAATCGCCTTGCGTGTCTCCAGTTTTCTCCCATGTTCCTGAAAAACTGGTCAAATTAAGCCACAAAACACCCTTTACAAAATAATGAAACAAAAATGACTGAAACATGAATTTCATTTTGCATATCAATCTGTACTGTTTCTGCAATAATTAGACAACCTTATTTTCTTATCCCACATATAAGAGGAGACATTAACAGAATAAGACATACAACATAAGTCTCTGTTACTTATGGAGTTTGTGAATTCAAGTTTGTTTTTCTAAATCGAATAAACTTGCATATCGAATGCTCACTTATTTATTAATGAGGAACATTTGTTTGATTAAAAAAAAATAAAAATTTTTGAATACCTCGAATTTTCGAGTTTACAAATTCTAAAAATACAAACTGAAAATATGGATTGACTTTGCCTAGAACCACATTCAAGGTTTTGGGTACTTTGCAGGTAATAAATATCAAACATTCAAGCTTTTTTTAGCCACAAAGTTAATTTAAGTTTTTTTTAATACAATAAAACTCGAAATGTGAAAAAAAATCTCAAATTCTAATAAATCATCTCTTTAGGGGCACATTTGCCAAAGTACGATTGAGTCTGAATACAAAAAATTTGTATTGGTTTGTACTGTGTGTATTTTCTGCAACTTTTTTGTACTTTGCGTGACTTTTTGTACTTTGTGACAAAATTTGTGCGACAAAGTCGTGTTGTCGCACCGAGTATGAAAGTTTCGGATTCATTCAAGCTTCGGTATCGTTACTTTCCTTGGGCCAGGTTGGAGCTGCAGAGTGCCATTGAGTCCTATGGGAGGCTTCCAAAATCATGCACAGAAGGATCAAAGTCAGAAAGGTTTTCCCACCGTTTACAATCGTTCGATAAGAACATTTTGTGACTTTTGGATCGCCAATACGATATTATCATGACTTTTCCGATTCTTTCGTAAGCATTTTTGTGATATTTGCGATCATCAGAAATTATCATATCTAATCCAAATTTTTCCCATTTCGGGATATGCAAACATATCTTACATTTCCAGAAGTTCATTTTCCTTCCACTGCTATGTGGCTCTTAGAAAACACATCTTTGAGATCAAGGGCCCTTCTTGCTGTCATCATGAACGATAACAACAATTACAATACCTTCCAATCTTTCAGCTCAATACCTCATATTATCCCATAACTGTCTATGCTCCGTGATAAATCTTATCACCTTATTATATTACTTTGTTGGATTTCATATTCCATACAGTATTTTATAATTAATATATGCTAATATATCCAGCAAACTGACCACTAATAGCAATCATTCTATATAGTGCCAGGAAACATCAAATGTGGTGCAGGTGGCAAAACTAGAGATGATGTCAAGATATTCCTGGAGTGCTGCCTAACATATCTACATTTTAAATATAACCCCAAAAATCTGTAAAAATATTCTGCAATGTGTGAGTGTTTTAAGCAAGAACATGCTTTGCCATTGTGTACTGAACTACTAAATACTCACCATGTCCACAAAATGACATGCAGAATGCTTTTTTATCCTTAAATTGCATAAACTGTGCTGGCTAAACATCGTTGCTCTTTTAAACAAGAAAATGGGAGGTTTAGGGTGATTAATGTTATCACTATTTATTTTGTTTAGAGTTTTCCCTGATCACAGCCACATATGTTCTACACATGCCCTTTACCTGCATTAAAAAGAATCACTAATTCCTAGGTCTATTCATAGGCTGATTTCAGGCCTTTTGCCAAATGAGTTTCTGATCCAGGCCGTGTTTTATGGTGAAAATTAGTTGAGGAGTTCTAATAATGAGTAATAATGAACTGCCTTTAACATTGTGGAAGGTATCAAGGGGTTAGTTTATTCATTAAACCACAAATTTTTGCTAATTAAAACACGATTGGAAAAAATTCGATCATTTCTGATGTGCGAAAACTCTTTTCTTGGTCGTATGAAAATGTCGAAATTGCTATCCGAAAGTCATGAAATGGTCGTATCCGAACGATAGTAAACGGTGGGAAAACCTTTCTGGCTTTGATACTTCAATGCATGATTTTGGAAGCCTTCCATAGGACTCAATGGCACTCTACAGCTCCAACCTGGTCGAAACAAGTTAACGAAAACCACAAAAAAGACATACTATTTTAATGATATTATCGTGGTCATAAACCAAAAACCAAAAAAAAACGTGGTTTAATGAATGGGCCCATGGGTGTTTTGAAGTGGGCCAGTAAATGCACATTGCCTAAAATCTGCCCTATGAGCAATTGGCCTGAAACTGTACACAGCTATGGTTCTGTGTATTTTTCTGGCCTGTGGTATCAAATGCTGGGAAGGGTCTAATGATTTCAAAGTGCATCTAGATGCAGGCTGATACCTTTGCCATCCAATCCATATAACCATAGCTTGTTTGCACTGGCTGACTGGACTGTGCAGGAGGTAGGGTGGAGATGTAGTGGAGTTTCAGTCCAGTGTGATACATTTTATCTGCAAAGCAAAACACCTTGTGCTTGTTATAGGAAGGTTTCTGACCCCATTACCACAATGACAATATAGTCTACTGTATCTATCAGATCCCCCATGTTTCTTTATGAGGGGGCTGCCATATTTGTGCATTACCATAAGAAGCTATAACCGACAGGCTGGGAAGGGACAGTCAGGTTGTCAAAACAGTCAGGTTTAGGAAATTCATGTAACAATTACTTACAAATGCAAACCTGTAGGTGAAAAATGGTCAACAAAACCTTTATGTACATTAATATTTTAAAAAGTAGTTTTTTGTGTGTTTGTATAACTTTAAACATTTAAATGATTTAAATATAGAAGTCAGCTCTAATTCAACCAAGACAGAGCGCACTTACAAAGAGCGCACTTACAAAGAACTTTACATACAAATTTTTAATTAAAGTAAATTGGAAAGTTGATTATAAATTGGAAAGTTGCTTTCATTGACAACACTGTATGTTTGGGTTTACATTGTATTTAAAAGTACTCCCAACACTTACTGTGCCCGGTCTGTCCATCCACTTCTGCAATACTTCACATCAACCCCTTTCTATCAAATATCTTTTAAGTAAATATTATTCTTTTGATTTTGTCCATATTGTAGAGCAGGGGGGGTTGAAATCACTGCCCTACAGAGGTTGTGAAGTACACTCACTTCTATACCAAAAAGAGATATTGAAGAATATTTCCAGATGAGTAAAATGGTCTTGGATGGTACTTTAGATATTAGTGTGTTGCCTGCAGCCCAAAATCATTTTGACAAAGCAATATAACCCTTTGGGTGCAGTGTTTAGGTTGTAACACTGTATTTGGGGAGATTTCCGGGAGATTAGTCGCCCGCAACAAGGGAGATTTGTTGCGGGCAACTAATCTTCCTGTGTGCCAGAGCCCTTACTGTACCTGTGTCTCATGCTATGCCTCCCCACCTCAATATCTATCAGTTCGGCCAGACATGGATTTGAAATCAGTAGTGTGCCATACAACAGGAATATAATCTGTTTATTCAGATATGGTAGGCAAAAGGGACTCCACAGGCATGTTATAATGTGGCAAATGCAAGAGGTCTGAATGGGAGCCATAACCGCCATAAAATATATAAATGGCACAGAAGATAGATGAGTGACAGCATCCATTTCTGTAGAATGTAGATTTAGAATAAGTCATTTAAATTAGCACAATCCCTAACATAATGGCCATTGTTTTCTATGCCATTAAA
The DNA here is from genome assembly GCF_000004195.4 of Xenopus tropicalis. Taxonomy (NCBI): domain Eukaryota; kingdom Metazoa; phylum Chordata; class Amphibia; order Anura; family Pipidae; genus Xenopus; species Xenopus tropicalis. Next base: position 83,543,142 of record NC_030684.2, read on the forward strand.
AAAGCAGAAATAAACGAGAGCCCAGTGAATGAGAAAGATATTTCCAGTGCAGCAGAGTGAATGATACTGAATTTGATAAACCTAGCTAGAGGATGCAAGCTGATCTGAGCTACAACTCTCAGTGTAAGCACTCTGGCTATTTGGAATGCTACAGAAAGTATAGATCAGATCACTCAAATACTCCTGACTTATGTATTGATCCTTACAGCAGAAAAGAGGTGTTATGATTGTTTATATAAATTTTATTTAGCCTTAAAACTTAAAACATCTAAATGAAATGTGGCTACATTAAGTTTAATTTTACTAATATCACATTGATTTATGTATTGCATGAATTCATCTAATTATTATTGTACAATCTGGGCATACATGTTAATGGACAAACTGATCAGTGCAGAAGAACAGCTTCCTCCTACTTCAGTTGGTCAATGACCCAATATACAAGACTAGAGGGCAATTAACCAAGCACATACTCCAATCTGAGCATTTTTGATACCACAGACCGATAGTAAAGCACTTCTAAAATGAATAACCTGGCTGTAGTTCTGCATCCTATGGTAATTAAGATATTAATATATGTGTGTGATATTCTGTACACTATAAAAGACTGAGCAGATTCACATGCATGTTAACATTTATTAAACTGGGAACACTTTATCTTGCTAAGACAAATATAATATCTAAACAGTAGTTAAGCGGTATGTGTGCAGAATAATGAATGAACATGTCCTAGTCATATTTCAGCAACAAACTACCTGCAGCTCTTGTATGCCACATTTGTTTCATTCTTTAAAAAGGACTGGGTTTAATAGCAGGCACACCAACCTTCAGCTTTCTCATGGTCATTCAGGCATAAAATGCAGCTGATGGATTATCCTGGGCGTCACCATGTGGTCTATTGTTTACAAGTCACTGGCCCCCTTATTGCATTATCTATACAGCTATCGGAATGCCTGGCCATGCAGAAATTATTCTGAAAATTATTCACACATATCAAAACTGACAGATGATTCTGATTGTGCGCCTTCCTGCAGAGTGCACACACCTTACTCTCATAAAGTCAGGTATAGTTTAAACTAGGGAATCTTTAAGGATTTCTAAGTCAATTTTAGCATATTTTTTAGAACACTATTCTCACTTAAGAGAACAACATTCTATTTAGAGGGTGTTCAACTCCTCTGAATCCTTTATTCCAGATGCAAAGTGGGCATTAGTACAATTGGTAAATGGGACTTACAGTCCAGTAAAAATGCAGCTTAATCTGCACCACTTTTAGAAAATGATTTGTTTATCTAAAACTACAGGCACAAGTATAGGATGTGTTAGATAGAAACCTGTTATCCAGAAAGCTCCAAATTATGGGAAAACCATCCCCCATAAAGTAAAATTTAAGCAAATAATTTGAAGGGTGAGGGCATACTGAGCATTGACTCCACTATGCTCAGTCTGGGCTTTTTCTTTTTGCAGGCAGAGAGAAGCGGATCCACGCCCTTCCCCAGCTTGAATGATCCGCACTTAAAAGTACAGCTTCCGCTCATGTGCAGACACACTCAGCGGAGATCTCCTGAAAATGCTAAAGCAGGGGGACCCGACTACAGACCTGCTATCCATTCTGGATAACAGGTCCTATAATTGTTGTGTGCATGTGTTTGTTCAGAGAATAAATGCAGAAAGATGCTATAAGAATAGATCAATTTTCAGTTTCCATTGGTAGATGGGAGGAAAGGACTATGATCTTGAGAAAAATATGTACTATCACCCCATTTTCTCACTCCTATTACATGTTTAGGCAAATGTGACAATAATACACATTTAAAATGTTGACTAAAGAATATCAACTGAATAAAATGTTGGTGCTGCATTTATGAGCTAGTTTTAATTAATTAACACTTGTAGAGGATTTTTAAAAATCTTTTTCAGGGGGTATAGAATAAAAGAACAGGAGGGGAAGAACATAGGTTTGATGATATAAAGAAAGGAATATTTTTCCACAGTAAAATCATAAGCTTACATATTTGTTATATACTAAAAGCAGCAAACCTTATCCCTTTGAGCAGTCACACAAACACACATACACCTCTGAATAATACTAATTTTAATAGCAAAATAACAAATTGAACAACTAAAGGTCATGCACCCACTATGACTTGCATAAAGGAACTGCAGGGAGCAAGGCAGGACACATAGGCAATACCAGGCCAGCCTTAAGATGTAATTTTTCCAAGTTTACACATTTTGCATTTCCGTCCCCAGCTTTCTAAGATGGGATGCTTCTGGGGGATTTGGTTCAATGAGTCATTTCAGTAACCACAGCTCTCCCCAGAACAGAACAAATTAACATCTTCCTTACTAGAGAAGAAACAAATATAATCAAGCAATGTACAGCTAGCCCTCTAGGCATTAAATGGTTCAGCTTTAAAGCCATCTTAAACTAGAGGGATCAGATGTACTTATAATGCTTAATGTAAAACAGACATGCCCTGGCTGCCCTGGCATCAATGCCTCTGGGGTATGCCCTTCCCAAAATCTAAACAGTCCAGAAAAAGCAGCTGGGACCAAAATGCTACTCATTACTGCAATGGAAAACAGAATAGGAGGGTGCACAGAGGAGGAATGTGAGAAAAAAAAAACTGTTTGCAATGAAAACTAAATGAGAATCATCACTAATGAGTTTAAGAATTTCTAAATTAACCAGCTGGGAGGTGGAAAGAGGTCTAATTGTTCTTTGTTATGAATATATGTTATAATGCCTGAGGGACAGGATTTGGAATAGTTATCTCCTTCATACCTCATAACTCTGTCTGCTTTACAAATATAATATGGGTAGTCACTGGAGAATGAGAACACAGCATAATAAATGAGGTTGCCCCCTCAGTCCCCTCTGTCTGCAGGATACTGCAGGAAAGAAGGGGAGAACAAGGTAACTGCTTTTCATATGAATTGCAGGCCATAGAAGGCCTCTATGCTTAATAAAGGCCTAAAGAACTTCACTGTATGGCATGATCTATGTCACAAAAGACATTTCTGAAAAGAAAAATGACCTTTGTGGCATATGAAAAGTTTTAAACATGTGGCCTCCCCTGACATCTTGGAGCCTGGGAAATGTTTAAATTAGGTAGGGCGATGAACAATAGAAGTGGAGTTCTGTTAAGGGCTAGTTTTTTTTACCCGATTATAGTGAAACTTGCAGGGATTAAAAGTGTATTGGGAGAAAATCCTGCTTGGAATTTTAGATATCAAGACTATTCTGTAATGTAACCTGTGTTTCAGGAGTAAGTCTGATGGAATGAGAACAAACTGCTGGCAAAAGAAAAATATCAAACATTCATTGATCTAAACAAGTTCTGAAACAGTAAACCAGGAGTGTGTACATTTACAACCCAAAACAAAAGGGTTACGGCAAATGTCTTACTGAAACTATGCTCCTCTTCCTATCTTATAAGGTGCTAAATCATGTGCACAAAGTCAAGTGGGCAGTGCCATCATTCTAAAGAAGGTTTAGAGTTGCAGACTGACTGATGATTTCAATATATGTTAACTGCATTTGAACCACTCCTGATCCTCACAAGCAGTAAGAGAAGTCGTCAGTACTATGCTTTCTATAAATCGTAAAACATCTGCTCAACAGTGACAAACTACCATATGGTCACAGCCATTATACCAGCAAAAATAACCTGTGTGTGGAACAGTTGTGAATCAATATAGTTAATAAAATGTACAGATTAAAGAGATATTGACACTAGGAAGTAAACCTTTTTTTTTTTACATTATAACACTGTCTTTGCATACTTATAATTTTGCCTTAAAAATATTTGCCCAATGCTTTTACATTACCTGCCTGATCACCCATGTTCCTCTGAGGGGGCTGCCATGTTTGTGCAGCTGAAGTCCATTAGCATTAGAAGCTATAACGGACAGGCTGAGCAGGGACAGTCAGGTTTAGGAACTTCACATAACACTAAAAAAAATTAACATGACCCACAGGTAACTTTTAATGAACTTTCATTTTGAAGAATAGTTTTATAGTGTCAGTATCACTACCCTGCAACTGCAATGTTTCATAGATCCCACCTTTAACGTTTTGTTTTAACATTCACTTAACCTAGACCCACTATATTTTAAATTTGCCCATATTTGCAATTTTTCTTGTGGAGCTTTTGGGGTCAGTTTATTTATAATCTTAGGGTTCACTCAACACAATCGACATACATACATGCTCATTTGACAGGAATAAAGCGCACGCATAAGGACTGACAGGAACATTGTAAAAAAATGTTTGTCTTTTGTTTTAAAAAAATTCAGCATTTAAATAATTTTTGTTAGCATTAGTTATATATAAAAACACAGTGTTTAGCTTATCAGGTGCCAAGTGGCACAGTAGTTCCTTTAAAGGACATGTAAAGCCTACATTTGCCTACAATGTATATCAGTTGGGCACATCTCCCCCCACCCAAATGGCATCATCTGTACTGCATATATCCCCTCCGTTTGCCAGCACCATCACATGTTCCTAAAGCAAATAGCAGCTTTCACCTGGTGGCCATTTTTCCTCTGATACATAATTGGATACATTTAAATCTGCAAACAGCATTCACACACACAGACCCTTATTCAGCATACATTTAATCAAGAATACAGGCTCACACAGGCACAACTGTCTGATAAAAGTTCTGCTTTGTTTGAGCACTGTAACAGTAAAGCTGAACTCAGCAGAAAAAAAACTGAAGCAGACAGCTAGAGCTGAGTTTCTATGGGAACCAACAATGCCATCTCTTCACTGGCTGCTAGACTGGGGGGCGTGTTTAGAAATCTGAGCTTATAACAACTGAGCATGCCCACAAGCCAACAGCCAAAGCAAATTCCTGAGGGAGGGGGCCGAGTGGGTTACAGGAGGAGAAACAAATCTAAGTGATTAAGGCAGGGGTGGGCAAACTACGGCCCGCGGGCCACATCCGGCCCGTCAGCCCTTTCAATCCGGCCCACCGTCTCCGGCCCCCTTAAAAGTATGATGGGCCCTGATTGGTTGCACCCCGTGTGTGCGCACAGCGTCAGCACGCACGGGGCGCAACCATATAAAAGAATGCACTGGGGAGCCGGGGAACAGAAGGACGGGACGGAGGAAGCAGCGGGTCGCTGGAGGAGGGAGCCGCAGGTCATGGAGGATGCTGGGGGGGAGCTGAGAGGCCCCATAATTTTTGATGGCAGCCCGGGCGTAACGCTGTCCCGGCCCGTCCAAAAAGATTGCCCACCCCTGGATTAAGGGAATGCTGCAGCCTTACTATTAACCTCTGGACAACCGGTGTGGCAGGTATTGAAAGATTTCAAAAAGGCTGTTCACTGATTAAATGTGTGTGTGTGTGGGGTTTACATGTCCTTTAAACTAAATAAAGATGTCATTATCACACCCTTAGCTCCATTTATTAGTCTACTCTTCTCGGTATAAAGGCAAATGTAGCTACAGGACCTTTAATTTTAAAAAAAGTAAAGTATTCCATAAAACTATTCATAAGAAGATGCTGTATTAGCTATCCTTAGAAGGAACAGATGCACCAGATTCATGAATCAGTGTAAGCGAATATTTGGAATTCTTTAAAGATTCATATTCTGTCAAACTGAATATGAACCATTAGCTTAGAATTCGACAGCTTAAAGGAATTTGGTCATGATTTTTATGGTGTATTTTTTATTTCTTCATTACACTGTTTACATTGAAAATACAGGTATGGGACCCATTATCCAGAATCCTCGGGACCTAGGGTTTTTCGGAAAAGGGGTCTTTCCGTAATTTGGATCTCCTACCTTAAATCTGCTAAAAAATGATTTAAACACAAATTAAACCCAATAGGATGGTTTTAATTCTATCTTAGTTGTTTCTCCTACTTAAAGGAACAGTAACACCAAAAAATGAAAGTGTATAAAAGTAAGTAAAATATAATGTGCTGCTGCCCTGCACTGGTAAAAGTTATGTGTTTACTTCAGAAAGTCTACTATAATTTATATAAATAAGCTGCTATGTAGCCATGGAGGCAGCCATTCAAAGGAAAAAAGGCACAGGCACTTAGCAGATAACAGATAAAACACTATTCTACAGAACTTATCTGTTATCTGCTATGTAACCTGTGCCTTTTCTCCTTTTTTCCAACTTGAATGGCTGCCCCCGTGGCTACACAGCAGCTTATTATATAAATTATAGTAGTGTTACTGTAGCAAACACACCAGTTTTACCAGTGCAGGGCAACAGTGCATTATATTTTTATTACTTTAAAGCTCTTTCATTTTTTGGTGTTATTGTTCCTTTAATATACTGTCAATACAACCCAAGTCACATAATAGCATCATTTCACACTTGCAGCATGGCAGTAAAGAGAGACTGATGTTTATTAGAGCAAAAGTCCCATGGCTGAGGCACCTTGGAAATAAACAATATGTCTAGTCCCATGTCAAATTTCAAAATTAAATATAAAAAGATCTGTTTGCTCTTTTTAATGTTTAACTCTTCTCCAGCAGAATTCGTTGCAGAATTTTGCTAGAGCAGTGCTACTAACAGATACATTTTTTGTGAAAACAGGTTCTTATGACAGCATCTCTTTAAAGGAGAAGGAAAGGCTAAGTCACTTGGGGGTGCCAAAATGTTAGGCACCCCCAAGTGACTTAAATCGCTTACCTTTTACCCCGGGCTGGTGCCCCTGTTAGGAGAGAACAGCACCAGCTCGGGGTAGCTGCAGCGCTTCCTCCTTCCGGCTTCACTTGCGCGCGCATGCGCAGTAGTAAACTGTAACTTAAACTATAAAGTCGACTTTTCACTCTACTGCGCATGTGATTGTCCGGGGAATTTGCGGCAGAACGAAGCAGGTAGGTGGAAGCGCTACAGGTACCCCGGGCTGGTGCTGTTTTCTCCTAACAGGGGCACCAGCCCGGGGTACAAGGTAATTTAAAGTCACTTGGGGGTGCCTAACATTTTGGCACCCCCAAGTGACTTAGTATTTCCTTGTCCTTTAAATCATCTATCATGTGGATAAATGGACAGATTGTGTTTACAGATGCTGTTTGTGATTTGTGTGTAAATTATAAGCATAAATTATGGACCATCTTTAGTTTGGTATTAGTTTCAGTTTTGGCATTTTTTCCTTGTCTTGTTGACACTCTCCGTTGAGGGTGAATATCATGTAATGTTCCTATACTTAAAAATGTAATCCTTCAAAAAGTTTAAGGCTAATGTAAAAATTCCACAGGTGGAGTAAACTCACACAGAGTGAGTTTCTTCCAGAAAGACAAAAGGTATGCATTTTTTAAATCGGTTAAATGCAGTTCTGCTTAGATTAGCTGTTTCTCCGATTGTGTTTCTGTGCAGGTGGAGAAGCAGCCCCATATGACATTAGCCTATGGAAAGAGACCTACAGAAAATAAAATCCCAGTAAAACCAGAAAATATTCTTATTGTAACAATGGTCTTACAACTTCTATGTGCTCACAACACTTCTGAAAAAGAGTATTATTCCCATATACTATACAGAAGCTCAAACAACAAGGGAAAAACACCTGATGTTTCTTTTTTGTTTAACCTAAAAGGTGAGAAAGAGTGTCATCAGCTAATGAAATTGAAGATACAACAAATGAAAATTATACTATTCTTAGCTAAAGCAAAGGTCAGCATTATGGAATGAGCCATTTTGAATATAAATCATTCTGGCTCATAAAGCAATCTTCCCTTCTTGGCTAATGTTTTTTTATGGAAGGCAAAGCTGGTTTAAATAAATAATGAGTCAAAGGAAACAGAACACAAATCAATTATCAGAGCATAAACATTCTCTGGAAATGACCTGTATCAGTATCAGCTAAAGCGCAGATATAAAAATACCTCATAATGTGAGAAGGATCAAAGGTGAATTGTCCATGCAAAAAGCTAAAGGTTTTGGATTAATGTAAGGCTTGGGATAAACAACACAATAGAAAACAGGACACAAACAGTAGCAGGGCATACCCATTATTCTATATAGTAAGAGATACAGGAATATTAATATTCATATTTTAGCAGTCATCTAAAGATACTGTATTTAGTAATGTTTTAGGTTAGAGCTAACCTAATCTAAAAATATACAATACATATGTCAGGCGTATTCCTAAAATAGCCATAATACCGTAATAAATTCCTAATATACTATATTTAGTACAAGGAAATCCCTATGCTGCACATAATTTGAGACTATTAGAGGAGAATGAAAGGCATAATGGCATTTTACTGCCAACAGATTAGCCACAAAAGTGCAAGCTAGAATGCTATATTTATTCTGGAGAAAACAGCCCTAGAAGCTCCCTCTGTTTGCTTAAGATAGCATCTGCCATTTTAGCTTGGTCTCAGTAGCTTCAGTGCTGCAGCTCTGGCTGCTGGTAGCTAAAATTACAAAGCATAGTATGGGGTGGGAGCAAATTCATATGGGAGGGGGAGCAGGGTGGAGGAGAGGGAGCGAGGAGCAAACCGAGCAAACTCTGCAGTGCTCTGAAGGATTTTTTTTAAGAGCAGGAAGTCTGATACCAAATAACGTGTTAGAAGAAGAAAAAAAATCCTGTGTTTCTTTTGATAGAGGACTCAGTGCAGCTTTTCTGTGAGTGCTTGTGGCTGTATTTACATAGACCGATAAAGCTTACTTAGTTTTAATCTTTCCTTCTCCTTTAATTTGGTAAGTGTCCATGTGTATTGTATCTTTGAAGTACTCCATTACCAACTATGTTTGTTTGGTTGTGCTACCAATGCCAAAAGGCCATGCCAAAGTCTGCATTTTTTTTTTTTTTTTTTAAGCCTTCATAACACCAAACAGAGTGTATGGGGAGTGAACAAAAGTTATTGGCAAACAGCCTAAAAAATGGAGGCTTAGGCAAAAATATAATTGAATCTGTAAAAAAAAAAAAAAAAGTCACCCTTTAGATACCCACTGTGTGTGCTGAATATTAGCACAAAGAATTTAAACTACAAACTCATCAAGATGTGACTATTCATAAAAGTAACTGGCAGCCAGAAAGCACAATGGTCAGAACTGCTGTCTTGCAGCACTGGGGTCATAGGTTTGATTTCCGCCAGGGAACTATCTGCTGAGTTTGTATGTTCTCCCCATGATTGCATGGGTTTTCTCCTACAACATACAAAAGTTTAATTGGCACCAGATTAAAAAAATAAATAAAAATTGGAGAATGTGTTAATGTAAAAGAGACCAATAATGCATACTATGCTCTGTAAAGAGCTACAGAATATAAATAAAGGACAATGCAAAATATGACCGATATGGGGCTGGTAAAAACGAATCTTACACAAACCCCAAGTCTTAGGTTCAAAACCAAGCTGCAGCCTTTCAGACAAAGAATATAAAAGGGAAAAAAACATGGGGCGCAGCTGAGACAGCTGTAGGACTTGGCTATAGTCATATAAAACTAATGTTTTGAACTGTATGTTTATGAAGAACAATGAAGAGATCCCAGATGTTCTTCTGGCTGCTCTCCCCTGTACTCTTATCTCACCCTGACAGCCCTCCCTTTAATAACTTTCCTCTACACTGAGATACCATGCAGCTGGTGCATAACCACTGTAATCTGGAACTTAGTCACAGAATTCCTTCTTGCTTATGGAATATCCAATAACACTTTGCAAGCATCCAATCTTGCAATTTCCAATAGCTTCCTTAGAGGATTGTCTCCTGTTCCATTGTTCAAGATATTTTTCACCATTTCCAGAACTTCTCCCCCCAGTATACTTTATCCCACATGTATTAGATGTTGCACTGAATGACGCATGCCTTGCTGTTCCCACATTTAGAAAGATGTAAATGCATGAATGGACTGACGTGCTACAAGTTCCTCATGGCATCACTTCACCAGTGAGTGTCAGTGTGCAGTCTACAGAAAGTGATAGGTTAAGCAGAAACTCTTCCAAACCCAGAGCATCAACATTTCTAGAATCTGCAGTGACATAAAAAGGAAGGCATTCAAACCTTTGCTAAAGACAACCGTCAGCTCTGACATCAGGTTTGCAGCTGAGACACAATAGCTCTATCCACCCTGCTGTGTTTGGCATTCAGCTCAAGTGATGTCACTTTACAAAGACTTGTCAGCAGGCAGTGTGTCCATAAAGCTGAGCCATACAAATTCAAACTGCAGAAATCCGCATTAAATGGGTCTCAATCTAGACTTATGTACAGATTAATCATTTTTCTATATCTACTACACGGATCTTCCAACATGTTCGGACTGTAAAATGGGATAGATGTCTACCTTCTAATATAAGCGTGGCAAAGTGAGAAAGACATCACAGGCTTTTTTAGTTACATAAAGCCAGGAGTAAGTGTTAGATCATACACAGTATGATATAGTTATACGTGGACATGAAAAGATTATTCCAAGAGAATAACAGCAGGCACTCACAGATCCTAGCCTTTGATTAAGTGCCGCCAGCATAAAACACATAAGGCTATGCTGTATCCTACATATACTTAAAATAAAGTTTACTTTACCATACCATATGTGATTGTGGGATCTGTGAATGCCTGCTGTTATTGTCTTACTGCCTCTTCATACTGTAGGTTTGGGGTATGTGCACCAAGCCCCCACATTGCTACTGGTGAGATTTTGACTGTGTCCTTATAACTATCATTTTTTGCTTGTCCTTAAAGGAATTCTGTCCAGAAAAACATGTTTTTACAAAACACAATAGTTTATAGCGCTTCAGAAACCTGAAATTCTCTACATGCCCTCGGTCATGTGACTTGAGCTCTGATAAATTTCAGTCACACTTTACTGCTGAGCTCCAAGTGGGAGTGATATCACCCCTCCTCTCTTTCCCCCCAGCTGCCGATCAGTAGAACAACAAGAAGGTAGCAAGATAACAGCTCCCTGACACCTATATTGCTAAAAATGCTCCCTTACAGCTACCTAGTGGTAGATACCCACTGGGAAAGGACCATATCCAAGGATTAATGCAGTCCGTGCCCAATGGACCCTGAAACCAGCCTGATAGATATCTAAGATCCAACCTGATATCTTTCATGGAGGCCAAGGTTTTGGCCTCTTACATGGCTCAGTAAACACCCTATTTCAACAGGACTTATATCAGGTTGGATGTTAGATATCTATCAGACTTAAGAAGAAAATACCTTATAACCACGTTTTCCTTTCCAAATCTGTGATACCATATTATGTTTTTGCACTTCATCTCAACATGCAAATAACAGCCAATAACCTCACTTCTTGAACAGTACTGCCTTCAAAAATCTATCACAATGCACTGTATTAAGGGTCTCAAAAGTTCCAAAAGCCAATGTTATTAAGATTGTTATTGTTTTTTCAGGCCAAATAATATCTCACCTTGAGTAAAGTTTTGGGCCGCAGTTCTTAAAAATGATTATAGTGATAATAATAAGAGCTGCAAACAGTGCAGAGAAGTGCAACTAAACCTGGTAAAAGGAATGGAAAATATAAACTATTAGGAAAGGCTGGAGGTAATTTTTCTGGAAAAGTTGCAAAGGGACATGACTACTCTTTAGACGTACATTAGAGGACATAATAGATAGATAGCGGGGGAATTTTATCACACAAAATCAAAGAACCAAAGCCCACTCCTATAGGCATCCTGAACAGAACTTTAATATGAAGCAGCAAAAATGTTGCAAAAAGTCCAAAATAGCTGCACTCACTTTGAAAATAGCAAATACCTGTGTAAACATTGCAAATTAATCTCACAGGATTTTGAAAAAATGTAGTGCTTTTATTTTGAACACCTAAAATACCAATGTGTCAGTCTCCATTTGAGAGCTTTGAGATCGAAACCTGGATGTTTAAAATAAATGCACTTCTATACTTATTTTAAAATCCAGTGAGTGCCTTTCTTCAACTCAATAAATTCTATCTGCATTTGCTTCTGGGATAATAGCTTTCAGTGCACGTCATTCATGCAGTTCGCAGGAAAGTCAGCTATAAAACTGTTGACATTATTTATATAGAAAAATTATCTTGCTTATCTCTGAAGGGACAAAAGCAATAGGTTACAGAAAAGAAAATTTTTATTATACTATGAGAATTAACAGGGCTAAGTAAAAAGCCATATTTCAGAGGAATAAAAGGTATGAAGTAAGGAATACAGTTCTGAGGAGATGAACGTTTGCAGCAGAAAGCCCTAATTTATAGACAGGGTAATAGGCGCAATAAGATATGGTGTAGACTCATACAGTTTAGTGGAGGTAAGCTTGGTCAGCACAGTTGAGTTTTTACAGTACAGCATTGCTGAATGGGAAATATTGCCAATTAGGGCATCATAGAACAGGAGCTTCCTCTGTTGGCCAGAGAGTATAACTGCAACAGCAAAGTAACAAAAATCAGCTTCTAACTAACAAACCAGTCTGTGCACCGAGATATAATGCCAATGGCCACAGGGTGATTGTCAGCGATTTACCATCCATTGATTTCAGCTAAGTGAGCAAGTGGTCAGGAAAACACAGGGAAATTCCCCTTTTTGGATTGTATAGTAATGGCCTGGACCCTTCTGGTGCATATGCTGTACAGCGCTGCGTACATAAGTAGTGCTTTATAAATAAAGATATACATACATACATATGCTGGTCAGACAATTATCTAAAATCAATCAGTTGTGCATTTGCAAGTTATAATTTCCTGACCCACAAGTACACTGAAAAAGTCCAGTAGATCTTTCAAGTCAATGGAGAGTCTATTTGCAGTGGGAAGGAGAATGCTGACAATTACCCAGTGTGTCGCAGAATGTACAATTCTGTAGAAGATTTAGGTTGTACCAGCTTTAAGTAAACTCTACAAGCATAGCTTAATATGTAAACAGGGGTTTCCTTCTGTGTATATAGTCTATACACATCAGTGTTCAGAGTGCTAAAGTTATTTCAACATATTCTCTATTAAATTACTTGAGCATTGTACAGTTGTTACTGGTTGGGCCAGGAAAATAATGATAAAGGGACATGCACAAATAAAAAGCTAGGTGAAACCTCATTAACAAGAGCTTCCTTTTAGGGGGTAGTTTGAAGTAAGTCAGTACTTTGCTAGAGGAGAAGACCAGCAGAGCAATATGAACATAGCTAGTAACTCAAAGTTCATGAGCCGTAAAACGATTGAAAATGGTATTTACAGAAACCTAGTGTGCTGGAAACAAAATGCAATTAGCAGGGCTGTGAGACTTGGGCCTCCTGCTGTAAGACACCCACCATGTTATGATCTGAGCCTCTGCTAAGGGTTGATGAAAAGTCACAGCAATAGCTGACTGGGCACATTCCACCCTTCTCAAATGTGGGTGCAAAAACACCCACATTTGTTGCATTATATTTCAGCACAGGGGGCATTATCTACAAATTTGCGATTTAATATATATATATATATATATATATATATATATATATATATATATACACACACATATACACAGTAGAATGGATCTGTGCGCATGAAATTTCTGGCATTACCATATTTGAAAAAAACAGACAAAATGAAACACTGCCAGACAATATGGAAAAGTTCAGATTGTGTTTATGCATCTTTTTTTACATGAGTCCAACTGAATGAGCTCAAGCCAAAAAGGGGTAGTTTTTCCTCAAAGGGAATTATAGGGGGTATAAGGGCGTAGTTTTCCCTCAAAGGGAATCCTGCATTAAAATCCGTTTTTCAAAAACGTATATTTAAGTTTAAATTTTCACATGGTGCTACCCATATTCCCCCCACCTCCCCCAACAGAGAGGCTCATGAGTAAAGGTCAGTGGAGCAAAGACAGAAAAAGGTCTGCAGCTTTAATAGGTTGGTAAAGAAGTCTCTTGGGTTCACTGTGTACTTAACCACAGTATGTCTCCTTTAAACAAAATTCATATAAACAGAGCAACATCAAGGATATGTAAATTTATTTCAGGTGAGATAAGCTACACATTACTTTGGGACAAAGCAATTTAACTTGTTCAGTAGATCATAATTGTGTTGTAAAATTCGACATCATTTAAAAAATAATTGCTGTGTGGGATGTCTCCTTTACAGTTAAGATGGACAATTGATCTACATGGCTATATCCCAAGATCTTTAGTACTCTTACAATAAGAGAGAGACTATTTGGTTAGCTAAAAGGAAATCCCGTTTTTAATTAAGCATGAGACAAAGCACACAACCAGAGCAGCTGCATTGTCTTGTTGGAAGAAACTGAGAGGAGACGCCATTTTAGGCCAATGGCCAACAAGTGGTTTGGGAATTTCATTTCTTCCATGCCTTTTTATGGTAAGAATGCAACATCAAAATGCCTGAAATCTCCATCAACTGCTGCCTATGGAAGTCATAAAAAACAGCTTGAACGCATGACATTTAAGCAACTTTCATCATAAAGCATGTGCCAATATTTTCATCTGACTCCCATAAACAGATAAGGCATAAATCTAAACACTGCTGTAATTGTTTCTACAGCCCTATTGAAGGTAAAGCACTTTTTCACTATTCATCAGAACCACCCACAGATTTATTGTACAGACCCATTGCAAAGTGCAAACTAATGTCCATATTATAGATGTAGCAGTTCAGCACCTCCGGATTTGTGCAACCTGGAGAAGCAATAACATCAAGGATTACAGTATACTAGCCTGTGTCATTTGTGCAATGGCTACAGGTAATAGCTATCGGTAAATCTGGACAGTTGGTGGCACTGTTATGAAATTCTGTCTTACTATGGCACCAACATCTTGTGCTAATTGCTGAATAAAATTACCAGAAAATCATATCCTTGACCTCAAAGTTCTCTTGCCTGATAAACATGCCATGTTATGGGTCAAGAAGACTTGGTACAGTTGTGCTAGTATAACATACCAAGAAGGAATGACCAATGTCAGATATTCAAACTTAAGAAACAGTGAATATAAAAATCAAGATATACAAGAAACACAAATGATCAAATACATATTTTTTGCAAGGAAAAATAAAACTGCATTTGAGTTGTCTGAGTTTTTGAACTGCTTTTTGAATAAATGTTGGACTACAGTATAAAAAAAGAAAAAGGCGAACAAATATACCATGCATTGCCAGGCAATGTCACATAAAAAACAGCATACTTATCAAGCTGTGTATTGATTTCCAGTGATCATGTAACTCTGTTTAAAAATCTGGTTTAAAGGAAGCCATGTAAAAAAAAAAAATGCTATGTAAAAAATACAACGTTCATCCCTCGTAGGTTTGTATAGAATGACTTCCAATGGAATTTACATGCTGCTTGAAGGTGAGGTAAGGTGTGAATTGTTGTATAATAGCATAATATAGTATACAGTATAATAGCATCAAATGCATCGAGCTGATGGCATAAAATAAACACACACCTTGATAAATTTGTCTTTTATTTCACACAGCTTTTTGCACCATTTTTTGTTGTTAATCATTTTACATAGTAAGATAAACAAGGCCCTGTATGTACGTACTGCAGCAGTGGTCATTTATTGGCTGAGACATTTCTGGAAGAAACCTATAGTACTCACCCTTCTTTTCTTGGTCAGTCTCCTCCAGCTTCTGCTTTTGTTCTGTGACCTGCTGGCACAGAGCCTCAAGCTCTGATTCTCTTTTCTGCCTTTGTTCCTTTAGTTGTCCCTGGCTGTGCTGGAGCTGACAATGAATTTTTCTGTTTTGTTCCTCTCGTTCCTTCACCTCCTCACACAGCCACTGCAGTTTAGTCTAAAGGAGAGCATACAATTCAGTAATGTTTCTGTGCCCTTTAAGGTTTTAGCTAACTGCCCTCCCAGTATGTGAAATGCAGTACAGCACAGTGACTCTTCACTAACATGTATATTACAAAAGATGGTCCTGTATTAAGGGTTTCGGTTATTAAAGTAAAGATAATTTTAGAAATATAAAAATAGGTTTAAAGATATAGTTATGATTATAAATACATGCATAGGGTAGAAAATTCATGGTGATGATGTCACTCTACTTCCTGTATTTCAAAGCAATAGTCCAATCTAGCTTGATGGCAGGGATCTTGTATTTATTTGCATGTATAGAGCATATGTCAGAACCAAGAGTGCAGAGAATGTAAACAGCTAGACAGATAAGGCTTTTGATATTAATTGCATTTACAAATAAAATTTGTTACCATGTATTGAAAAGTTGTTTCAAATTACATTTTATATAACATGCTAAAAATTGTTTTTGGGTGGAGCACCCCTTTAATCGATGGACAACTTCAAGAACACTTTCTGTAAAAAGCCTCCCTGCCTGTATGTTTACTCAGAAATTTACAACTCTGCTATACAAAATTACAAATAACACATATAGGTAAAGATTTGGAAAAAGAGCATTGGATGGTAGGGAAAATACAATATGAGGCAAAGATGTTTTGTCCCCCCAATATGCAGCAGGCTAACAATGTAAATTAAAACTCATTTACTGGCTAATCATTCATTTACAATACACCGAGACTGCTGTGTGGCAAAGACCTAATCAGCTTCTGAAGAACCTTTTCATTATGTTCATGCTGCATGGTTCTATACTATATCTGGTCATTCTTGAAGCAACTGATTTTGCTAGAGATAATATAATAGCTTTTGCAGGAATTCTTGGAGATGTATTTATTTTCAACAAATAGTAAGTCTTTGAGATCTGCTTACCACAGCATATCATTATGCTTCTAAAGAAATGTCACAGAAGTATTTTAAACATAATTAGACCTGTTTTTTTAGCTTAGTAGTTCATTATTTTCCTTTATACCCCCAGTCAGTCCTCATCCTTCAGGGCTTTGCTCTGGAGCTCTAATGGGACCCAAGGGTTGAGCCATCATAAATTGTGGCTGCTTGCACTTAACTCTAACATTGTCTGAAGCAAAGCAAAGCAAGAGCTTTTGGCTATGGATTGATACTTGTACTTACCCCTAACTGAGATTTAGGTTTGATGCATAAGCCCATGCGTGGGTTTCAATTATGTGGCTCTCCTATCCAGTGTCTGTTTGTATGCCCAGCCTAACAATTCTGCCATTTAAATGAAATGGAAATACTTAAAAAATATATTAATAGGTATTCCCTGATTATATTCTCTATTTATCTAAATCTATTTTTCTGCATATAACTCTATTGTGTATATACATTTCTGGTGCTAGAGAGTTTAAATACCTTTCACTTGCATCAAGGACAAAAACACCAATCTATCTGTCCTCCCATTGTGTCTCAATAACAATGTGTTAACCAACTAACAAAACAAATATGATTTGCTCTCCAGGTTAAGAAGCATGGCACTTAAAAAAACACATTTTGAGACCCGTACAGTGTGTAAGCATACAGCTTTTTTTTTTAAAAACGTTATTTGAAGGCATACTTGGGAAACATGCTTATCTCATTAACCGATTTCCTGGGTAATGATGCTTTATTTTTCAAAATAAACTATTTTTGGTGGTACAGCCACCCAATCTCAACACATTAAGGAGAAGAGTCAGGATTTCTGGACAGATGTACACGTACTTGCAAAAATGAAAGATCCAAAAAAGTAAATAAATGTCAGCCCTACAATTCAAGGCCATAATGATCACATAAGAATAGTTATCAGAAAATCACAAACCTGTGCTGAATTTCAAGGGCATTTATGCATTTTTTTTTCTACACAAAATATATTGAAGTCAATGGGCATAGTTTTATGGTGTGTTTGCACACAAAATGAATAAAAGTCGGAGTTTTTTCTTTTCCCATGTATATTTTCTTGGCAAAATTTTGTACCGCAGATCCATGCTTGGTGAAAAGTTTGCTCATTACTACATAAGACTATTTGTAAAGCCAAATCGGTATCCCTTTAGTCAAGACAAGTCAGTTTTTACCCAGCAACAGAAACATAAAAAAGAGCAAGTTACTCTTCAAAAAATAATATCAGTGTTTGGATCAATAATAGGGAAGGACTTTAGCTCCTGAGCAAGCGGATAACAGAGAGACAAGTAAATTCAAATGTTTAAATGAAACAAAGGAAATAATAATAAATAACAGTTCTCAGAAGTTGTATAATTTCTTGCTCATGTTCATCAGGCCAATATATCTGTCTAAGGTCTGTCTATACGGGTATGTGATTGCCTGAACACATGAGCAGCAGTGGTACATGTGTACAGGTTAAAACTCATGATCTCCCAGTGTGCCAGGCGCATTTTTTCTAAGCCTGTACAATGTCTATTTCTCTGGTCAATATCCGAAATGTAACTAACTCTTACGCATGTACTCTTCCTCCTCAGTTAGTGTATATATATGGTTAATTCACTGCTTATCCCAGTGTCCCAAATTACGTGTGGCCAACCCCTGTAGAGTGAGGTCAACATTTTTTCTGTTACTCAGCTGAACATTTATGTGCCTGTGATTAATTCACATTTTGTCACTCTGCCCAAAGACATTAAAAGTATGGCAAGAATTATTATTGCGGATCAGGAAGAGGTTACGTGGCATGCCTAATAATCAGTTCACTTCCTGGCAGCATCACAGTGTTCTAAGTAACAGTATAGTCACTACTAAGGACCTAGAGTTCAGCATGTTCATATTTAGGGTGCCTAACAAATGTCTTGAATGTTGCCAGGTACGTACTGCACAGCACAGCTAACAGACTCATTGGTAATGAGCTAACCCACAACTCTAGCACAGACAGAGTGTTCCAGTGAAAGCTGCACTGATTTTTTGCTGTAGCTGTAAAAACATTTGTCTCCAGGTGTGTCTGACCAATGACAACCCAAACGCACATATCTGTATAACTGGCCTCTAGCCATGCATCTATAAAAGGAACAGAAACTAGGAGGGTACTTTCTTGTATAAAAGAGAGAAAGCAAAAAGTTTTAATACTTGCAAAACACTACTTTAGCAAAAAATAGAACTTTTTGCTTACTCTTATCTACAAAGAGGTAGAGAATTGGCCAGGGTAAACATTTGGAAGCCTATATTTTGTGTGTTAATGTAAAGAAGATAAATGTTCCATGACATCGGTTAGGGAAAGTTAAAGTATGCATCTGATGGCAAACACTGAGCTGGCAACTTCTGCCAACCAAACACACTAATCTGGTAATATGCACCTATGGCAAGAAGCTATGTTAGTAAAACATTCCACATGGTTCCCTGATGGTGGCGCTAGTCACTTGTGACATCAGGGTGATCCTAGATTCAACCATCTAGTCTGTGTAGCTACCTGCCTTCAAAATAAAGCACAAGGCTGGTGGCAGTGCCTAATTTATTTACAATCAAAAAAAGGTGCAGAACTACAGTCAAGAATGGCTGGTGGACGTAGGATGTTTCAGACATGCCTCATACAGTTTGCAGAGTTGTCAACCATTAAGTTAAAGCAGTAGAGTATGTGAAATGGTGTCTACAATGTGAGTGTGCTGAGAGGCAGATGTGTTGATGTCTGCACATTAAGTGGAGAACAAGACAAGTGTGCTCATGTCTGTATATTAGGGAGTGCAGAGAGGTAAGTGTTCCTCTAAATTAATGAGAGTGCAGATGTGCAGATAATGTACATTAGGTGGAGCAAAAAAAAAAATGCATTTAGTTTTTGAGTACCCACAAGATCTTGTCATACAAAAGCAAGAAATTTTGTGGGACTCTAAAAAATATTGCTTCTGTATACTGTAATGTGTGCTGTTCAACTTATTACATGTAGTTGTTTGAATATTTTTCATATAACATGTTTAAGGGCCAGATTAAGTTAAAATGATGTCATACAGTGACGTCTATGGAGCCTGTGAGCAGACTTGCGGCCATAAATATCTTTTAGAGGGCCATCTGGCCATGCGCCTTCAGTTGGACAGCCCTGCTGTAATGTAAAATATGATAAGACAAAGTCAGATGATTTCTTGTAGTCATTCATGTATATTCAATACCAATGAGAAACAAAAGTCTATCCGATTTTACAGTATGTTGCCAAATGAAAATTCAGCATCTTCCCTTCTGTCCCTTCTGACAGTTAAGTCACGTAACATGGAAAATCTTAAATGTGCTATACAGATCATTTTTTATATCAGTTCCATTATTTTAGGATATGTGCAATGACCAGACAGCATCCAGCAAGATTTCCCATATAGAACTACACAAGAGACCTTGTTGGATATAATCAGATTGACAGATCATATACTAGAAGCCTGTTTTACAGTGAACTCTTATGTGGTTCTACCCTTAGAGGCTAAAGCGATGCAAGTGTGTTGTTATCTATATACAGGGGGAACACAGAGGGAAGTGTTCAAAATGTCTTAATATTAGAGAGTCCACAGAGAGGTTAAAGGAGAAGGAAAGGTAAAAACTAGTAAGCTTTATCAGAAAGGTCTATGTAAATACAGCCATAAGCACTCGCAGAAACTCACAGAAACACAGGATGTCTTGTCTTTTTTTGTTTACACGTGTTCTTCAGTATCAGACTTCCTCTCTCTGAAAAATCCTTCATTCCTGGGGCCAGAGTCTGCACAGTTCTCTCCCCTCTCCTGCTTACCCCTCCCATAAGGATTCATAAAACTTACTCCCCCCTCACTTAGGGGTGTGTGATCTGAGCTACCAACAGCTAGAGCTGCAGCAGGAAGCTATGAAGACCAAGCTAAAATGGTTAGCTGCTATCTTAAACAAATGGAGAGAGCTTCTAGAGCTGTTTCCTCAGGTATGGTAAAGCTTTCTGCAGAATAAATATAGCATTCTAGCTTGCACTAATGTGGCTAATCTATTGGCAGTAAAATGCCAAAATGAATTTTCTTCTCCTTTAAGAAAGGAAAGGGTGCTGATATAAGTTCATTACGAAAATCAAGGGCAAGAAGTCTGTACATTAAAACAAGCAGAAAACACTTTTCATATGTCTGTATATTAAGAGGTAGTCCATCTTTCAGTTAACCGTTAACATGCTGTAGACAGTTATTTTCAAGACAATTTGCAATTGGTCTTCATTTTTTAATTTTTTTTCATGGCTTTTATATAATTTATACTGTTGCTCAGTAGCTCTCCAGACCAGAATTTCATCTGTTTCTAGTGTCCAATTTACCCTAGCAATCATGCAGTGGTTTCTATGTAAAGCTGGGAGATAAACAGAAGGGCCTAACAATAACAACACAACTGAAATCTCACAGACTTAGCTGCCTTGGTCAGTTATCCCAACAACCAGGCAGCATATTAAATTCCAAGGAGGAAAGAGGCAGAAGAGGAAGGCAAAGAATTTAAAAACTATAAAAAATGAGGACTAATTGAAAAGTTGCTAAGAACAGTAAATTTTATATCTACTAAAACTTAACCTGAAGGTGAACTTCCCCTGAGGGAGAGTGAAGATACAAGTATGCTGGACCTATACATTAGGGGGCCCAATGAGGGCAGCGTGCTGATTAGTATGATTAATTGCAGCTTATCATGAACAGCAGAGACAAGTCTGCTGATGTCTTTAAAATAGGGTAAGCCGAGAGGCAAGTGTTCTTCTATCTGTAGGTCTCAGAGGAGCTGAAAGGCAAGCTTTTTGATGTTTGTACCTTAGGATGCAGAGAAAAGACCAGCACACTGATGTATGTACATTAGAAAGTAGTGAAGAGGCAAGTGTACTGTTGTCTGTACACGTAAGGAAGCAAGTGTACAGATGTTGATTAGGGTGAGCAGATGATGAATGTTTGCTTCGTTAAGTGTATTAAAGGACATGTAAAGCCTACATTTGCCTACAATGTAGAGCTGGGCGGTATGACCAAAAATTTATATCACGGTATTTTTCAAAATTATATCGGTATCACGGTATTTGACGGTATATAAATAAAAAATAAATAATAAATATTGGTGGCCCCCCCACCCCCCCCCCAACAACAACCCCAACAACCCCAGCCCCCCCCCAACAACCCCAGCCCCCCCAACCCCAGCCACAACCCCCCCAGCCCCAGCCACAACCCCCCCAACCCCAGCCACAACCCCCCCAGCCAGCCCAGCCAGCCCCCCCAGCCCCAGCCACAACCCCCCCAGCCCCCCCAACCACAACCCCCCCAGCCACAACCCCCCCAGCCCCAGCCACAACCCCCCCAGCCCCAGCCACAACCCCCAGCAGAACTTACCCAACTTGTGGTTCCTCCAGCTCCAGCGATGCGTCCTAGCGACGTCGTGTGCGCGCTGACGTCACATGCGCGCCGACGTCACATACGCACGGGCGCAACCCGGATGTGATTGGAGAAAAACAGCAGGAGGCGCGCATACCGGTATAGCGGTATGTTTAAAACTCATACCGTTTTTTTTTTTTTAAAAAACGGTATACCGGTTAAACCGGTATAACGCCCAGCACTACTACAATGTATATCAGTTGGGCATGCCTCCCCCACCCAAATGGCATCATTTGTACTGCATATATCCCCTCACATTTTCCTAAAGCAAATAGCAGCTTTCACCCAGTGGCCATTTTTCCTCTGATACATAATCAGTTAAATTTAAATCTGCAAGCAGCATACACACACAGACCCTTATTCAGCATACATTTCATCAAGAATACAGGCTCACACAGGCAGAACTGTCTCTGATAAAAGTTCTGCTTTGTTTGAGCACTGTAACGGTAAAGCTGAGCTCAGGAGAAAAAACTGAAGCAGACAGCTAGAGCTGAGATTCTATGGGAACCAGCAATGCCATCTCTTTACTGGCTGCTAGACTGGGGGGCGTGTTTAGAAATCTGAGCTTATAACAACTGAGCATGCCCACAAACCAACAGCCAAAGCAAATTCCTGAGGGAGGGGGGCTGAGTAAGTTACAGGAGGAGAAGGAAATCTAAGTGATTAAGGAGATGTTGCAGCCTTACTATTAACCTCTGGACAACCAGTGTGGCAGGTATTGAAAGATTTCAAAGAGGCTGTTCACTGATTAGATTTTTGTGTGTGGGGTTTACATGTCCTCTAAGTGGTGCAACAGGGCAAATATCTATTGGGTGAAGCAGAGGTATAATTCCCTTTACCTCTATATATTGTGGGCAGTGCAAAGCCAAGTGGGCTATAGATTTTACATTAGAGCGCAGAGAGGAAACTGTTCTAATGTCTGTGCAATAGAAGAAGATAAGAGATGGGTATCCTAACGTATCAGATAGTGGGCAAGTGTCTTGAATCCTGTGTATTAGGACTAGGTTCGGTATTCGGCCAAGATTCTGTCTTTTTTGGCAGGATTTTGCATTTTTCGGCAAAATTTGGATTCGGCCGAAGGATTTTTACAAAGGATTCGGGGTTTCAGCCGAATCCAAAAAATTGGATTCGGTGCACCCCTAATTAAGACAATAGGAAGCATGTTAATTATACCTGCATTATAGGAAAAGTCAAGGGTGTCTCAAACAAGCAAATCACACCAGTCACATGAAAAAAAAAAAGAAAATATATTTGGAACAATTAAAATAAAAAAAAGAACGGAGGCACAGAACAAAAAGATAAGAGAAAAATAGGGTGGAAAGAGTGGAGGGGGTGGTTGGAATAGTCTGTGCAGCTGTTTCTTTCTGTGTGGCCAGATCTGCAAACAGCTGGGAAATTCTGGAAACTTGGGATCTCCCCATCTTGCCTTGATCTGCTTTATGAATACTAAGACATTAACCAGTCACACAAATATTGAAAAAAACCCATCACAGCAGAATGTACACTAATAAGGGCCCAACCTCAAGTCCCACAGCTAGTGAGATATTTTCAGGAAAACAATACACTTGGCTTAGTAACCTGACTAGAGAGTTTTTACCTTAGTCTCTGCCAGCCTGTAGTGAGGATCATTCCTTAGGTGAGAGGTGTTGGATATGGCCTTCAATGGAGAAAAATAAATGTTTATTAATAATACTAAAGACATATACAGAACATTACATGGGATATTTTTGCAGGGGAAACTTTAAAGGGCCCTGGCTGCAGATGTATCTAACTAGTTTAGCAAGCTGAAGAACTTACTTTGAATTTATCCAAGGAGTCTTTAGACAGAAGCTGGCAAACAGTGTTGAGCTCTGCCTCTATGGCACTTAGGATGGTTTCTTGCTCCATTTCAAGAGAATGTAGTCGTTCTGTTAGCGTCTGGTTAACCTCTTCAAACTTTCTAGCATTAAGTTCTATGGACTTTATCTCCTTTTCCTTTCAACAGAATAATCATATGAGGCAGGATATATCAGAAAAAATGGTTGCTCTGGAAGGCATATTGGCATTTTAAATGTTGGTATTACCCAGTTATTGGCAATGGCTTGGAACATTTATAAATCTATAGCAAGCCCATTGCACAAAGCAAAATCACACTTTGCATCTAGAAAAAGACTTTATATTTTGCATCAGTCAAACAAGCAATTGTGTAACAGACTAAGCAAAAATCCTGTTTCTGCTGAATCTACAACCATTTCCAAAAATTAGGCACACTGTGTTAAATGATGATTTGCAAATCTGTGTCCAAGTTCATTTAAGATGAACTGAGACAAAGTCCTGCAGTCTCACGAATTAAAATTTTAAATTCTTTTTTGGAAATTATGTACAGCACGTCCTCTGGGCTAAAGAGAAAAAGGACCATCTGGCTTGTTATCAGCATACAGTTCAAAAGCCAGCATCCATGATAGTAAGGGGGTCATAGCATAAGTAACTTGCACATCTAGGAAGGCACCATTAATGCTGAACAATACCTACAGGTTTTGCAGCAATATATGCTGCCATCCAGATAACATGCTTTTCAGAAAAAACTTTGCTTATTTTAGCAAGACAAACCGCATTCTGCACTTATTAAAACAGCATGGCTCTGTAGTGAGAGTGTCCAGGTGCCAAACTGGCCTCCCTGCAATGCAGACCTGTCACCCATTGAAAATATTAAATGCATTATGAAATGAAAAATGCAACAAAGACACCTGCTGAGCAGCTGTAATCCTATATAAGGGAAGAATGGAACAACATCTCACTTTCAAAACTACAGTAATCAGTGCCCTCAGTTCCAAAAAAACTTTTTGGAAACAGGGTTGTAATCTTGTGGGTGTGTATATTCCTTCTACTTTAGGTGGCATGTGCAAAGCATGCATTTTGGCACAGAAATACGCTCTGTGTGCCTGCATCTGGCTCAACACAATGGCTCCTGGTATGGCACAGGAAGAGGCCGATGTCACCGTAGGGATTTTTGGCAAGGCAAAGGAAGAGGCTGATGCCACCGTAGGGGTTTCTGGCATGGCACAGGAAGGATCAGCCCCGCCTGGCATAAGATTAATGTAGGCAAAATATCTTCAAACAACACTTAGTTCTACAGCGTTTATACTTTAACCCCAATATATATTGTGTTTCCATTACCCAAAATAAGTCCCTGCTTTGAAACTGCCCAAGTGCATTTCAGAATTAAATTAAAAAAAAAAACACCAATGAGGTAGCATATGAGTTTCCTGCTCAAATACTAAAGCAAAGGAGGTGTCACATAAAAAGAATTAGCAAAGCCCGCAAGCTGACCGCCCACTGTGTACATGCTGTTAAGCCTGTGTCTGGTCTGGGTTAGTGCTGCCATTTGAAGCTGGCAGGAGTTTTAAAAAAGGACATAATGTACGCATAAGCACAGAAGTCGACATCTGGTATAGAGATGTAGAACAATACAATTCTGCACTGTGGTAAGGAATAAAAGAGTCATGTGACAAACAGTGCATTCTCATGCATCACACATGCAGCTATAGTTTGTATTTCTGTGTTGCCACTGGCTCCATAATATTTCATCTTGTGGGAACAACTGTGTCCGGCCTGGGCAGGCAATCTGTACTCTAGCTAGAGCCAGGCATAATATTGCCCCAAAATTAATGGTGTTATATTACAAGTATTGGTGAGGTAAAGGAGAAACATGGACATGGAGTGAGTTAATCTTTTGCTAATCTTTCACTCAAGTGCCTCCTAGTGGCTTTGTAAGACATACACAAATAAAATGCCACCTTGCTCAAAAAAACCTCCTTAACTTTAGCACACTGAAAATATAACACATCAATTCCTTGCCTTTTCTCTAGGCAGTGTCCTATTTTTAAAGCCTTAAAGGAAATGTTTTCTTTTAAAATGAATCAATACAGGTTCTCATAACTCTTGTGGAGAACAGTTACAAATGGAATAATTTGGTTTGTGCTTTGAATATGGCCAGCAAAATATAAAGTCAGATGCTAGGAAACAAAAGGCATACTTACAAATAATTAAACCACTTACTCTAAAGTGGTGCATAAGGAAAATTAGAAACATCAGGGCATGACAATGCAGTGATCCCCAACCAGTGGTTTGTGAGCAACATGTTGCTCCCCAACCTCTTGGATGATGCTCCCAGTGGCCTCAAAGCAGGTGCTTATTTTGAATTCCTGGATTGGAGGCAAGTTTTGGTTGCATAAAAACCAGTTCTACTGCCAAACTGAGCCACATGTAGGCTGCCAGCCCACATAGGAGCTACCAAATAGCAGACCTCATCACAGACCTTATTTAGCACCCTCATGAACATTTTTCATACTTGTGTTGCTCTTCAACTCTCTTTACATTTGAGTGTTGCTCATGGGTAAAAAAGGTTGGGGTCTACATTTAGGTATTTCTGTACACAGTTGGAATAAAGTCTCTGCCCCAAAGAGCTTATAATCTATTAGGAAAAGAAAACAAAGACAAGCAAAACAGGGGTAGGATATAAGTGTATAGGTCAAGGGTGTGTTAATATGGGTAAGGGGTAGCACGATAAATAACGATTGTGCAATTAACAGATGTAACACAGATGTAACAAAATATTACTGGAAAATAAAAATCATGTTGCAGTTTATTTTGCACAGCATAATCACCTAGTGAATAACTTTAAAGCTGTGTTAATTGAACAGGTTGCTATTTCATTAAAGGCAGTGACAGGTATAGGCTGCTTTTAATAAGAATGTATAGATAAAGGGGTTTAAATAACAATCTCTCTTAAATGCTTCCTGGGACCTATAGAGGATTTTAGTTGTGTTTTCTATAGTGCAACTTCTTGCATTCATCACTATATAATGAAATCATTCTAATAAGAACATATTTAACAATGTTTTTTCTTCCCTAAGGAGTGATGTAAACTACCGTGGGTAATGCAGCAGTATAAAAAATTATTGTGCAATTAAGATAGAAGTTATTGTCTTTAGTAAAGTGTCCCATCAGCATTAAAATGTTGAAAAAAATGGGTGAATTGCAAAGACCTGTGCTGAAGTAGAATGTACAGTATATCTGATATGAACTTGGCAAGGAGCAATTACTTCTAACCAGCTGCCACATGGCACTGTTGTTTATGGAGTGTAGGTACACTTTGGCAGTCTGGGCGGCTAAGTTGGCAATCTGGGCGGCTAAGTGGCAGATGAGATTTAATGTGGATAAATGTAAGGTCATGCACCTGGGATGTAAAAATAGGCAAGCCACTTATACCCTAGGTAAATCAATAAACTTGGCTGTAGCAAGCAATGCCAGGCAGCAGCTGCAAGGGCAAACAAGGTTTTGAGCTGTATTAGAAGGGGTATAGATTCACGGGAGGAGGGGTTATTCTTCCCCTTTACAGAGCGCTGGTAAGGCCCCATCAAGAATATGCTGTTCAGTTTTGGTCTCCAGTGCTCAAATGGGACATGATTGAGTTAGAGAGGGTCCAGAGAAGGGCAACTAAGCTGGTAAAGGGTATGGAAAGTCTCAGTTATGAAGAAAGACTGGCCAAGATGGGTCTGTTTACACTGGAGAAGAGGTGCTTAAGAGGTAACATGATAACTATGTATAAATATATAAGGGGATCATATAATAACCTTTCTAAAGTTTTATTTACCAGTAGGTACTTCCAATGGACACGAGGGCACCCACTCCATTTAGAAGAAGGGAGGTTCCATTTAAATATTCGGAAAGGATTTTTTACTGTGAGAGCTGTGAAGTTCTGGAATTCCCTCCCCGAATCAGTCGTGCTGGCTGATACATTATATAACTTTAAGAAGGGGCTGGATGGATTCTTAGCAAGTGAGGGAATACAGGGTTATGGGAGAAAGCTCTTAGTACAGGTTAATGCAGGGACTGGTCCGATTGCCATCTTGGAGTCGGGAAGGAATTTTTTCCCCTCTGCAGCAAATTAGAGAGGCTTCAGATGGGGTTTTTTGCTTCCCTCTGGATCAACTAGAAGTTAGGCAGGTTATATATAGGTATTATGGTTGAACGTGATGGACGTATGTCTTTTTTCAACCCAACTTACTATGTTACTATGTTACACCGTTTTATTTATATAGTGCATTCTGATATGACCGACAGTTTCAAACATTCAAACTTTGCTATATATATATATATATATATATATATATATATATATATATATATATATATATATACATACAGGTATCGGACCCCTTATCCGGAAACCCGTTATCCAGAAAGCTCCGAATTACGGAATACCCGTCTCCCATAGACTCCATTTTAATCAAATAATATATATATATATATATATATATATGCAAGCTTCCCCATATAAAGGTTTGCCAGTAAAACATGTCATAGCCTATTTCCAAGTTTGCCTTGAACACAGCTCAAATTTTACATTCTCTATTTACTCTGCCTCTATCTGCCACACAACTGCATTCCACTTTTCCATTATTTATATTTTTGTCTAAGACCAAGCTCTTTTGCCTAGTCTTGGTCAGTTCTCTTCTTTTATTTACCCAGTTCATAGATCTTATTTCACCATTTCCACTTCAGCCACTCTCATCATTCATATGCTCTTATAACCAGTCCAAGCCATAGCATGTTACTCACCTTGTCCTCTACATCTTGCATAGCCAGCTGATAATTTGAGCGAAGTGTACCATTCTCTTCATTACTTTGGGAAACCTCTTCTGCTAGCTTGTCACATTCCACTTTCATTCTCTCTATGCGCTGGCGTTCAGACTTTACCAGGGATTTGCTCTCCACCAGTTCTGCCTGTAAGAAAAAGTGGACACGCAGCTCATATGCTGGTACCAACATATAGGTACACCTACACACCACCATGCTAACAAACAAGTGAACTGAGGACACAAATGATCTCTCATACACAAACTGTCTCTTTATCCCCCGAACAAACAAATGGGCCAATCAGACAAATCATAGACGGCATACATGTAGCAAACATGGGTGCATATCTGTTTCTATCTGGTACCTTTAAGGTGCAGATGTGATTCTCCAGCTCTTCTCTTTCCTGCCTAAAATGTGCAAGCATTTCCTGTAGGCTTCGCTCATGCTTGCCTTTTGCACTCTGAGCAGCAGAACGCAAATCTGTTAGTTCCTTTTGGTGCACTTCCCTCTCCATCTTTAACTGCTTTCCTGCAAGAGTAAGTTCTTCCCGAGCAAATTCTGCTTGTTTCTGGGCTTCACACAAGTTTTTCTGTAGGTCTTTAGAAGCCTTAACTTCTTTTGCCAGCTGGTTGCTCAGTGCAGCTCTTTCTGCACTTATGTTCTTCACCACCTCCTGCAACTCTAGCACTGTTTCCTTGTTCTTCTTCTGGGTTTGCTCAGAGGACAGAAGAGCTTCCTGTAACTTCTCATGGTCTTCCCGCATTTGCTGCTGCAGAGCTCTGTATTTTTCTAATTCCACTGAAAATAGCATGGCATGAAAACATTGGTTAAGTAGAAATACGGCAATCATCTTAAGTAGCTATTCTTGTACACCTTAAAGGAGAAGAAAAGGCTAAGTCACTTGGCGGTGCCAAAATGTTAGGCACCCTCAAGTGACTTAAATTGCTTACCTTGTACCCCGGCCTGGTGCCCCTGTTAGGAGAGAACCGCACCAGCCCAGGGTAACAGCGAGTGATTCCTTCTTCCTATTTCGTGCGCTTGCGCATGTGCAGTAGAGTAAAAAGTCGACTTTTCACTCTACTGCACATGCGTCGGCTCAGGGAAAGAAGGAAGCACTCTCTCAAGGTACCCCAGGCTGGTGTGGTTTTCTCCTAACAGGGGCACCAGCCCGGGGTACAAGGTAATTGATTAAAGTCACTTGGGGATGCCTAACATTTTGGCACCCCCAAATGACTTAGCCTTACCTTCTACTTTAAGGGTGAAGACACACAGAGCTACTTAGTTGCAGCTACTTGTCATGGCTACTAAATGCCAGGCAATACCTTGCCATAGACAATACTGAGAATTGGTGTCTGACAGACATTTTTCTTCATTGAAACACAATTGCTGTTACATGTAGATGCATAAACAACTTTATGCATTATGACTGTATCTGATCGAACATTACATTACAGCCTGTGGAGATTAGATATTGTGCTGTTGCATAACCAGATCAGATGAAATCTGACCCAGAAAATCTGTGATATGCTCATCACATAAATTACCTAGTTCTATAACTATATTTTTAAATATGCATTTTTTACAAATGCATCAGTTAATAGAGCTTCTTCTAGCAGAACCCTGCATTTAAATATTTTTTAGATTTCATTTTGAAATTTCACATGGTGCTAGACATATTAATCATCTCCCAGGTTGCCACAGGCATGTGACCTGTGGTCTGGTAGAGAGAATTATTTGCTATGTAAACAGTGTAATTTAGAAATAAAAAGTACACCATAAATATAATGACAGTAATCATTTGAAGGAGAAATATTGGATAAATGAAAAACCCTAATCTTGTAGGCAGTTATAAATAATAAATGGTGCTGGTTTTACTTTGGGCTAAAAAATTAATCCTATCTGTAAAAATGGACTGTTTATTGGAGCTCCCTAGAGATCTTCTCAGGTCCCTGTCTGAGGGGTGGGCGTGTCCTAATGGTCCATGCCGAAAGCACAGTAGGAGGAGGATAGCCAATCATAGCCCTGCAGTCACACAAGCAAAGACAGGCTTCAGTTCCCTATCAGGTCAGCCTATCTCCTGATTGGTTCCTATCCAATAGTGCAGTGTGCTGCTGGCCCCCCAGTACAGCCTCGGATAGAAGGCAGCAGGAAATGGAACAGATGGGTTGGACTAGTGTGGTTTTGGGGGAATTTCTCAATAAATCAGTCCAAAACAAATGCACTAGTACATTCTTATTTTTCATATAATAAGTCTCCTTTAATAGGCATCTAAGGAGAAAGAAAAAGTAGCTCTTTAAATAATTTGCTTTAAAACAAAGTGCATTATTTTTTATATTAATTCTATTTTTCTTTTAGTATTAATAGTTAATTAACAATAAACTAGATAGAACAAATAAATGAAAGTTTTTTTTAATTGCATTGTAAAGCTGTGGAACAAGCTGTAATACTTTTGCAAGCAAAAGTGTTGGGGGGGGGGGCTGTACTACTTGTTGAATAGAGCAGACAATATGAATTAAATTTGCCATACACGGGCCGATTTTAGCTGCCGAATCAGCAGCTTATCTGCCCGTGTATTGGCACTAATGACGGGCCTCCCCGACCGACATCTGGCTTAAAACCGTCCAGATATCAATTGGGCAAGTTTGATATTAACTTCGGATCGGTAACCGTGGAGCCAAATGATTGAATTAGCTCAATATTGCCCATTGCCCATCCGTAGGTGTGCATATCGGGAGAAGAGCTCGCCAACCGAGCAAATCTTACAGTATATGGCCACCTTTACTCAGACATTACAAATCACAGCACAATCGCATTACAGGAACGGATTGGCTCCTATTTAGCTACCTTCAGCATTTCTCATTTATTTTAAAATACAGTCTATCTTACATAAATTATTTAAGCATAAATCACTTTCACAAATGACACTAACACTTTCTTAATATACCGAGTAACTTAATGTACCGAGTAAAGTCAGTATGCGGCACTAACTCCTGAAGCAGTCAAGTATTTGCTTAAATGAGCAGTTCAGTGTAAAAATGAAACTAGCTAAAATAGACAGACTGCGCAAAATAAAAAATGTTTTCAATAAAGTTAGTTAGCCAAATATGTAATCTATAAAGGCAGGGGTGGGTAGATGTCTAACATAATAGCCAGAACACTACTTCCTCATTCACAGTTCTCTAAGCTTAGCAGTCAGTAACCAATCAGTAACTTGGGGGGGGGCGCATAAAGACATAAAAGTTCAGTTAGTTTGCTTTTGAATCTGACCTGCATGCTCCCAAACAAACTGAACAGTTATGTCCCATGAGAGCAGAAGCCAGGAAGTAGTGTTCTGGCTATTATGTTAGTCACCTGCTCACTCCAGCCTTTATAGATTACATTTTTGCATAACTAACTATATTAGAAATATTTTTGTATTCTGCACAGTCTATTTTATCCAGTTTCATTTTTACACCAAATTGTTTCTTTAAACTCCCATCTTGCACTTTTTCAAATGCTGAACAGAATTACAGAATCTTCTTATATAGAAATAAATATCAAATATGACTATTTACCCTGAAGTCTACAAGTTGTTTCTTGTGACTCTTGCAAATCTCTCTCTAGTTCTAGATGCTGCTCCCGTGCCTCACTCAGTCGAACATCCCGTAGATGCAACTCTTCCTCTTGCTGAGCACGCCTCGCCAGAACCTCAGCCAGCTCCCTGCGAAGGTTGTCTGTTTGTTGCAAAGTGGCTTGAAGCTGAGACCGCATCTCATCTCTCTCTTTTGTTACCTGTAAGCAGGATTATCTTCAGCAATGCCAAATCAACATAACATTCATTCATTATATCCCTGTTATTATAGGACACTTCAACATCCCTAATAATCCCCAATCGCTTAACTGAGCTTTTTGTTCCAACAGAATCTTCTTCATTTGTACACATCACCCTGGCGGTTATGGGGTTTAGGAACAAGGCCTGAGCACTGACCTAAGTAACACTGAAGTCATTTGTTGGTAAATATCTCCAACAATAGATAGATCACATGCCTCCAAGTCTCTCAATCTAAACTTCCGTTTATTAGGATAACCCACCATACCCCTGAACATTGCAGGTCACTACAAAAATATAATGTGTATAACAGCCCAGATGTAAAACACTGCTTCATTGAAAAAAAAAACAACTTTTCTAATAGTTTGTGCCATGAATAATCCTAAATAGAAAAAATACAATTAAGTTAAGTTCCAAACTATATGATTTACAGTGCTCACACACAAACCAAGGATACACATACATTCTAGGTACATGCTAGTTAACATCAGCCAATGAATGAACAGAGCTCCCATTTATTCCCACATGGTAGCACAAGGTAAAAGATGTAAAAGGCCAAATTTCCTGTTTCTTTAGTAAATGATTTAATAGGTGACTTATGATATGCGCCTTTGTTGCTAAGGTATTCTGTATAGTTTTCTTTTAACTCTCTACTGCAACCAGCCTAAACATATTCTTAGGGCAATGGCCCAGAGGGAGAATAGTCACCCGCAGTTAAATCTCGCCTACCTGTAAATGACCAATTCCCTCAAAATGCCTTCTTGTCGGCAATAAAGTTAATCATCCATGGGAAGGCATATATTTCGGTTTATTTTCCAAATTCAAGCTAAATTTCCTGCTGCAGGTGGTAGACATTTTGGGGAGATTAGTCACCCGTGGTAGCTGAGATTAAAGAGAGCACGGACCCAAGGACTGACTGCATTTACTGCCTTGTCTTGACCAATTATAAGCCAATCTACCTTTTTTCCCTACCTTATCACTTCTCTTTTAGGTGCACTAAAGTGTGGTTTCCTTCCTCACCACTCCACAAAAACAGCACCAATAAAAGGACTAAAAATCACCTTTTGTAAATAAGCAAAATGCCAACCACTGCACTGCCTGTTGAACAATTTTGCAGAACACCTTAAATCTTGATCCCACAATGCCTTGCATGCTTCTTCCCGGGTCTTTTAAAGGGGATGTCCACCCAAAAAAAGGTGAATCGTATCTTTCAGGAGACAGCCCTTAGAAATTAAAATGGCACTTTTAAGATTATCAAATGGCACATACTACTAGAAAAGTGTATTTTTAAGAATTTGTTTTTTTCAAATGGAGTAAACTTTTACACATGGGCTGTTGTATGCAATATATTTGTACAGAGACCTGCAATGTTTAGGGGTTTACCTTCAATCAATCCTGCAATCAATATCCCAGTATAAATAAGAAACAGTGATAAAATCTTGCAAGATATTGGTTTTTACCTGTATACTGCTGTCTTTAATTTGATTAATCGTTTCTTCTTGTTTTTCTATCTCCTTCTCTAACTTTTTGAACTTTAGCCTCCAGTGTTTAACTGTTGCCTGTGCTTTAGCCTTAAGTTCTTCTTTTTTCCTCTCAGTCTCAGCTCTCAGCGCTTCTGCTTGCCTCAGTTCTCCCAAGTATCTTTCAGCTTCTTGGCTTAGTTCTTCCAGTTGTTGGTTTAGCTCAGAAACATGATCAACAGCCTGCTGCCTCTCCCTTTCACAGTTTTCATAGCGACTCTGGATGTCTTTAAGCTGCTGTAGCATCTTCATCTGTTGCTTTTCTCGTTTCTCCATATCTGAAGTCAGTGCCTAATTTTGAAAAACAGCATTACAAGATATGATTTGTAAGAATTTGACCCAGGAAAGTAACTAATGAAACACTTTAAATGAAAAAATTCTCTGGTCATATTGTTTCACATAGTTGCCATCAGGGGGGTAAAGGGGGTCACCAAGACACAGCAAGATGTGAATCATGGGCCACAAAGTGGGTGGAGCTTGAAGGAGAGATTGGGTGGATCACGGGCAGGACTCAAAAAATGGGACAAGGCCTAAGCAGATTAGGAGCACACACGTGAGTGCATGTAGAGCGAACATGCTTGCATGGGCACATTTTTTTATATTGGCCCCCATTCTACTTGTTTGCAGGCACCACTACCTAGGGGGTAGAAGTGACTGATAAGCTTAGTAACATTATCCCCCTGGGCCTAAGGGCCCTTCTAACATAGTATGGGGCCCTAGGATTACTGTTGGCTTATTAGTTATACAGTGTAGGCAAAAACTGCACTGATCTGCTCATCAAGTGCAGGATCCATCAAGTCCTCTTATATCTTTGCCTCATATTTCTTTCATAACTGAACCATTGCTGCAATCCTGCTGGCTCTTTGCCCTTTTCAAAACGGTGTATCCTTCGACCTCTCTTCCATGAGAGTTATAGGAAGAGAGTCATACACAGAATACCATTACCAGTATCACTCACTCTGCTCAATATTTTTCAAAATAGCAGATAAGGCAGAAGAGGTGCCTTCCTATTGCCCCCATCATTGCACCCTAGGCAGCTGTGTCTTCTGCCTACCCCTATTTCTGGCCCTGTTCCTGAGTCAGTAGAGTTATTCATAGTTGCCCATAGGCTTACCACAGGCAGACATAAATAAATGTTTTTCTAGTATGAAATGCATCCTGCTCAACTCTCTGGGAAAGTTTACCATACCTCTACATGTGTACAAATAAGTAGAGATGGGCTTCTTCACTTAGCCCTGTAGCAAGACAGATGTGGTTATAATTTCAGCCCTCTAATTCCCCCCTCAAATTCATCAATTGTTTCCATTTTTAGAAACTTTATTACTTGTCTTCAAGCATAATAATTATAGATTATTATAATAATCAAGTATAATTGCAGAAAGGAAAAATTTTACATGTAGCTAGGAAAACAGGTCAGTAAGAGAAGTGTATGTAACACAGCTATTATACCAATTTAAGTTACGTTTCATAAAAAATGAGAAGAAACCAAAAGTAATCATTAAATTAGTTAGCAGAGTTGTTTTTGGTACTCCAGTGTATATAGGTGCATGTTCCATATGTGGTAAAAAGACAAGCCCTTGAATTATTTATCTTGATATGCCAAGACTCACCGGAAATACACTGTCATGCAAACAAATTTATTAATGTGACAACGTGAGCACAGTGTCCCAAGCAGCATTTATCTTAAACATACCTCTATATGCCCAGCAAGCTGAGTCCTTTCATGGTTTTTCTGCTCAAGACTTCGTTTAAGGTCCTCCACCTCAGACAAGATGGCACTTCTGCTCAGTTGTGCACGTAGCTCTAATATCTGCCGCTCCAGCTCCTTTTTCTCTAGCTCTGTCCGTTCAACTACTATGGGGAATACACGTTTTATTAAATAAGTGTATGGTCACACTTCAATGGGGTCATTAACAAACAAGCTTTGTTCTGACTTCAAGTGGCTGTCCAAGGACTTAAGCAATTCAGCTGAAAAGACCAATTAAAATTTAGGGGAGGTTAGCTTTACTGGTTTACCATCCAAATTAGTTTTCATAAATAGAAAAACCCTGGGACCTGTTATCCAGAATGCTTGGGACCTGGGGTTTTCCAGATAAGGAATCTTTCTGTAATTTGGATCTACAAAGCTTAAGCTTACTAATAAAACCAATAGGATTGTTTGGCCTCCCGTAAGGATCAATTATATCCTAGTTGGGATCAAGTACAAGGTACAGGTATGGGATCCCTTATCCGGAAACCCGTTATCCAGAAAGCTCCAAATTACGGAAAGCCTGTCTCCCATAGACCCCATTTAATCAAATAATTCAGAATTTTAAAACTAATTTCCTTTTTCTCTGTAGTAATAAAACAGAACCTTGTAATTGATCCCAACTAAGATACAATTAATCCTTATTGGATGCAAAACAATCCTATTGGGTTTAATTAACGTTTTATTGATTTTTAAGTAGACTTAAGGTATGGAGATCCAAATTACGGAAAGACCCCTTATCCGGAATACCCCTGGTCCCGAGCATTCTGGATAATGGGTCCTATAACTGTACTGCTTTACTATTACAGAGAAAAAGAAAATCATTTTGAAAAATTTGAATTATTTGTTTAAAATGGAGTCTATGGGAGATGGCTTTCCGTAATTTTTCCGAGTTTCTGGATAATGAGTTTCCAGATAATGGATCCCATACCTGTACTGCTAATTTGGCAAACATTGGAGAAAAAAATTGTTCATGTGTTAAGCATATTTTTTTATGAATTCTGATACTCCTGTAAAGTTCAAGACTTCATTTTTTGAGTCATCTCCCTTGGAGTCCCTTTAATCAATTAGTTAAAATCCTTTACAATTATTTCCTTTTTTCTCTGTAATAAAAGTGTACTTGCATGGTGTTCAAAGTTATGGAACAAACACACATCTGGAAAACCCCAGGTCCTGAGCGTTCATACCAGTATATCAAAAACGAAAAAAATAAAAGAAAATTAAAAGATAATCTATATGCAACAGTTTATCTATAGAGCTGTATAGGCTGAATGCATTTGTTTGAGCCAGTGAAGAGAAATAAATGCTAGCTATTGTACCTGTACGTGCTCTTCTCTCTTCCTCTCGGGTTTCGCGTTGGCTTAGCAAAGACAACTGAGAAACATGGTGCTGTAGGAGCCCTCGATCATCCTCTGCCTTTAAGAGCTGAGTCCTGAGATCTTCAACCTAAAGAAGCAAAAGTATGAATAAAGTAAAGAAAATGTCATGACATTTTATTCATTTAAAATGTGATGACAGGAAATACCTGGCAAAGAAGAGCTTCACGGCTACCTTCTGTCTGATCCAGTCTCTTCCTGTAATTTACCAGCTCAGTCTCCATCTGCAAAGCAAAAATGTAATATTACCTTAACTCCTACAGATTTTGTACTTGATTTTTTAATTATGGTCACTGCTTTCACTGAAACATTTATTTTAAAAGACCCTAAAAATGAACACATCTCCAATAAAATTGAATTGTTTTGCCCAGCAACCAGAGTAAATGCATATCCCAGCTACAGTACTCTGCACCGAGTAGAAATAGATGGCTAGATAACAATACAGAGACTTCAACAATAAATGCAAACCCACTTACCTGCATTTTCTCTTGCTCAGCCTGGCCAAGCTTGTCTTTAAGCGATGCCACTACCTCTTCTGCTAAGGATTCTTTTTTCTTTAAGGCCTATGATGAAAAACAATCCAAAGGCATTTTAGACACTAAGGGGCAGATTTATCGAAGTGTGAGATTAGAGCTTACCACAGAAAAATTCACCCTCTTTCAATTTATTCCTATAGGATTTTTAAAAGCATATTTATCAATGGGTGACCTTTTTACTAAATATGCTTTTAGAAAAATCACACAGGAATGAATACAAAGAGGGTGAATTTTACTGTGGTGAGCTCTCACTGCACAAGGGTCAGATTTATCAATGTTCAAATTTGACTTTTTACTGCGAGTTATTTTTGCAGTAAAACTCACAAACTCGAATTAGAAATTTATGAAGGCGAAAAAAAAGTTCATGTAGAAGTCAATGGGAGTTTTTTTTACAATTTGAGCTTTTCAGAATTTTCTTTTAACATTGTCAGACTCATGGAAGATAAGTAGAATGCGATTTTGCAGTGTTCAGTTTTTTCCATGTTTTTATTCAATCAAGTTTTCTAGATTGGAGTTTTTTAATAAATAAGTGCAAATTCAAGTTTGTGAATTTTTGCTTTTTTTTAAATTTTATAAATATGCTTCTAAGATTAATCTCAACCCTAAAAGGCAGAAAACAAAATATTAAAATTTAGAAATAAATAAAGATATTCTAAAGATATATGCATAGCTACACACCAAGACATCCTGATTAAGTAAACAGAAAGTCAAGGATGTTGCTTGCTGTATATTTAAAAGGTGTTAAGAAAAAAAAAAAAAAACAGTTTAGATATTTTATGAGACATAAATGAAATCTAAATTGGCAATTAGAAGGAAAAAAGTATGAATTAGTATTGTTAAAACAAGATATGTGACAGCAAAGTCTAGATTCTTCAAATGAAAAAAAAAAAACCGTCAACATATAAAGCAATACAAAATGTTCATTTTTACAGAATTTTATACAGTATTGCTCATGTTTTACATGACAGGTTTAACTTGCACTTTTCTAAATTATGATGCTAGTTCATCTTACACTGAAACTGGGATCCTGACTGTCCTAATTGGTTTTAAATCACAAGCAACAGCTCTGAACAGTAATGGAGTGTCCTCAGGGCAGCTTTAAACCTTTAATAACAACAATTTCTCTTCTTCACTTCTCTTTTAAGTGTGAATATTTCCATTAGAAAAGGCTGTTTGCAAACGTGAGTATTAACAAGTGCAGGCTAGAGCAAAGTATGACATAAACACCAGAAAATACAAAATTATAAACGTGTAAATCAATCACGCAGCTTCTATGCCAGGGTCAATGTGTGCCATAATTAGAACTTCAACTCATTTTTGCTAGAGGTAATCTATGTCACCTACATTATGGGAACAACTGTATTCATGTAAAATGTTTAATCCAGAAATATATAGTAAAAGGTGGTGTAAAACAAATGGTGTAACTATTAACAGTGTCATTTTAAACTATGATTTTTAACTGTGCATTGTGATCCCTGAAATCATACTTTAAAGAACTTGTCATGGTATTTATAAAGGTATGATTTTATTTTTTTGGAAGTCAATAAGAACAATCAAGAAGCTTTAAAAAATACAGTGATGAAAAAAGTGAAAGCTCTACTTGGGTTTATGGTAAGAGAATTACACAGCTTTATATATACACTGGATTTTTAGACAGTGGTGCACAGAGTTCAAATGGTGATATGAGGTGCATACACATGCTGAGTTAGAGAAGATGTGGTAAATATAAAAGATGAGTTTTGGATACTAAGGGACTGCTGTTAGTTATTTTAGTCTTTTTTTATTGAACTAAGACTTAAATATTTAGAAGGCCTGTGGGTTTTAGTAATAGAGATTTTTCTATAATATAAAACCCCACAAAAACATATGTAAAATGCAGATATGTGCTTTATTGTTTAATGTAAATTACAAGCATTGTCCTATTACAATAGAATAATTATTATAAAAACAAATAACATTGTATTCAGAAAGTAGACCTGTCAATTGTATTAGCAGTTTTTGGAGCATTCTGTGTAATAAACATCTAAAAAAAAAATGATTTTACACCTGTATAAAAAAAGGTGTTTTTTTTTGTATCTAGTGGGGCAGCCATCCTCCAGTGAACTGGAACACAAGGACGGCTACATTAAAACCATAGCTTAGAGGAAATGATTTTCAGACAAGTGATACAGCACAGAAAAAAATCTGTGAATTAGCTTTAGTTGTACTGTAGTGGAACACTATATTATCATTATTCAGCGCCTTTAAAAAGAGTAGATGATAAACATCCATTGATACTACAATTCACATTTACTGAAGCTGTAAAAAAAACAAAATGATCCAGCTTCATAAATAACAATATGTATGTAAATCATTACTCAAGCATTAGTTACTTTTATTCTTTTTACTGTGGCAATTGCACCCCACACCCAAAATGTTACATATACTGTATATAAAGATAAAATGAATACTCAAATGAAGATATTGTATTTTGGTTGCCAAAAGCATTTACAAGTTGCCGTGACCTGGATATCTGTCACTTCAGCTTTTTTATTTTCTATGGCAGACACGCTTTACAGAATAAACAAAATGAAAAGAAATAAAATGAGTTTCATAAGGAAAAATCATTTTGACAAAAGAACAACTATTATTCGGTGTGCCAAACAGCTCAGCAGCTGCAGTTTCTCCCAATACCAACAAAAAAGCTTAAACAGAAAACACAGATGTGTGAAACCTTTTCTTCCTCAATAGTTTTATGCCAAGATTAATAGAAGTACTTGTTTATAGGTATTGCCACAACAAGAACAAAAAATATACTCCACAAAACCATTCAATAGCAGTGAACTCTGTCTTACAACTTCTCTCATAGAACCATTCTACAGCAATGCTCGGGGTTTTGAAGAGTCTATTCTCAACACAGATACTGGCCATGCACTACCACAGTTAGCCAAGCATAAGTCATTCCTTGAGTCTTTCTTTCCAGTGATGTCACACAGAGATACACCCATCAATGCTACATGTGATTCAGGCACTGTGACCACCCACACATTACTATGGGAAATAGAGATGTGTGTAGATTTGGTTTGACTACCTCTGGCTTACAGATGACTGTGGCGGTTACATGTGTATAATGAATTTTAATTTTAATATATTAATGTTTTTAAAAACACATTTTTCCCATTCACAGTTTGTGTCAAAACTGTCAGTACAGTTGCCAGCTACATGCCAATGAAATAATATGTTTGCAAATAGGCTGTATAAAGCGATTCTGTCATAATTTTTTAGGTGTACTTTTAATTTTTAAAGTACACTGTTTACATAGCGAATAATTCACTCTACCATTTACATTTTTATTCTTAAACCTACAAATATATATTTGTTAGTTGTAATATTGGTGTGTAGGTGCCATTTCAGTACATTGTGCCTGAGTCTGAGCTTTCAGAAGAAGTGCCAGCTTAGAACTGCTTTCAGCTAACCTATTGTTTGTCTTGCTCAGTATAACTGGAGGAGTCATGAGATGAACTTGGATTTCTTAATATTGAAAGTTATTTTGATATCTACTGGGAGCTGCTATCTTGCTACCTTTCCCATTGTTCTGCTGATCGGCTGCTGGGGAGAATGAGAGGGGGGTTGATATCACTCTAACTTTCAGCGCAGCAATTTATCAGAGCCCAAGTCATATGGCTGTGGCACCCTGGGAAATAAAGAACACAACTATAATATAAAATTTCAATATTAACATTTTTAAAAAACAGATTTCAAATCAGGATTTTGCTGGAGAAGCTCTATTAACTGATGCCTTTTTGCACATTTTCACAGTATTCCTTTACCTTCTCTTAAGTCACTCCTAGTGCAGATGGAAGTAAATCACTATGTAACTAGCATTAAGGTGATCCACAGAGCTGGGCCAAGTAGTAGTGGTGCCCAAGACAAATGTTACTTGGGCCGATGCCCCACCTACTGTTGCCCTCACAGGACCTCACTCAAAGCACTTCACCCACACCCTGCTCGGTCTGCACTCTGAACCCGCCTTTGTTGCTGCTTGTTCCCCCACTTGCACTCTTGTATATGTATCCATTATGTAAGTGCTGCAGGAGACAATGGTGCTATATAAATAATACTACAGGTATGGGATCCATTACCTGGAAACCTGTTATCCATAAAGTTCCAAATTATGGGAAGTCCATCTCCTATAGACACCATTATTAGCAAATAATTCTATTTTTTTGATGATTTCCTTTTCTCTTTAATAATAAAACAGTACCTTGTATTTGATCCCAACTAAAATATAATTAATCCTTAATGGAAGCAAAACAAGCCTGTTGGGTTACATTAATGTTTACATGATTTTATTCAACTTAAGATCCAAGTAATGGAAAGACCCTTTATCCAGAAAACCTCAGGTCCTGAGAATTCAGGTATGAACATGAATACTGATCCAAAGTTAATACCCTACTTAACAAAAAAAAGTTATTTTTATGAATAGTGGAACAGGATCATTTACCTCATGGAGCTGAACAGACACATGGCCCAAATGATCCTGGTGTTTTTCTACTTGCTGTCGCTCTGATTTCATTTCCCTTTCTAGCTCTTGAAGTCTGCGCTCCACACGTTCAGAAACCTAAAACACAAAAAAAGCATACCTTTACTAAAAAAAGAGAATTGTAATCATTAGGTCTGGCATCGTCCACATGTAAAGGATCAAACAGAAGCCTGTCCCACCTGAGCTGGAAAACTTAAAAAAAAATTGTGTTGTTGAAGGAAAACAGTTGACTTTTTAAGTAGATTCCTATGGCTTTCACAATGAAATGCATATTACCTCTATTCATTTCCTTATACAAAAATTATAAAAATATGAAAAACTATATTTTCTACTACCACAGAACATAAATTGTAAAGTGTACAAAACATATGCAAGAATACATTGTTCAGATTACCATAAACAATATAAAATAACATTTCTTAGGACATTTATTACATTGCATTAAAATGGCAGCAGGTGCACACTTTTTGTTGAAAAAAACAAGTTACACTAACTGCTTTCAGTACTGTAAACGATGCCAC
The DNA here is from genome assembly GCF_000004195.4 of Xenopus tropicalis. Lineage (NCBI taxonomy): Eukaryota > Metazoa > Chordata > Amphibia > Anura > Pipidae > Xenopus > Xenopus tropicalis. Next base: position 83,585,855 of record NC_030684.2, read on the forward strand.
CTTTTACCATAAGAAACCACAGTACAGAAATTGGTTTAATTGCAAACAATATGGGTAAAATGTCATTTATATAAAAATTTAACACTCCTGGATTGCCAGTTCTTTATTTATGTGAACATCCAAGGGTGTGTGCCATTTGTTGCATACATATTTATCAAAGAATACTTTCCTTTATTTATTGCTTTTATATGTAACAGTTTATCTTCAGTTTAACACAGGTCGTGATGTGAGTTGCCATGTAAGAGAAAAAAAAATTGCCTTTTGGCATAAAAGTATTTGCCTGATGCTTTCACATTACCTATCAAATACCCTATGTTCCTCTGTGAAGGGGCTGTCATATTTGTGCGGCAGTAGCCCGTTAGCATTAGAAGCTATGACTGACAGGTTGAGAAGGGACAGTCAGGTTAGCAAAACAGGTTTCAAGTAACATTTACTTACAAAATTAGACTCATCAGTGAAAAATAATCAACATGACCTCTAGGTAACTCTTAATGTACATTAATATTGTGAAGAGTATTGTTTTTAGTGTCAGTATCACAGTACTCACAGATTCCTGCCTCTGGGTATCGTTGACTCGAGCAGTTAAATCATGAAGGGTTCTCTTGGTTTCTGCATCAGTCCTGCAATAAAGAAAACAGGTGAAGAAAAAAAAAAAAAAAAATATATATATATATATATATATATATATATATATATATATATATATATATATATATATATATATATATATAAACATGTGGAGATAGGCTTATTTGTGCACTCATTCTCTCTCATAGAGCACATTTTCAGCAAATACATTGAGGTTGCATACACAGTCCTCTAAATATTAGCCTTCCAGTCAGAAAAAAAATTGTAATTCCACAAGATGGTTAACAATCTGCTTCACAAGGTTTATGGTAACATATACACAAGCATTGTATTCTCAATGGATAGAAAAAAAGTATAGCAAGGGCAGATGTTCAGTAGAAAGCTTACAAAACTACATGCCTTAGAATACAAGCTCTACATAATCAGATGCAAAAGTGCACTGAGCAAAAAAGGGTATCTGAAAAGTAGCACTGCACTTTATTCCACCTATATCTTAATAACCTTTTATGTCAAAGATGTTACTCAACTAACAATTTCTTCTAGTATGTTACAGAGGCATAAACATAACGGAAAAATAAAATAAAATTCCCCAAATATATTACTATGGAAATACAGGTAAGGAACCTATTAATCAGAGATGGGGACCTGGGGTTTTCCAATAATTTGGATCTCCATACCTTACATAGTTACATACATAGCCAAATATATACCTTAGCCAAATAAAAAACTGTCAGTCTTTTCCTTCAGTTTAAACAACTACAGCCTAGCTATACTTTCTTGCTATCATACCTGTTTCTTCTGGCAAATTCTCTGCTGAAGTCCTCATTCAGACGCAGCTGGTCACTGCTTAAATCTCGCAGTGATTGGTGCAGGGTATGCAACTGAAATAAAACACAATATTGTTAAATCTTTGCTCTGGTCCCTCCTCAGCCACCTACAAAGAAACCTGAAGTAATTAAGTTGTACCCTGTGCAGTCCATCTTCTATTTTTTATGTGGGACAAAAGCCACTTGGAAAAAAAGACATTGATGCACTATCCTGAGGTGCAACTAGTCCTAGGGGCACATTCATGAAAACATGAGTTTGAATCCCGTATGGGATAAATTCGGATTGGATACGAAAATTTCTGAAGATCGCAAATATCCAGAATATGCTTACAAAAAAATCGTATTAGTCCCTAAAATATCGTATTGACGATCCGTTTTGTACCAAACGATCGTAAACAGCGGGAAAACCTTTCCGATTACAAGGACACTCATTTTCTTTAAGCACAGAGAAAAAATCAACAACAAAACCCAACAAGAAGTTTAACCATGGTGTTCTTGTGTCTCATTGAAGATAACCAAATCCTTGATGGAGATTCTAGATGCTAGAGCCCGCTTGTGGCTACCAAAATTCTCCAATTACAATCCACACTTTTGTGTTCCTTGGCTCCCTAGCTGTTGGAGCTACCCTCAAACCACTACCAAGCTTCTGAAAAAAAAATCCAAAAACACTCACTTTCCCTCTAACAGAACTGCTCTAAAAACTCTTCCTGCAACATCATCATGGCATACAAGTGCAACAGTATTTGTAGTTGTTCACTCACCTGATCAGTATTGTTTGATTCTTCAACAAACCTCACATTAGCAGAATGAGAACGGCGTCGCCGCCATGTTTCCCCCCTATCACGGTAGTCCTTGAGGGGAGATGTTGGCTGCAGTTGTTGTCTGATAGGCACTAGCACAAAGGAGACAGGAAAGGAGAGTCAAAACCATTAAACATCATTTTGCTACAATTTTTAACGTGTCACAGTACATTTCTCATGGCTGCAAATAGCACTGAGTCCTTTATCAAAAGAAACACAGGATTTCTTTTTTGTATCTGGTATCTGACTTCCTCTCAGAAAAATCCTTCATTCCCGGGCCAGAGTCTGTGCAGTTCTCTCCCCTCTCATGCTCCCCCCTCCCATAAGAACTCATGAAACTCACTCTCCCCACCCTTAGGAATGTGTAATCTGATCTATAATGGCTAAGCTGCAAGGAGGAAAACTATAAAGACCAAGCTAAAATGGCAATCCTAAACAAACAGAGAAAGCTTCTTGGGCTCTTTACGCAGGTATGCTAAAGCTTTCTGCAGAATAAATAGTGCTCTAGGTGACACTGATGTGGTGAATCTATTGGCAGTAAGATGACATTCCTTCTCCTTTAACTGACCTGTTTCTCCTGCATCCAGGTCGCTGGCACAGAGACTAGATAGAGATGCACTCCTTGTTCCAGAAAGACGGGACAAACGTTTACTTCTTAGCTGATCGATTGACTGCTCAAGATTTTGTTTTAGCTGTATGAAATATTAACATTAGTATATGAATAACCTCTTCATAGAAATTGTAGACATTTAGATAAATAAGGCACCCTCTGCAGACTAACATATGTATATATTGTTAAAAATACTTTTGGCAACATTTACAAAAACAATTATATTAAGGCCTAACTTTAAATAGGGTATGCAATAATAAACAAAAGTTCAACAGCTATTCAAAGTGGTCCCCCCCCCCCCCAATGAATGAGAAACAACTGACAAAAAGCATCAGAAAAAAATATTTTTTTATTTTTCTTCCTAAAATATATGCTATTTAAATAATTTCCTCTGCTTCACACTGGCCTCTCTTCCTTCTTACATAAGCTGGTTTATATCTATGTTTTTTTTAGGAGCCCATGTCATAAAAACCGGAGCTCACATTCCAGAAAACTGAACAACAACTAGAACAGGGTTTCTGAAACTGACGTGGGATGAGAAATAAGTATTGCATACTTACTGATGCAATAGCTTCTGTCTGCTCACTGTTGTGCTCTCGGTAATGTCCAAGCATCTTGTCGACTTGCCTCAGGTTTTTACTTGTATCCTGAAAAATCACAAAGAAAAAAAATAATATGGCAACAATAAGAATGGCCAATTTCCAATATATTTATTTACACAAAAAATCTAAATGTACTACAAAACTGCATTTTTTACTCCCATTGATTTTACAATTCTTTTACAGCAAACAAATTCATGTTGGTTCCTCTGTATCACCAGTTAACAATATATGCAACAGTATAGTTGCCAAATAGAACTAACAGCTTAACATGAATAAAAAGGTGTTACCCAAATTTTATTTTGCCACGGAGAATAAAACAAAAATGATAAAGTCAGATCTGTTGAAGGGTTGTGCAACCGCCCAAAACTTTATCATTTTTGTTTTGCAACTATTCTAACTATAGTGATACCACACCAGGTATCCAGGGAACATCAGGACCATTACCCAAATGTTTGCATTTAGTGTGTGGGATGCCATCACACTGGAGCAATACATGCAGCAGGGCCATTTTAAAAGATAGCCTTAAAGAAGAAAGAAAGGTGAAAACTAAGTAAGCTTTATCAGAAAGGTCTATGTAAATACAGCCATAAGCACTCACAGAAACGCTGCACTGAGTTCTCTGTCAAAAGATTTGTTGTGTCTGTAATTCCTGTGCCAGAGACACGCACCTCTCTTCTCTCTCCCCTCTCCTGCTCCCACCCCTTAGGAATGTGAATCTGAGCCAATCAGCAGGAAGCTGACTCATAGTCTTAATAACTGAGCATGTACACTTGGTCTAGGTCAGGGGTAGGGAACCTTGGCTCTCCAGCTGTGATAAAACTACAAATCCCAGCAAGCATTTTCCTTAATTAACCATGACTGTGGCTGTCAGACTCCTGCAATGCATTGTGGGACTGGTAGTTCCATAACAGCTGGAGAGCCAAGGTTCCCTACCCCTGGTCTAGGTCTCAGTGCAGGAGTGAGGCATTATGGGAACTAACTTTACACAGCTCAGTGTTTTTTCTTCGTGTTTGGCTTCTGATCATCTAAACAGGTGAAATATGGGGAGACTTAATGGCACTATTGAGAGAACTGAAGGTATGCCTGCAGCTTGAGATTAACTATTTATCAGCCTTACCCTCTCCTTTAAAGCATACTTTTATACATTGTGAAGAACAAAGAAATCAATATATCTTAAATGATTTAAACTGTGCCAATTTTTTTCATGAAAAGTAGGAAAGCACTAGGAACAGTTTAGAGTAGTTCTTGCCAGCTGTAGGTTTGAGGGCATTATGCCCCCCCCCAAAGAATTTTTTTGGCCCCAACCACTTTTATAGATCATAAGCACTGAAGTATATACTGTATGATTCTTTCCTCAAATGCATCATACTTGCTAATCAGCTTAGTATGGTACAAAGAGATGACTGAACAGCACTTACAAATGAACAGGCTAATATATTATACACTGTCATAACTGCGCATTGCAGTAACCAAAGTGCAATTTCCCCCCAGAAATCCAGCATGAGGGTGATGTGCCTGACACAAGTGTACAGCTTCTGACAGAACTGAAAACGGTTTGCTAAGATTACTGCAACTAGGCATGCACTTCATCCCAAAATCGGGTACAACTGCACGAATATTTCTAAAGTTTGGCTGGAGTCATTTCCAGTATCGCTCATTTGCAATAATACAACACAAGTGCAACTATATGGAAGTGCAAGGAGTACATTTTGATGTTTTGGTGCAAGTACCTTTAATGAAAGTGGTTTTATGCTTTACTGACTGTGGGGAAATTGAGGGGACTGCAGCTGAACTCGTAGACATACATGAGCCCTAGCCATCAATATCTAAAGAATTAAAAATGTTCACACTGTTTAAATTAGAAAATCTCCAAAACCTACTGCAATCGGAGGTAAGGCAGATGGACAAATACTGAATTGTTTATGTACCTGAAGTGTATTTGCCAATGTATGGATCTTTTCAGAAACATCCACTACTCCTCTGGATCTTGCTTGCATGTGGTTTGCCCTCATAGGCCCACGTCTACTTACTCGTGTTCGCAGGTAGGAGTCGGAGTCACTTGATGATTCTGCCATTAAGATATAACTTCTGAAACACAATAAAAACTGTATCTTTATGCTAAGAAAAACAAGAAGGATGCATATTGAGGTAAAATGTAAGCCTAACATATTAGTAGCCTACTAAAGCAGACAAAAAACAAGTGCAATAAAGGCTATTTTTTTCTGAGAACAAGCATTATACTGAAGTGTAATTTCACTGTTAATAGCAGACTGAAAAAAAATCATCAGGGAGGAATCTGTGCTTATGGAGAAAAGTGCAATCCAAGTGTATGCCTAGATATAAATGGCAGTTTACTCTCACTCCCAGCCTTTAGTGCAGGGCAGAAAAAAATGGAAAGAGAAGCCATTTAGGAATGAAATAACTATTAAATGTCCATTTACAACGACTGTCTTACTGCTCTGGGCATGCAGTGTGCAGTGAAATACACATCTGATTTAAATTAACACGAGAATACATCATGTTACTGGCATCAAGAGAGTGCACTGCCCTCCACTTTGACTGCAGAGGTCTTTGTGAAGAAGAAAAGCAGCCCAAATGATACACAACTAATAGCCCAAGCTAAAACATGTTTTAGTTTAGAGCTGAAAAGCACAGAATAATTAGAATTTCACAAGGACTATAATAAAGAGATTGCTCTGGTGCATATAATTAAATAGATGGCACTTTATCACGCTGTAATAATTTTACAGGATGCTTTCTGGGCAGGGGTGGATTGTTTGAATATTACCTTTCTTTCTCCTTTAAATGTTTTTTGTTTGGGTAATTTAATAGTTAAGTACCCATCAGTTTGTCTGGTTAGGGTCTCCTGTACCAATGTATTAATTTTTCAAAAAGCATTGGAGCATCTGCGTGCAGAGATATACAAGGAATTGGTTTTTCTGTCTGCAAATGTGCAATTTAACTCCACCCATTGCCCCTCAGCCACGTTATGATCTCCTGTGCACTGTAAAGATTGTAAACAATGCACAGGGATTGATTTTCACATAATACGTAAGGGATTGTACAGGGTGGGTGGCTTACCAATAACCAGAGGTTTCGTGTCTAGGGATATGATTTGTAATATTCTTGGAACAGAAGTATCACAGCTGAAATAGATTTAACATTTATTTTAAGCTCCTATATATTTCTATGTTTAAGAACACCCTGGTGTCAAACAATAAAATACAGTTTAAATCAGGTTTTGGTTTACCTTACCTTAGGTTTACCGTATGCTCCTGAAAGCCTTAAAACTGCAGTATATCAGAAATGGCCCGTTGTCAACTGTTTTTCTTTTTTATCAGTCAAATCTATTTTGCTTATTTTGACCATACATTTTTCCTTTTAAAAAACCTCTTATCTGTGGGGAAAAAGAGGAAACAATCAAAACATGTACTTAAAATATTTCTGGTAGGTTTGGAATTGTTAATCCTTATACCCTAATAGAGCCAGAGCTGGTTTTAATGATACACCTATAAAGTCACTATTCATTTCGGGCAGTTGTGCCCACTTTTTCCATTTCTTTTGCTTTTAACTGCAGCTCAAGCATCTTTATATTATATAGATAGATTATATGGATAGTTCTGTCCTATTGCTACTACCCAGTGCACCAGTCCCTCAACTTGCATGAAGATACCACTTTCATCCCATTAAAATCATATAACCCTTTTTGATTTCTATATATATATTTTACTTCATATAACGGATAACAGGTGGTTGCCGGAGCACCACCATATAAACTGAATTAATCTACCACCAGCATTTTGGCTCAAATAATACATACAAAACGAAATAATGGAAGCAACATAAGGAATTAGTGTACTGTACACAAAGCATTTCAGCTCATTACAAGAAGAGTTCTAGCTTTTTTTCTTTTAAGGAGAATGGTCACCAATAACAGTGTATAATAATAATAATATTAATAATATTGAAAGTAATAATAGAAATACTTTTAAACTATTTAAACCATTACTTTAAAATACAAAGAAATACTTTGAATAAGGATTTAAGGGAGTTTGTTTATATATAAATCTGCCCCTAAGTCTAATAAAATCATTGAAACATTAAATAAACCCAATAAGATTGTTTTTCAACAACTATGGATTTATGCAGCTTATTTAACATGAAATAGAAGTTAGTGCCATCTAAGTCAATGGAGCATGACTACACTAATGCCAGTGTAGCCGTGACTAGCTGATTGGCAAGAGAAGGCCTTTATGATCATGGTGAATATGAGACCAAAGGTTAGAAATCCCAGTAGGTGATAAACTGTTGTAATGTAATGCAGAAGGCTACATACATATATATATATATATATATATATATATATATATATATATATATATACTGTACATATATATATTACATATACACACACACACATACAGTACATATACATATGCATATATACATACATATACATATATATATACATAGTATATAGTCCAGAGTGGGGAGCACACTCATCAAATAAATTGATACCTTGGTGCCAGAGCTAAGGTAGTTATAGTAGTAGGTAGTGACGGCACTCAAAGGCTTTGCGCAAAATAATAAAAAGTCGAAAAATCACATATCAACTGCAGGTGGTGAGGATTTATTCGTCCAACGTTTCAGTCCATTACTTGGACTTTCGTCAGGGATATATATATACACACACACACACACACACACACACACACACACACACACACACACACACACACACATATATATAATGCTCAGTGTAAACAGGCAAAAAACACAAGCAGCTTAAGAAGATAAATATATAAAGGAGAACCAAGTCCTAAAATGAATATGGCTAAAAATGCCATATTTATACACTGAACTGACCGCACCAGCCTAAAGTTTAAGCATCTCAATAGCAGCAATGATCCAGGACTTCAAACTTGTCACAGGAGCTCCCTATCTTGCAAAGTGTCTGCAACACTCACGTTCTCAGTGTGTTGTGAGCAGCTGTTGGAAAGCTTAGGGGTTGTCGCAAATTATCAAGCAGAAAATGAGGTTGGGCTGTAACATAAGCTGATGCTACAGGGCTGATTATTAAATTCTGCTGCTAATTGCATTGGTTGCAGAGCTTTCATGTAGTAATTATCGGTATTAATTACTGATCAGCCTTATATTGTGATGTTGATATTCTATAAATACAGTATATTGTGAGTGGGTTACTACACTCAGGTAAGTGACAGCAGCACAGAGGATGTTCAGTGAATCAGCAGAAAAGAACACAGGGAGCTACTGGGGCATCTTTGGAGGCACAGATCTTCCCTGCTAAAAAGCAATAAAGCACTGAACCCCGCATCCCCATGAAAGTGTACTTTCTGGTTATATATTTAATCAATCTGTGTAGAAAATAAATCAGATCCCAGACAAGATTTTTAATTTAGAAACCTAAATACTGACCAGACCATTTAACAGCTTTCTTTCCAATTCACCTAAGCAGACAATGCTCTGAATTGAACTGACCAGTGGGCCTGGACTTTAGCTGCAGACATATTCATCAATATGAGATGCTATAATTACTTTACCCAGTTTGGAAGTTTAAACCTGAATGAGCAGCAGAACACTTTGCTCCTGTCTGCAGAGTGTTTATTAAACTCACTATTGAGCTGCCTATTTGTTTCTTTGCAGAAATCACAAAATGAATCCAAGAATATTAGTAAATCTTATTTATACTGATGCATACTAATATTTGTAACCAGTTGGAATATACCTAATCTTTTATGATGATGATTTAGTACAGCCAACCATAAAATTCAGATACAGCTTCATAGTGTATATTATAACATGAAGCCATAGAAAATATATTTTATTCATGCTTATGATAGAGATGAAAGCCAAATGCAGCACAGCCAACTACAAAATACATTTTCCAGTGTATAACATGTAGCCAGAGAGTGCCAGAGAGTAATGAACTTCTTTATGCAATATATAACAATAAAGGCACAAATGCTCCGGGGCTAACCAATACAGCCACCAGAGCAACTAACTACATCTTTGCTTTCATTTTTAACTTGTAGTACAATGAACAAAACTAATAGCTTATGTATGTGCGGTAGTTGCAGTTCAATTGCCTATAGCAAACAATCAGCAAAGTTCAAAGCAAACATATGGGCACAACTTGCTAAATTATAGGTTTAGTCAATTTTGCTAGTGAAATGTAGTAACTACTGCAGGAGTTTGGGTGCTAAAACCCTCCTTTTAGGTAGAGAAAACCTAAATGTTTGCCATTGGTGCAATACATGTGCCGTCTGTCACCAAGGGCAGCATCTAACCGAAATACCGCCCCAAAGCATTGAAACAACAGATACTTATTATAATATAATATACTTAGAAATTATTTTATCTGTAATATGTGTCCCAGGAATCTATTAGTCAAATTTCAAAGGGCTTAGAGAATCACCAGTTATTTTTGGTGCTAGATCCCCTATTATTAAATTATATTAAATTTAAAGAAAATTCAAGTGTGAGAAAAATTACAGTTAAGTTGTGCAGACCTTTATTGTGGCATGGCTCTGATTCAGTTCAGCTGAATATTTTGGATTGGACCAAATATAAATTGTGCAAAATGTACTAGAATTTGTCTAAATCCCAAACCAAATCCTTGACTTGCATTCCCACAGCTGCTATTATTGATCAGCAGGAACTGTGTCATAACCCTGTGGTTCCCAAACTGTGGAGCATGTTCTCCCCCAAAGGTGGTATAGAAAATTGCAAGGGGCCCAGGATGTTTGAGAGCCTGGCGTTAGTGTTGTTACCAGGGGGAGGAAAAAATTTCATTTCAACAGGACAGCCTACATGGACTGTTCTTATAGGTAGCTGAATACAAACCAAACCAAAATCAGTTTTGGTTTACATACACAGCCAATTCATTGCTCAAATTTTGTCTGAATCCTTTGGATGCCTGCCCAGACCAACAGATACATTTGTATCATTTCAGTTTTCTGTAACAAAATAACAAACCAAATGACAAACATACATCACTCTTTGTCCATTAGCTTGAAAACCTCCGAAAAACTGAATATGGAAAAATGGGAAGAGACACAGAAAGGGGCAGAGGATGCTTTGAGTGACTAGAAAAAAAAATGTTTACAATATATCTGATACATTGAATTGTAACAAAATCTCATTCCTAGAAATTCAGTTTAGTACAGACCTCACTTTGACAATTTTGTGGCAACACTTTGCACAAAGTTTTTGTACAATGTAGGGCACTTTCACTAAAGCATGGGGTCCTAGCCTAGACTACAGAAAACAGCACAGGACCTTAACACCTCCTCCAACATACGTTTTAAATTCTTCAGATGAAAGCAAATATATATTAAAAAAAATTATGGCATCTGCTATGTATTTAATTTCTATACCTGTGTACCAAAAGAGCTTTCACACAAGACTTTTAGCTGTTCCTGGTGCACAACTGTTATTCAAAGGCTTGTTTTACCAAACACTGTTGAAGAACAGTTCTGAGTGATGGTATCATAACTATCACTCAGTGTCTATGAAGCTGTATTCATCCTGCATTGAGCTTGTCTGTCAGATAATAAAATAGAACTTACTGCAGATTAGAGAAGGAAAAAATAGCTGGTTTATAAGATTGGCACAGACATTCACTGCCCCCTACCAGTTATAAACTGCACAGCAGCCTGCAGAAGGAAATATAGATATAAATAATGTAGTATATAAAAATCTCCATTATTTTTTAAACACTATCACCTATAAGATAAATGTGACCAGCAGTGGCAATCCTAATACAGGAAGTGAGTGGAAGTTCAAATGCTAATAAGCAGCCCCACAAACTACTGGTAAAATTCAGGGGAATGTTTCTGGTGTCAGCATCTCATTATTACCTGTGCTTTTTCCCTGTAATGGATACAGCTAAAACTAATTTTGGCCTACCTTACTTTTATCCTCCTCTTCTCATCACCTTTAATGCCATTTGGTGTTTTCCCCACTATATCTCCTTAATTCCACCCTTTCCCGTCTCTGATTTCAAAATCTAGAGCTCTTGCTCACTAGATGTTGAGGCCAAATGCACCTGAAGCTGAATGACTATTGCTATTATCCCTATTATCTAGTTTTCTTTTTATATGTTTGACTTTTTACATTACAAACATGCCTGGTAGTCTTTCCACCAGTAATTTGGACCAGAATGCTGTTTCTGTCTGAAGATCTCTGCCCAAAGGGACACTAAACCCTGCTGCACTGCACTGCTCAGCCAAACTTTACTCAGTTGTTGCTGGACTACAAATCCCAGAATAATGTAATATATAATGAAGGGTGAGGCAGGCTAGGAGCTGTAGTCCAACAACATCAGGGTTGTATTCTTAAAGCAATATTGCACAATAAACCTTTTCAAGCTCTCAAGTGCCTGCTGCAGCATTGAAATGCAAAAGAATCCTCCAATGGGAATCCTAGCTGATGTGTGTAAATCTGGCTCCATGCTCTCTGTTCCTGCAACTGGAGTTGGGAGCATTAAGCAGTTTCCCAGCACTGAACAAGTCTGTCCTTTATCCCCAGGTCGGATTCCTGTGCCATATAATGAAGGGAAAAATGACATAATTATCACTTTATGTAAGGTACCAGCAAGGTGCCTGACACAGTGCTTGGAATCAGCATTCTCATTGGTCAGTTCTCTTGCATCTTTCATTAAGTTTTCAGTCAGTACAATTCTTATTGGTGAATTGGTTGCATCAACTTCTAGATAGAAATAAGGGAGCAAAGGGACAGCTTTGTGATTAGGTTTAGTGACCCTTTTAAGATCTAAGCACTTCCTACATTTTGTGAGCAATGAATTAGTACTTTCCCTTGTAATTCTTGCTATGTTCTTCCTGAGCACAAGGTCAGTCACTACCCCTTGTATTTTCTATTCCGGCTCGTGCTATACTTCCTAAACAACATCCTAGGCATTTGCCCACTAGAATTAAAATCACTATAACCAGCTTTACCCACTCAGACAAACTGCAACATTTCCCTGTATTTCCTGTGCATTAAGACAGTATTTGCCTCTTAGTACTTCTAGGGCAATTAACATTTTGCCTTCTTCCACTGTACGTTCTGCACATTCAAAGTATTTTTCTTACCCATTGGCGCAGTCACTGATCATTTTTGAGCTCTATGAAAGCTTCTTCTCCTTTTTTTTCTACTCCACACTGAAACAGTCACTTCTGCTTTGTATATAGTACCTTGCACATACAGTCACTTCCTCTCTGTATTTCTTGCTTACCAAAAAAAAACACTTTCCTTCTCTTTTCCTTTGACAATTTCATCCCCCTCCTGCTACACACTGAAACATTCAGTGCCCTTCTAATTCCATAGTGCTAAGACAACTTCTTCCCTCTATGTCTATGAAGATTCTTATTCATCCAGGTCATTATATACAGTATCTAGTAGAAAAAAAAAAAAGGACTTTTCTGTGTTTTTTCTTGAAAACGTTTCACCACTCATCAGAGTGGCTTCTTCAGGTCAAATGACTGGTACGGAATTCCCGGCATTTAAACCCTTGAGGGTAGTACAATCACAGACATCCAATCACAATGGTTCCATTGAACGTATTCAGTTAGGTGTTGGCTGAAACTGACAGGTGTAAGAAGGTATGAACCCATCACAATGGTACCATGATTGTAATTGATGCAGGTGTTAATCCTTCAAAGTACATGACTGGGAGTGTGAACTGTTTTGGACTGTGCAATAGTTATCAAAGAGGGGGGGAACCTGGATATTGAAGTATACAGGAAACCCACCCACACAGATCACTGTGGCAACCAATGCAGAAGAAATACAAACATATAAAAGGACCTGGGCCTTTATCAAAACTAAATCAAAGACAAGCAAAAAGTTCTTCCCTCTAGTATTTGCTAAATCTAATTCACTCAGCAATCCATGGTCTTAATGATAAACATATTTATTCCCACTGTTATAGTAGACAGCTTATGTCTATATGATAGGGCCACCCTTGGCTTTTAGCCCAAACCCTGAAGGTGGTCAAACACATAGCAATAAAGATTGTTCCCACCCTCCACTGACGTTCAGGGCTGAAATTCTACCTCCACCTTCCGATTCAGCCCTAAATGTAGATTTTGCTTGGGCGCCTTCAATGGTGCCTGATCAAAATCTTTTAACCTGGCGATCGACGAGACGACTGATACCTGCAACCTTTGCGATATCCGTCGCTTCTTTGAGATGCCATACACGCACCTAATATCGTACGAAACAAGGTTTTGTACAATAATATCTGTGCGTGTATGGCCGGCTTGAGAAAGGCAATGAAGCACACGTGTTTTCCCACTGGCGATTTACATGATCACAAGTGGGAAAACATATCGGGAGATTAGTCACCCCAGTAGTGAAGATTTACTGCAGGCAGCTAATCTCCCCATGGGCCTTCAAAAAACGCTCTTTATACACATAACCTGCACTTTTGCTACCAATGAACCATTCCTAATTTGGCTTTCCTCTGTTTGGTGATAATTTACCTTGTCTTCTTTGTATTTTTAACTCATAAACTGTGCAAATATCATTTTTACAAACTCTAATAGGACTCACACTGTTGGACCACAGTTATAAATATGCATTATTTATAGCTCAGTTTGAAACAATGGACGAGAAACTAAACTACTGAGAAAAAGAAAATATGAAAAAAAAATTACAAATACCTATATGTAATAAGTAGCCGGACTATCCATTTAATTGCTGGCTATTTAATGCTCTTTCTGCAGTTATTCTATACTGTTTGCATGTTTACCCCAGTCACCACTGCAGCCTTGCATGGTATCACAGTTAGCCTGATGCTCTCTCTTAAAAAAGAATTGCATTTATGTTACAGTCTTTGTCAGCTAATGACAATGGCTTGTACCTCCTGCAAGAAGCTCTAAGTGCTCTCCTGATACTCAGCAATGCCATCCCTCACTGCATTAGAATTATTTATCACCAGTTTCTAAAAACGCATGCTGTAAGAAAATGGTCTGCCAAAGTTCTAGGTACGCTCCGGAATGCACAAAGCAAGGCAAGAACATAACCTATAACTATTACCAGTTGTTAAAGTGAAATTATCATTAAAATACATTAGAAACAGACAATTTGAATAATTGTTTATAAATATAATCAATGAAAAATTCTAAACCATTTTACATATAAAAGTGAGTTAGCTTCAGGAGCACTTACCAAACAAAAAAGAGGTAATGTACAAAGCAATGTAATCTAACTATCTATGTTTAATTTTCTATTTCTCTAAACTGTTCATATGCTAATAAATGGTGTGTCGTGTCATCAGAATACACCAATAATAACTTTAAGTGACAGACACAGGCATTTCCATAGACACTGCTGCAGCAGCCATAGCAACACCTACAAGCACCAACATTAACGCACCCAAGCCAAACGCTATAAGAACCAGTACACAAAGCAGTTTCATGAAACTGACAAACTTTCACAGCGTGGGAGCAACAGGGCAAAACAAACAATCAGACCTTTACTTTCATTTCTCACCTGTAGTGGGCATTTTAAAAGTATTTGCTGACCAGCTGCTAAGGGCGTCTAGGTTGTGCAATTTAGCCCCTGTGTTAGTAAATAAGCCACTCATAGCATTAATATCACTAGTTCCTTTATTCAAGCAGCACCATGAGTGCAACACAAGAATCACATGCCCTGTCTTTGTGGAAACAAGAGTTCTGCTCGAGTCAGACCACACTATAATACATAGTATATGAAAATATAAATCTGCAGACAGTTAGACCAGGGCCGCCATCAGTGGTGGCGGAGGGCAGTGGTCCCGGGCCCGGCTTTGCTGCACTTACTTTGATTTCCGGCCACCCTGCTGTCAGAGAGCTGCACAGATCGGGGCGATTCCGGTTGCTAGGGTGCCTGCAAGTCCTTTCCCTACACAGCTTTCATACTGCCCAACTGTCCCGCTTTCCCTCACAAGTCTCATCACGCGAGACTGGCATCACCCTGACACAAACACACACTGACACACACTGACACACTCTCTAGTGACTCACACGGACCGCCTGTGGGAGTGACGGGGCGGTGTAACGCTGCCTTCATGTGCTTCCTGCTTGCTACCAGGACCTGTTGCCGTAGCAACCACTACTCCCAAACTGACCAAAAACCAAGGGTGTTTTGTGCAAAATCGGGACAAGTGACATTTGTCATTTTAGATAATTATTTATTCTTTGTTTATTCCATGATTATTGAACTTTAAATAAGCTACAATGAGAATCTCACTTGCACATCTTCGTTATGAAGACAAAAACATTTTAACACCCTTTAGGGCAAGGGCACGTTGCTATATTGTCAGCCTGCAGTGCAGATAAGAGCAGGCTGACAATACACCCATGAGAGTAATAGAGTAGAAAAGGTACAATTACTGGGGGGGGGAGTGGAAAATGTTAGGCACCCCAAGTGATTGTAATTACCCAGGTTTGGACTGGGGGGTGCAGGTGCCCTCACTGGCCATGTCCCCTAAATCCCCACCCCCGCTGGGGTCCCCCTAACCCCCCACAGGGTCCCTCACCTGACATCCTCCCTGTCAGGGGAGGAACAGTTGGGCAGGGGGAGCCAGGGCAGGAACTAGGGGTAGGCAGAAGAGGCAGCTGCCTAGGGCGCAACGATTGAGGGGCACTCTCCTGCTTACCCCTAGTGCTACTTTGTCATTGCCTCTGCCGCTTGTCATTAGCGGCGGAGGCAATGACCAATCTAATCACCCCGCCCCCCCTGCACCGCCTCCTGTGCTTTGGCGCACATGCACCGTTCGGGGGGCGGGGAGGTGGGCGGAGTTGGCCGACCGGGTTGCCTAGGGCGCCCGGTCGGCTTGGCCCGCCCCTGGGGGGAGCAAAGGCAAGGGTTGGGTCTAGCCCCACCGGGATTTTTCCCGGTGGCCCAGTCTGACCCTGTACTTACCTGATACCCCGGGCCAGTGCCCCTGTCTACAGAAAGCTGCACCAACTAAGGGTACTTGCGTGCAAGCGTTCCTCTTCCTGACTTCGTTCTTTGTAATCCTGGGGCCAACGCATGCACAGTATGGTGAGAAAGCCAGCTTTTTTGTTAAAGTTTGGATTTTCACTCTACTGAGCATGTGCAAGCAACGTGAAGACATAAGAAGGAAGATGATCGCTCACTCACGGGTACCAAGGCTGGTAATAACTAGAGCACTGGCCTGGGGTGTCAGATAAGTGATTATAACCATTGGGGAGTGCCTGACATTTCATTGTGCTTACACCCAAAAGCATTCAATCTGCCAGGGTGCAGGCCAACAAATGCCCATGGTAGAGGAGATCTACTGCCGGGCAACTAATTGCCTACTGTGTCAAACTCATCCACAGTCTATTCATTCCTATGGGATTTTTAGAAGCTTTTTTTATCAAATGATGAACTCTTACTTTCACCCTTTGATAAATATGCTTCTGAAACTTCCATAGGAATGATTAGAATGCAGGTAAGTTATTAGGTATTAAACTCACATTTTGATAAATCTGCTCCCTAATTGTAGCTTTGGTTTTCCAAAGTTGCTTGATGTTTCTACATGACAGAAATTCAGAAAGCCGGTTTCTTACCAGTGATTTACATGGATGACTAATCTCCTTGGCCTTATAATGAATAATATATAACACACTGTGTAACAAGTCTATATAGCGCAATAAACTTTGTTCAACTTTGGAAAATTAAGTGCCGCATAACGTTTCCCACCTGCGATTCAATTTGTTGCCATTGGGAAGGCGTTTCAGGGAGATTAGTCACAAACACTAGCCAAGATTTATTTGCGGGCGACTTATCTCACCATGTGCCTTTGCCTTAACCCAGTGACACATAAGGTGATTAGTCACCCTGCAATTAACCTTCTCTAATGGTGGGGACTAATCTCTAAATGCTTTCCTATCAGCAGTAATGTAAATCACCTGTAGGAAAACATATGTGTTGCTTTGGCTTTCTGAAATCACCCAAAGATTGTTTGCGAGGAAACTCTGGGTGACTTTGGAAAGCTGAAGTGACTCATGCTTTCCTGTTAATCATCATTTTAACAGTTAATAAGAAAACACCTACTAGGGACTACAGTTATAATGTACATACTAAATTATTGTGGTATACAGCCAGTAAATATTATGCATATACACTTTGATGTTTACAAATTACTAAATGAGAACATAATTTTAAAATATATATGCTGTAAAGAGATATATCATAAGTTCAGAGCTGTTAGCTCAAAGACTCACACATTGAGCCAGATTCAGTTCCATAAGAAAATATTATTTTATGCTTTATCACGTAAAAAAAGTTTTCCCATAGACTTCAATAGAGTTTTCATGTAATAAAAAGTGAGGCAAGTTTTTCTTATTAAAATCTGGGGCATTGTGTATCATTTTTCTACCGCAATAGTCAATACAATCATATATGAGGAGTAATACTGATCGTTTGTTCTCCCTAATGGAAACTACATGGTGCATACACTTTGGGGCAGCTTTTAAGTGCTGAACTTTTTCTTGTTTAAGAAAGTCTGCTCGATGAAAAATACTTCAACTAATGAGTTTTTTTGCCCTGAAACCCCGTGTGAAAGGCTTGAGCTATCATAAATCTTCCTACCTGTGTTGAGAGAGAAATATCCATTTCCATTTCCATTGGTGCATAAAGGGATGTCAGTAACATGACTATTGGTGGGTCAAGTAATATAGCCCCTTTATGAGTTGTCAGAGTTCCACTAGTAGATTAATATGGGTAAATATTGGTTTACCATTACACCTCATTGCTACAAATGTTATTACAGTTGAAATGGCAGATAAGCCCCTGCCCTCATGGGTGCTCATCAAACACCCTTCTTGACCATATGATTAAGGCCCTGGTTTATCTGACATAAAACTATCTATAAACCATGGAATATTGCCAAAATGTTACTTTACTATGTGCCAAATTTAGACCCTCACCTCAGGGTATCTCTTATAGGGGGGATACTATTCTCCTGCTGGATGTTATCTTGGCAACTCAAATGAAACCTTTACGGGAGCTGATGAAAGGCTAAGTTTGTGGGAAGGTGGCAGGTCGTTTAACTTGGCAGGGGGGTAGGCAGATAATGGAAGGTGGCCAAGCTATGTTGCTTCAGGCTGGAAAATGACCAAAATCTCCTCAGATTTTGTCATTTTCCCAACATTTTTTTTATAAATTTGCCTTTAGCTCTTAATAGATCTGTCGGTGCCATCAAACCCAGTCCCACATCTACGTGCGCCTTGGAATAAGGATTTTACCAGCAGGAGTTTGCATTTCATATGCAATTTGTCATTTCACTTTGGGGGCATTTCCTGAAGGGTAATTTTAGTTTGCCCAGGGAAACTATACATCATTTTTTTCAGGACAATCTGTGCTTTCTAATGTTTTCTATATTTCTGTGTACTTCCACTTCTGTAACAAGATTTAAGGGTCTAAATACTGTCTTCTCTAGCCCCTACTCATTACTGGTCAGCAGAAATCTGGCCCACACCAACATGCCCGGTGAATAGAGGTCCAACAGGACTAGGACCCACTGGGTCTTTATCCAGTACCCCGTTGGGCCAGTCCAACCCCTTACCCAAATATCCCAGTTTGGGTGCCAGTGTGAGTGTGTATGTGCTGTTTGCTGATCACCAAGATGGCTGCTGGGAACAGGTGGGGACCAATGCTGCCAAGCAGCTCTGTAGTTCTGGACATGCTATGGGGGCACAGATAAGTTGAGGCAAATGTCAGTGAAGTGATTAAAGAGGGGGCACTGTTGCTAAAACTAAAAATTTGCCTGGGAGGCTTTACTTTTCCTTTTATTAAAAATGTTTACAATATATTCACACAAAATGGTATTATTGCCTCACTGATAAAGCTAAAACTAGCATAATCATGCAAATGTGAGGTAAAAACTTTTTATATATATATATATATATAAACTTTTTTAATCAGTGTTTTACTTGTTTATAAAATGTTAATGAGGCTTTTTGCACCTATTGTTCTAGGGTTAGACAGAAACTTGTCCCCTAACAATAGGCTGCTAATCCCCATTAATATGTAAATGATCCCCCAATGGGCCCCCCCCAGAGGTGTGAAATGGAGACTCGGTGAAACAAAACAAAACAGAAGAGCTTAGAATTGATCTGACAGACTTACCCTGAGCTTTACTCCATTTTGAAAATGTCGGGGAAAAATGTTGTTAAAACATCATATAAATGTCGTTTAAACGACAAATTCACAAAAGTGTCTGTAAACTGTCTTTCCTAAATTACAGCATGCCATTTGCCCCAGCACCCAAGCATTATTTGTAGCCATAAGAAAAAAAACTAATGAAATGATAATACTGTGCAATGCAGCAGTAACATTTTTGCGCATTCCAATCTTTGGCATGGTTCTTGCAGTGACAGAGATGGCAATGCTCAAACAAGGCACAGTATTTGCTGGTAAATAGAACATAGGCCATATGTCATGTCAGTTGTGACCAGCAGATGGCACAGTTTCACTATCTGTGATTTTACTATGCACAGACTTTGTTGTGTCAAGGAAGCAGGCTTGCCTATCAAAAGAGACAACCTAAAAAATGTAAGGGGTGGAGATGGTTCACTAAGTGTTTATATGGAAAAGCCAACTTGAGTTTTAAAGAAGCACTTGAACTGTTGCAATGAAACCAAGAGCAACAGCAGGGAGGCTCAGGCAGCACAATCATCTGAAACACCAAGAGCATCATCATCTGAAGGAGAACTGCAGGGCAACACTGGCTGTGGTACAAGATCAGCTTAGCCACTGTCTGCTTTGGTACCTGAATGCACATTAGAGAACTAGCAAGTAAGCAGAACTCAGGAGCAGTTACTCTCACCAAGCTGCAGAATAAACACCAAGAGAGACTGATCGGCGTCTTGGCAGAAAGTAAGTAAAAAGATTCTCATTGGTAAGAATTGTTGTGTACTTTAGTGTTTTGCACCCTTAAACAAAAAGTCCATATGTAGCATAGTGAACAGTAAATCAGCTGACAAGCCTGGCTACGTGTGAACTAAAGGTGACAGGTGGATACAGTCAAATGAGCCTTTACACAGTGAAGCAGTTCTAGACTCAAAGGCACTGGATTTATAATTTGGATTAGGAAGCATATCCCAGTCTAGGATGCAATGGTCAGGACACACATAAGGAGGGTTTTACCTGTTTATTTATTGGATCCTGTGTAATGGAGCTGAACCTGATAGTGCCCACCATCTGAAAAAAATGATGTAGTGTAGATTGTGATGTCCCAATATTTCTAGTATGAATGTGTTCCTTTATATTTGATAATGTAAATTCATGCCGTAGTCCAAAATATCTCTGCTTTACATGTGTTCCATCACTTCTGATAAATTATATTCATGCTCTAGATTAACAATTTTTTAACTGATTTGACTGAATCCCCCTCTTCTTGGTTAACATTTCCTCTGCTGTGCTGTGCACTCAGAAGTTATGTCACTAGCACAAACAACAAATTGTGGAGTACACAGAACATTTTCACTTGCACACACATTATTTAGCACTTGCTTGGGCAAAATTTTAAAATAGCAAATATACAAATTGTAGATGTGTCAGTCATCTTGCTACAGTTCTGAGAATATCTGATACAGCAAAGCATTCAATTTAATGTTGCTTTTAGTGAACTGCCCCCCCCCCCCATCCAGAGCTTTGTGTCCCCTAGGGTGATTTTAACTAATAATAACATTGAATAAATACAGGTTGCTGAGCTGCAGTGATTCTAGCTGCATTTTAAAAAAGTGTCATGGATTTTTTACATTAACTGATTACCTAATAATTAGAGCCCAGTTGGACAATTTTGGAAACTCTTCTCAAGATTCTAATGCCCAGTAAACATGTTTACTGGTATTCCGCATCACTGGGTTACATAAATAATGCAGAAAATGTGGTGACAGGGGATGTTTTACAAATACCCCTGCTCAGTACATGGACAAGAGGGCAGTATGGACAAGAGTCAGAAACTCTACTGAGTCTGTTAAAAAAATAGTTAAAAATGTCATGTATTATTAATTGGACCACCAAACTGCACTCAGAAACAGCTTTGGCAATACATAACAAAATAAATGGCATTTACCTTGGGCCACCAAATGGTGGTCCCTTGTAATAAAAGTATCAAATGAAAATTTATTGTTTTACATATAATATCGGAGGTTGTATGTTGGCCTGACAGCTGTTATAATTCTGAGAGTTGTAATTTTATGTTGTTATAAAATGATCTATCCCCTCCAACTACAGCTTAGATTTTTTTCTACTTCTCAGGCACACCTCATCCCTTACTCCAGTCTTAACTATTACTGTGATACTTTGCAGAGCTGTGAAAAGCTAACTGTAAATTCTTTTTTTCTTGACACTCCTATTACTGTTATTAGGAAATATGAGCATGGCATATAACACGTCTGTATAAAAAACTGTTATTTGTTGCAAATCAACAGTTGGAAGAGTTCTGTGTCTGAATGAGCTAAGGTGCTAAGTATAATTCTCATTCACAGATCTAAGGAAGACTTGTGCTAGTTTGAGAAAAACTGGTGAACAGGGGATCCAGAGAACTGTGCCTCATAGCTACTTTTACCAGATCATGTAAACATTGGTACACTCTATTTTGAGATGGCTCACACTATTCCTTACCAAATGCCCTGCTTGCCCCACTGTCTCCTGCATCTGATACTGCTTCTGCCCTATACTGGTGCCAGTTGCCCTGTTGGCTGTGAGTGCACAGATGGGACAAACCACAAAACCACCTGCAGGAATGTTCATGTACTTCCAGAGGTGCCCCTATATACAGAGACACTGTAAGTATTTATTGAAAGCAGGGCAACTGACCACATAAATTGATGGTGTCCCATACATTTGTTATGTCAAAATAATTTCAGAGTTCTTAAAAGTTTTTTGACTGCATATTCTCCCTTATTTGTGACGTGATGTAGAGGAATAGTTGCAATATAGGTTACTTTATAGCTTACTTTAGAATGTGTGCCTATAACTGCTGCTACTCATAGTTCTTTGTACCTCTTTTTCCCAATTAAACATGTTCATTGTTACATTGTTTCTATGCTCTTCCCATTATACTTATTTACTATTACAGCGTCTCTAATATACTCCATTACTGTTACTCTCCATAATGTCTCCCCATTATAATGCTTCACTGTTACAGCATTTTGTATGTTTTCCCATAATAGTGTTCCATGATTACATTGTTATATTGTTACATGATTACATTGTTATATTGTTTGTCTGTCCACTGCATTATCATCTGTAACTGTTTGGTAGCCTACACATACTGGTATTGTAATCAGATACAAAGGGCCAGATTCAATTAAAAACTTGATTCAAATAAATGTATGTAAATGTAAATCTATGTAAAAATTGATGAGTGAGATTCAATCTGAGGGGAGAAAACTTTTCTTCTAATTCAGGGCCAATTTTCATGTGGTAAACAGTAAGATATGTTTTTCTCAATGAATTGCATCTGGCTGTATGGTAAAATCTGGAACAAAAAATAGGGGGATACATATGCTCATAAGAGAGAGGGTATAAATCAAATCTCACCCATAGTATAGTTGGGCCCAGGTGCTCATGCCCCAGACCTTCAGCCAAAGGGAGCCATCATGGATACACCGAAAACATCAATAGGCAGGCACTCCGGGATTTCAAATGTGAAGAATTTTTGCAGAAATTCACAGGAAAAGTAGTAAAATCAAAGTATATTTATTTAAAGCTAACACATGTAACAGCAAGCCTTACGCGTTTCGTACCTTTCGGTACTTAATCATAGGCTGAATGAACAATTGCTCACAAAGAATATTTAAAGCATGAGAGGCCAATGATCATTTAGATGTGATTAGCCAATCACAACACAAAATTAATTAAGTAAAAACAATTGGCAACCATTTAAAGAAAAAGCATGTGTTAGTAGCAGTATATATCCCTTTAGTATATAGTAGGATAGGTGATCTCAAAAAATTGTCTGTATGTTATTTGTTTATCATTGTTTACTTTATATATTATTATTTTGTTATATATATATAGTTTAATTTATTTTCCTATTTAAATCTCGATTTGACAGATAGTATATTTATGAAAAAGTTTATTTATTCATTATAGGAAACATACTGATTTTAGAGTTTCCTATATTGTTTACTAAGTATAATATATAACAGCAATTAAGGTTATATATATTAGAATGCAATTTAAACATAACACGATACATCATATTCAAAATTCAAGCCTTGCGGCTGTCTAGTATTGAGAAAGAAAATCCACTTTGTTTCTTTTTTTATAAGTGTATTAACAATGTTACCTCCTCTAGGATTTGGGAGGACCCTGTCAATACCTATAGCAGAAAAGTGTTGTAGAGATCTATTTGAGCACTCATGGAAGTGTCTTGCTACTGGTGTATGAGATTTATTATCCGTGATGTTCAGAATATGTTCACGGATTCTTTCTTTTAATCTTCTACTGGTCTGTCCTACGTATTGTTTCCCACAATTTTTGCAAGTGAGAAGGTAAAAATCCAATCACCCTAAACATTTAATTATGCAAAATCCAATCACCCTAAACATTTAATTAAGAATATTCCATATAGTCAATTTTTAAGACTAAGAAGAATATGCTCGGATGAAGAAGATTTCATAGTAAAATCAAAAGATCTGTTTAAAAGATTGAGAGAAAGGGGTTATACCTCCACTATTCTCAATACAGCATATAAAAGAGCAGCCTCTAAAAACAGAAACCATCTCTTTAATAGATATAAATCTACTGATAGTGACTATAAACCTTCAGAAAATTATACACAATCTACTTTAATAAAATCTAAAGATACCTTCAATACTTTGTCATGTGTACTTACATATAGTCCTCAATACAATAAGATTAAAAACATTGTGGATAAGAATTTAGCCATATTAAAGACAGACCCGATTCTTAGATCCATTTTGAATGATGGCATAAAATTTATCTCTAGGCGAAATGAAACAATAGGAAACAGATTGTCACCTAGTATGATTCAAGAAAACGTACCAGAAAAAACGTGGTTATCCACAAAAGGATGTTTTACCTGTGGGGCAAAAAGATGCATTACTTGCAAATTTATGACTAAAACAGATACATTTGTTTCAACAACTACAAAAAAGATTTATGTAATCAAACACTTCATAAATTGCAACACAAAAAATGTGATTTACCTTCTCACTTGCAAAAATTGTGGGAAACAATACGTAGGACAGACCAGTAGAAGATTAAAAGAAAGAATCCGTGAACATATTCTGAACATCACGGATAATAAATCTCATACACCAGTAGCAAGACACTTCCATGAGTGCTCAAATAGATCTCTACAACACTTTTCTGCTATAGGTATTGACAGGGTCCTCCCAAATCCTAGAGGAGGTAACATTGTTAATACACTTATAAAAAAAGAAACAAAGTGGATTTTCTTTCTCAATACTAGACAGCCGCAAGGCTTGAATTTTGAATATGATGTATCGTGTTATGTTTAAATTGCATTCTAATATATATAACCTTAATTGCTGTTATATATTATACTTAGTAAACAATATAGGAAACTCTAAAATCAGTATGTTTCCTATAATGAATAAATAAACTTTTTCATAAATATACTATCTGTCAAATCGAGATTTAAATAGGAAAATAAATTAAACTATATATATATAACAAAATAATAATATATAAAGTAAACAATGATAAACAAATAACATACAGACAATTTTTTGAGATCACCTATCCTACTATATACTAAAGGGATATATACTGCTACTAACACATGCTTTTTCTTTAAATGGTTGCCAATTGTTTTTACTTAATTAATTTTGTGTTGTGATTGGCTAATCACATCTAAATGATCATTGGCCTCTCATGCTTTAAATATTCTTTGTGAGCAATTGTTCATTCAGCCTATGATTAAGTACCGAAAGGTACGAAACGCGTAAGGCTTGCTGTTACATGTGTTAGCTTTAAATAAATATACTTTGATTTTACTACTTTTCCTGTGAATTTCTGCAAAAATTCTTCACATTTGAAATCCCGGAGTGCCTGCCTATTGATGTTTTCGGTGTATCCATGGTAAAATCTGGAACTGAATTAGGAGATAAGCTTTTCTCATCAAACTGAATTGGCCCATAGTTTTTTATGATAAAAAAAAATTTTTTTTTCATTTCATTATTTCATTAGAAATTGTAAATTATGTCTCCTTGTTAATAGACAATGGTCCAGATTCAATGAGAAAAACTTAACTGAACTATTTATCACATGAAAATATTTATAGGGAAAATTGGAACTGAATTAGTAGAAAAGAGTTCTCTCCTGAAACTGAATCTCTCCCATAAGTTTTCATGTGATAAACCATAAAATAACATTCTCTCATTGATTTTAATCTGGCTCAATATCTAATAATTTCTGTATGTATACAGCTAAACTTTGGGTACAATCCAACTGTTGTCATTGTGTATATGGCTTGTTTGCTGACTTTATTTTCAAAAATGATCATTTCTCTTTTTTCCATTTTAAAGTTTTCATGTGATAAACAATACAATAATGTTGATTTGAATTTTGCCCTATATGTTGGTTAATGGGTCTTAGTTAGGTGCATGATAAAATCTGTCAATCTGTCATCATTCTGTTTCATTGTATCTGTTCTACCCCATGTGCTGACTACTGTTTCATTCATCCTCTGTTGTTGCAATTATTCTCCTTGATTGTTACACTGTTGCAGTGTTCTCCACGTCATAAATATCTTTCAACCGTATTTATGCCCTATACTAATTATACTCTACTTTGTACAGTGTATATAATTTTTAGTCCTCATTAGAATTTTGTAAGTCTGTGGATATGAAAGATAGACATTTTACTAAGAAAATGCCAGGTTTAGTATCAACACAGGTTTCTATTCATTAAGTTCAATGGCACACGGAGCTACTTGTTTTCGCAGCTACAAAAAATACAATACTTATAATAGTCTTTACATGTGTTTTATCAGAGACAGTTCTTAGTATTGTCTACAGCAGGGTGTTTTCTGGCAGTTTTGTAGCCTCTACAATTAGCTGGCTACAAGTAGCACTGCGTGTCACAGACCTTAAGGTAGATAAAGTAGTTGGTATGCTTGCATTTTTCTCAAATAAGAAGTGTTAGCGATAGAAATACAGGTTAATAACTCTGATTATTTGTATGTATGTATGTATAACTTTATTTATAAAGCACTACTTATGTACGCAGCGCTGTACAGTAGAATACATTAATACAAACAGGGGATTATTAAGATAATAGATAACTACAAAGTACAACAATAAATACAGATGGATGCAAGATAAATACAGTTGCAATAAGTTAAGAGTCAATGACACAAGAGGATGGACCTGCCCCGTAGAGCTTACAATCTATATGGGAGGGTAACTTACAGATACAAATAGGCAAATGCAGTATAAGTGCTGTAGGTCACAGTGGGTGACACTATAATATAAGTGCTGATTCCCAGATTAGGTGCTGGGTGAGTGCTCCAAAAGGTAGTCTTTAAGTTTAGTTTTAAATAGACTGGGGGAGGATTCTCTTCGGAGGAAATCAGGGAGGGCAATGTTTTGCACATTTTAGCTTGATAAATGACTAATGTTTTAGGTAAATATATCTTACATATTGTTATTTATCTTGAGACTTAACTTATGCAGTATTGCTTTGATGAACTGAGATCCACTAGCTCATTTAATGGATAGACCTTTTGCCTAAAACTGTGAGGTAGACAAGACAAGTAAAAGCTATGTAAGTGTTAAGCGTTTATAAAAGATGAATTTCATATTGTTTTAGTACTAGCTTGGTAGTAAGGTGCTCTAATTGCTGTGGCCTGGCAAATTCATAATGTATACATAATGTTGTTACAGTATGCAATGCCATTATCATATCTACTTATGCTGATCAGTTCAATATGCATCTGGAGTGCAAAGATGTGATTTTTGGGGGCATGGCATTTGGGAAGCAATTAGCAGAGAAATGGACAAAAAATGGAACAGTGTATGACAGTGTGCTATGACTTTGCTGAGATTTTAATTTGCTCTATAATTTTAATGGACCAGTAACACCAAACAATAAAGTATTTTATACTCAGGGCTCTAGAGGATCTAAACCCCAAGAAATAGAAAATATATACTCTGAGTGTTTTTATGATCAACTGCCATTAATTCTTCTGTGTTTAAAGGTTTCCGAGACATTTGCTGTTTAGATTTATATTACCAGCCTTTTGATTAAACTGAGAGTAAAAAAGTCCAGGAAATCCATGACAGTTAGGGTCGGTAAAACTGCTAATATCTTAGAAACCATTAAGATAGAGAATTTAAGTAAATTACAAAATCACTTCTGAAAAATAAAGTAAAATAGTCTGACAACACAGAGCTAAGATTATTTAGTATTCTGGAGTGAATACCATCTGGTGCAGGACCTTTGTTAACTTTCACATGTTTCAGTCTCTTGAACTTTCTCTTCACTCCGCTAGCCATCAATAGTTACCTTATCAGAATTGGGTTTATTAAAAAAGAAACCCTCTTTAGCTGGTTCCTTAGTTATATACACAAATGAAAAATAACAGTTCAAAATCTCTGCTTTTTCCTTGCTCTCATCAACCAATTTACCTCTCTTTGATACTAAGGGGCACATTTACTAACCCACGAACGGGCCGAATGCGTCCGATTGCGTTTTTTTCGTAATGATCGGTATTTTGCGTTTTTTTCGTATTTTTTGCGATTTTTTTCGGCGTCTTTACGATTTTTGCGAAAAAACGCGAGTTTTTCGTAGCCATTACGAAAGTTGCGCAAAGTCGCGATTTTTTCGTAGCGTTAAAACTTGCGCGAAACGTTGCGCCTTTTAAGTTTTAACGCTACGAAAAAGGCGCGACTTTGGGCGCAAGTGTTAACGCTACGAAAAACTCGCGTTTTTTCACAAAAATCGTAAAGACGCCGAAAAAATCGCAAAAAATACGAAAAAGTCGCAAAATGTTCATTTCCAATCGGAATTTTTCCAATTCGGATTCGAAATCGTGTCTTAGTAAATCAGCCCCTAAGGGCTTTTTAGCTTTAGCTTGACTTTGTTGCATATTTTTTTGGGCTCTTTACTTACAAGGGGAATATACTGAAAGGTAAATTTGTTAAGCAGCATCTTAAACCATGTGAAATGTCTTTCCCAGTTAATATACTGTATTGTGAAAATGCCCTTATACTGCCAGAGTTTGCTTGTCTAAAATTTAAGGGGTCATTTACTTACAGCAAAATGCAATTTTGGAAGCAATAACCATGTTTAACATGTCTTTTTTCCTACAATGCAGCGTATTTATTCATAATTCAAACGTCATTGCAGCATCATGGAAGCAAGTGGATTGTGCAATAACAGCTGATGGGCTAAAGTGCATGCTTTGATGCAAATCAGCTGCAATTGCTTTGAAAAAGTCTGGTTGGTGTCTCTTCTGGCACTCAGCAACAAAATTACATCTGTGCCTAATTATTTAGGTGCAAGTTTACTGCTGCAGACGTATGCAGAACTTTTATGTCTACATGAAACCTGCCTAAATGCTAGTTGATCCAAAGGAAGGCAAAAAAAGACATGTCTGAAGCTTTGTCAATTTATGTCAGAATTAGAAAGTTTATTAAGTAGTCCCCTTGTATATTTTTACATTCTTATCATATCACCCCTTAAATAAGTGCTTATTCTCCAGTGTAATCTTTGTTTATAACTAAGACTTTTCATACCCTTTTCCCCTTATTTGACCTTTTTTGGACTCTCTCTAATGTAATAAAATCCAGATTGAGCACCAAAACTGCACTGCATATTCTAGATAGGGCCTTACCAATAGGAAAGAGTGACCCTTTTTCTCTGTGGATCTCTACCCCTTTTAATACAGCCCTTGCAGCTGTTGACTGACATTGCTTGTTACAACCAAGTTTATTATTCACAAGTAGCCCTTGGTTCTTTACCATTATTGATTTGTCTAAAGCAGTCTCATTAAGGGTGTAAGTGGCTTGCATATTTTTATATCCCAAGTTCATAAACTTAAATGCCTAGAGTGTCACTTTGGCAAGGATGACACATCTTGGATGGAATTGGGCTACATAGTTTTGTGTCACCTGCAAACACTAGTACATTATTTAATATTACCACCCCGAAAAACCACCTACGCTGCTTCATATAGCAGTTCCGTAGCTCTAATCTAATGGGGTGGCCTAAGGTGCACTGATCATTTTTATGGGAAAAAAAGAACACCCCCTATCTGCCTATAATCCCTTAGAGGAGTATAATTCACTGGTACATTCATAATTTTTATATGCTATGTCTCCTTTAAGTTATTTTTACCAAAGTGCATAACTATGCACTTTTCAGCATTGAACCTCATTTTCCATTTTGCTGCCCAGTTTTCCAATTTTTGTCAAATTGCTCTGCAAAGTGCCAGCATCCTGTATGGAACGTATAGTTACATAGTTACATAGTTACATAGGGTTGAAAAAAGACCAGTGTCCATCAAGTTCAACCCATCCAAGTCTTGCACAATTTAGTATAGTTAGCAAAAATAGAAACCGTACTTTCAATGCCCACATCCAGGTCATTAATAAACAAGTTAAAAAGCAAGGGACCAAGGACAGACCCCTGCAGTACTCCACTAACAACACTGGTCCAATTAGAAAATGTTTCATTTACCACCATTCTTTGTAATCATAAAACCATGCTGGCACAAACTTTTAGTATTGTGACTTGCAATGTATTCAAGTACCCCATCTCTTATTACCCCTTCCAAAAGCTTTCCTATCACTGACGTCAGACTAACAGGCCTATAGTTTTCAGGCTGAGAACGGGATCCCTTTTTGAATAACGGCACCACATTAGCAATTCGCCAGACTCTCGGCACCATGCCAGATTCCAATGAATCCTGAAAAATTAAGTGAAGAGGTTTGGTAATCACAGCACTAAGCTCATTTAAAACCCTGGGATGAATACCATCCGGTCCTGGACTTTTGTTTACCTTTACATGTTCAAGTCTCTTTTGAATTTCCTCCTGATTAACCCATGCTTCAGTAGTTATATTGCTAGAATTGGGTGTATTTAAAAGGAAGCCTTCATTAACTGGTTCTTCCACTGTGTAGATGAAATTAAGATTTCTGAAAGAGCACAACATGTTTTGGACCTAACCAGTTTTATCTATTTTAAATAAATTAGTTGCACTAATACAAGACACTCAGGTGGATTTGCTGTTTTGATGCACAAGAATCGTGATACCCTTCCCCTGCCAGAAAGCTAACTGCGCACTGAGGAACCGTGAAAAAAAAGTTTGTTATATTGTTTCTACCTTGTTCACATAAATTTTTAGTTAACATATCATGTGTCAGCCAATGACTTGATTAAGCTAAGCCATCTGGGCCCCTTTCGAGTGGGTCTCCCAATTATTTCCATCAATTAATGGAGCCACACTCTCATCCTTGCATCTTTTTACTTTAATATACTTAAAGTTTTTTAAAGAAAAGCTTAACACCCATTATATGCACTGAAGTGCACTGCAGTAGCCCTTAGGCTAATGTCCCACGGGGAGATTAGCCACTCGTGATTAATCTATACTACTGCTGGAGACTAATCTCCCTGAAATGCCTTCCCACTAGCAAGAATGTGAAGTCCCGGTAGAAAGACATACGCATCTCTAAGTCACCCAAAGTTTCTTTCTGAAAAAAACTTTGGCCAACTTAGCGATGAGTATTAGGTTTCTACGGTCAGAATGGTGCATATATGTATAATGTAGATTATATATTCCTGAAAGTTAGAAATGGCATCTTGTGCATTACACTATATGTATATACAATTTTAAGTTTACTAATCATGAATGCTCATACTTATACTGTATGCCCATGTGTACAGAGTATAAATTGCAAACTGGCACAAAAAGCATATACATTTAAGTAAAGATTTACTTTTGCTTTGTAGGAATTTTGAGTCTTTGTGAACATGTTTTTTTAGTGCTCAGTGGTGTTAGCTGAACCAAATCTAAACCCATAAAGGTAGTTTGCTTTAAAGCTGGACAACTAAAATAAACATCTCTTTAAAATTTTAAAGTACAAATTAGGGTTCAAATTGATGTGTCTCAATCTTTTGTTTTTTGAGTATTTGGTATTTCTTTAAATCATGCCTTCCCCTTCCCATCATTCCATCATGAATGCAGCTCTGTCTGTGTCACAGCAGTATTTATACCATTCATGCAATACAGGCAGCGTAGGGCAGACAGAGTATGGCACACACAGGCAGCATAGGACAGGCAGAGTATGGCACACACAGGCAGCATAGGGCAGAGAGAGTATGGCACACATAAGCAGCATAGGGCAGGGAGAGTATGGCGCACACACAGGCAGGGGTAGAGCTGGCAGAGTATGGCACACACAGGCAGTACTCTGCCTGTCCTATACTGCCTGTGTGTGCCATAATCTTCCTTCCCTATGCTGCCTGTGTGTGCCATACTCTGTCTGCCCTATGCTGCCTGTTTCTGCCATATTCTGCCTGCCCTATGCTGCCTATGTGCCATACTCTGCCTGCCCTACCCTGCCTGTGTGCCATACTCTGCCTGCCCTATGCTGCCTGTGTGCCATACTCTGCCTGCTCTATGCTGCATGTGGGAGGTGAACCAGGCAGGGTTTTTTTCTGGAAGTTTGTTAGCATTTGGAAATAGTCATTATATGGTCCCTAAGGTGTGTAATTATATGCTGGAGGTTGCTGTACTATCCACAGGGGAGGAGGAGGCATATGGATTTAAGGGTGTGTCTTAAAGTCATACTGACACTAAAAACTACTCTTCAAAATATAACTGTGCATTAAAAGTTTCCTATGTTAATTGTTTTTTTACTGATATGGCTGCTTCTGTGAGTAATTGTTACTTGAAGTTCACCAAACCTGACTGTCCCTTCTCAGCCTGACAGTTACAGCTTCTAATGCTAACAGCTTACTGTTGCACAAATATGGCAGCCCCCTCATAGAGAAACTTGGTGGATCAGATACGTAATGTAACAGCATCAGGCAAATAATTTTATGGCAAATTATAAAGCTCATACAAAGACAATGTTATAATATATTTAAAAAACAGTTTTATTTCAGGTGTCAGTATCTCTTTAATATGATATAATATCATTCTTTCACATATGAATGAAGGGAGATTTCCCTACAGTGAGTACCAACCATTTTGATTTTTGCTGTGCTACCACATTTAATGTGGGTATGGTCATAAAAGCTCTTGTGAAATGGGCACAGTTTTAAAAAGGGGACTGGTCAAAACTGGCTTCCATTATTGGCCCTTCACCATGTAGGCCAGAAAAATTCCTGCTCTCTGTACCGCAGAAGTTGGACAGCACTGTTCTATAACATACTAATAATTAAGTAAAAGGTGAACCACCCCTTTAAATGTGTATAGGGCATTTACATTTCTGTATCCTACTTACCCTTTTAAATTAGGCCTCCTTGTGGTTTAAAAATGTCTTTTCTTATATGTATGTATGTATAACTTTATTTATAAAGCGCCACAAGGGTACGCAGTGCTGTACAATCTTACAATATACAGATTAACACACAGGGAGGACAAGTGTTATAATAAATACAATAAATAAGTATAAATAAACAGGGAATAAGTGCCATGTGGTAAGAGACACAGTAGGAAGGAGGTCCCTGCCCTGAAGAGCTTACAGACTAAGTGGTTGGGTAACATACAGGCACAAATTGGAAGGTAAGCGTGCACTAGGTATGGGCATTTGCCCTTAAGCGCAGGACTGGTCTTCTTATCTCTGTATTAATGCTTTCCTTCAACAACTTTATTAATGCTGGCATCTTTAAGTGACCAGTTGGAGTTTGGTCTGTATCTTTGGCCGTTATTACTGTACATACACAGGCACCTGATTAACCTCACCCCAGGCTATTACGTCATGGCTTTATGTTTACACCATAACAACATTGTGCTGAGTGACCTTTTGATACCCAACAGGGGAATAAGAATTGATCCGTGGGTCCTGATGCAGTAATTTGTGTCCTACTGCTCTCTGTGTTCTATCTATTGTTTCAAGACCTACAGCGTATTGTCTCTCCTATCTGTGCTGTAAAATTGTGGATATTTCATGTGTTATATGCAATATCATTGTACAACCAGGGTGGAGGCTCTATTCTGTGCTTATATGTTTTCAATACCTCAAATAAGCTCATCAAGTACATTCCTGATGTGTGAGAACCTTTTAAGACAGCCCTTTAGCTTAGCTCAGGAACTCCTTCATTGTCTGATGCAAATTCTTCTCAAGCCTCTTTAGTTGGAACTATTATACTCCTAATTGGGCTGCATATTTATCTAATTAATTCCATACAACTAATTATTGTTGGATCTAAGTGAGCTAGTATTCATAACTAGAAAGGGAAGTTTGAGAACAAACTTCATGTTGGGTTGAAAAACATGATGTCACTGAATGGACTCTGCCCACTTTCTCTAACCTTGGAGCATAGTTATATAGTAAAAACCACTGTGCAAAGTTTGGGGACCCTGGTTTTAATAGTGTCTGAATGGCAGCAACTTAAATTTCCCCACTGAAAGTCAATGAGTGGCATCTGATTGGCGGTTAGTGGCCCCACCCCCTTTTTCTAACCTGGAACTGCAGTTACCCAGTGACTAACTCTGCAAAGTTTAGGGACCCTGGGATTAATAGTTAAAGAACGGCAGCATTTTAAATTTAAACCAATAAAATTCAATGGATGAAATTGGCTGTTAGTGGCCCAACCCACTTTTCCTATTTTTGAACTGCAGTCCCCCAGTGACCAACTTTGCAAATTTCGGGGACTCAGGCATAAAAATTGTGAGACTGACATCATTTTACACTTCACCATTGAAAGTAAATAGGTGAAATGTTATTGCCTGTTGGTGGCCCCGCCCACTTTTTTCTAACTTTGAATGGCAAATACCCAGTGACTAACTCTGGAAACTTTAACAACCCTGGAATTAATATTTAAATAATAGCATCAGTTTAAATATAAACCAATGAAATCTAATGGGTGGAAATGGATTGGCTGTTGGTGGCTCCTCCCACTTGTTCTAACCATGAATATGTAGTCAGTCAGTGACTGACTGTGCAAAGTTTGGGAACCCTGACATAAATAGTGTGAGAAAGGCAGCATTTTAAATTTAAACAAAAAAAAAAAATCAATAGGTGAAGTCTGATTGGCTGTTCATGGCTCCACCCACTTTTTAAAACCTAAAAATGCAGTCCCCTAGTGACCCTGGTGTTAATACTGTAAGAATGGCAGCAGGTTGAATTTCCCCATTGAAAATTAATAGTTAAAATCTGATTGGCTATTGGTGGCTCCACAAATAGCTCTGCAAAGTTTGAAGACCTTAGTATTAATATTTAAAGAATGGCAGCAGTTTAAATTTAAACATATGAAGTGTATAGGTGAAATCTGATTGGTTGTTGTTGGCCCCACCCACTTTTCTAAACTTGGAACATAGTCACCCAGTGACAAACTGTGCAAAGTTTGGGGACCCTGACATTAAACATGTGAGAATGGCAGCACTTAAAATTTCCCCACTGAAAACAATGAAAGAAATGTGATTGGCTTTTGGCGGCCCCGCCCACTTTTTCTAACCTTGAGTACGAAGTCACGCAGAGACTGACTGTGCAAAGTTTGCGAACCCTGGCATCAAACCAATAAAATTCAATAGGTGAAATCTGATTGGCTGTTGGTGGCCCCGCCGACTTTTCAAAACTAAAACTGCAGTCCCCTAGTGACCAACTGTGAAAAGTTTGGGGACCCTGGTGTTAATACTGTGAGAATGGCAGCAGGTTGAATTTCCCCATTAAAAGTCAATAGGTAAACTCTGATTGGCTTTTGGTGGCTCCGCCCACTTACAAAAATACAAAAAATTTTAAATGCGTAATCACCCAGCGCCTGATTATGCAAAGTTTGGGAACCCTGGCAACAAACCAATAAAAATCAATAGGTGAAATCTGATTGGCTGTTCACAGCTCCGCCCACTTTTGGGCATTCAACAATCATCATATTTTCATTCAGGCTGACCCCATGATTATGTGATTCAAGTTTGGGGAGTGTAGCCTCAAAGTTGTAAGATTGGCAGCAGTTTAAATTTTCCCATTAAAGTCAATGGGTGAAATTTGATTGGCTGTTGTTGGCCCCTCCCACTTTGGGTCATCCAACAAATGTTGCTGCTTCATTTGGGGTGACCCCATGATTATGTTATTCAAGTTTGGGGGGTGTAACTTCAAAGCTGTAAGTGTGGCAGCAGTTTGAAAATCTTCCCTGTCAAAGTCAATGGGAAAATTGGGGGGTTCGGAGCGGCGCCACAAAAAGATGGGGACGGGATCACTTAGAAAAGCACAAGCAACCTGCTCCGCTATTGGGCGAAGATGTGTGGGGAGTTTGGGTGCTGTACCCCTAAAACTGTAGGAGGAGTAGCGTTTAGAAAATGAGAAGAAGAAGAAGCGGAAGAAGAAGAAGCGGAAGAAGAAGAAGCGGAAGAAGCAGAAGAAGAAGCCGAAGAACAGTATGTTGGGGTTTTCAGCCCAACACAATTCTCAATGAGTGTATGAATGTATTTGTGCTCAGAGTACTAGCAGATTATTGCAAAGTGGTGTTAAGATACACCCTGCTTTCGCTTTCTCTACTACTTGTCATATTAAACTTTACCACTGCATAAATTCATATTCTGGATCCTAGAAAAAAGAGGGTTACATACACAAGCCCAAATAGGGACCCAGAGAAAAAAAGAACTAGCAAAAATATGGTCTAGTGCCCCATGCAGGGCTGACCCCTGTGCCTAGAGACTGTATAGTACAAATCCCCTGTGTTGCCTGAGGTGGCTGTTCTGATGCCACCACCCTTGTCCCCAGCGCTTAACTCTTCAGCGTTCGAGGGGGCGAGCAGGGGCTGCATTGCTAATCCAGAGAGCACAATTTTAAAATCTGAATTTTGAGGTTTACTTTTTGCTGCCTCTGGAAACCCACTGGGCACTTCCCCCTGAGGCAAGAATCTCAACTTGCTTCATGGCAGCAGCTCCCCTGAGCACCTGGCCTGAGAAAACAGGCAGGGAAGTAGGCAACAGGTGTGACTGGCAGGCTAGAAACCCTGGATCTGTTTTAAAGGAAATGGAAAATCTATTTACTTTACTTATATGACACAGCATTTCACATATGGGCTGTTTTATGAGATATATTTTTATAGAGACCTGCAGTGTTAAGGGGTATAGTTTTAATATGGAATTATCCATTGGCACATACTATTGGAAATACATATTTTCAGAAGGAGGCAAAAACATTTGTAATTATGTTTGGCTAAAACAAAACTCTATGGGGCTGATTCACTAAAGGTCGCTAAAACAAGCGCTATTTATAGCATGCGTTAAAAATTTTATCGCTTCGTATTTTTTGCGACTTAACGCTCGATTCACTAAAAGGATACTTGCCATAATAAAAGAAGTGATTTTATTGTCGTTATTTATCTGGCGATAGATTTTCAAGCAGTATTTTCCGCCGCGTGCGATATATTTTGCATGCGATATATTTTGCATGCGATATTAACACGCGCGATATTCCGCAAGTAAGCGTTACGCGCCGTGTACCACATGACTTCTGCCATTTTGTGCAGTTCTGCTGTGATTGTTGAGATGGAGAGCGCAGAAGGTGCAGATGCACAATTACCGCCTGTGGAGCGACCAAATAAATCCTTGGCGAGGGGTAACAGCAATATTGTACACAGTAGTGGCGGTAATAAACAAGTGAATAACATGAAGGAGGCATGAGTGCTCACAGATGCCAAAAACCAAACAACACGGTAAAAAAACCAGAGGTCACAATACACAATACACACAATTGAAAACAGAAAGGAACAAAGCAACTTCTAGATCGAAGATTTAGCCCAAACCACCAAACATGCAAGTGTTACTAAATGTTAATTGAAAATTGAAATACCTATTCATGTTAATGACAGCAGTGACAGTTCAGATGTTAGTAAATATGATAGAACTCAACACAAAACCAAAAAAAAACACATGTGCACCTTCACATTTGTCCGACAGTGACAGTGAGGAAGAGAGGCCTGGCTACATTAGCAGCCCACAATTCTGACATTGAAGGTACATATAAATATTATCATCCAGAGGAAGCAAGTGAGGTGGAAAGTGAGGAACTCACAGTATTTCTACAGTAAATAGGGGGGTCATCAACATAACATTCCCAAATGCCCCTTTATGAAGGAGGATCATTGTGGAAGCATTATTTAATACAGAATATAAGGGAGAGGGATAGGAGTTAGTGAGGCCAGTTAGTAGCAAGTTGCAGTAGTTTAGTGTCAGAGCATGCTATGAGTATTCTATTGATTACACTGGGAAGAAAGGGATTCATTTGGCCAACAATGAGTAGCAAAAAGTCACTACATTGTGATTGGATTACTTATTGTAGCCAACACAATAAAAGCATTCATATATGTTGTTTAAGTCTGGAACTGGAGGTGGCCCTTGTAAAAATGTTTTCTTCACATGAACTTTGTAATGTCAAAAAATACGCGATATGCGCATTAACGCATGCAAAAGGACTTTGATGAATCGGTACTTATTTATCGCATGCTTTTTAACACAAAAAAACATGCGATAAGCGTTATCGACCTTTAGTGAATCGCCCCTATATTTCTATCCTTTAACAAAGGGTGGCGTTGGGTCAAAAAAAACCCACATGTTCCAGCCTCTCTGTTTTCCACCCTTACCCTTCTTAGTCCGATTTACCCACCCTTATATCTTCAATTACAGAGAATTCTAATGTCATTGTACAAAACTGTATTTATTAATATAGTATACCTGTACCACACAATGTTAAAGTTAATATGTACTGTTTCCCTTTCTTTTTCTAAGCTCATTGTTTGCCTTTAAATATTGGAACTCAGGGAAAACAAATCTTAAATTACACTTAAAATTTACTTTAAATCTTATTAGATCTATGGGTTTTAGACTTCTAAAATCCAGGCCCTTTTTATACCAGCATTCCTATAGCACCCCTCTAACCAAAATACAAGATTACAGATTGTTCAAGGCAGACTGAATCAATCTTCCTTCTGTAGCGTAAGATCTTCTTTTCTAACCTAAACTTAAATGGCCTACAGGCAGGACTTTCAGGAGTATAGAACATGTGCCTCCAGCGCCGGATTTCAAATCCACGTGCCCCGAGGCCGCCCCCCATTTGCGCCCACCCCCCCCCTCGGCATGCATGCGCGAGCAAACCTCCTCGCCGTGCTGCACCGACTCAAGCGCGATGCACGGCCATTTAGCCTCCCATACAGAGCAGTGGGGAGAAGTCCCTATTGCTCCTTATGCCCACTAAACGTCAAAATGTTGTTGTGGCGGGGCGGCATGCTGCCCCTAAAATTGTGCTGCCCTAGGCCTGGGCCTTTGTGGCCTTGCCACAAATCCGGGCCTGTGTGCCTCAGCCCTTAGCTGATCTTTAGGCTGGACCCCTATCTACTCATTTGGGCCTCTTAGAAGTGCACTGTTTGGGGATCTATGCATCAGATTCTAGATGGGGATTATCAGATTCTAGATGGGGATTAAAGGTACAGTCACATCAGGTATTTGGATTGCTCCAGTCTAAAGAAACCCGGGTGATGAAACATGTGCTTGTTATCATGCAGGGTTTTCAAACTGGAGGCCCAAAGACTGGATGTGGCCCATTTGAGGTAGTTTTACTGCTGGTGTGAGTGTACAAGTTGCAAGGTATCTACAAAGTGCTACTTAAAGGTAACTCTGTGGATGCAAGTGCTTAGTGACCATGAGAGTACTATAATCCTGTTTCACACACAAGTAGGCAGACCAACTGTACTTGCCTACAATGTAAGTGTGCGCATGGCTTTAATTTAGGTTTTAAAATAGCTCTTTAGAAGATTCATCATTTCTGGAAAAAAATACATTTCTGATGTTGCATGTGCATATGTTTGTGTGCTTAGGTACTCACTAGAGGTGCGTATGTAATAGGCTGATTAGATGTAGTGCGCAGCTGGCTGGTTTACCATGTCTGGTTTCAATAATTCAAACTGCACCTGCTCTCCTATAGATTTTATCTTCCATTAAGTCATATCATCAGCAAAACTGTTTTGCTCTGGCAATCTTTATCATCTCAGATCCGAGGGTTCTGGGTTTTTTTTCAATTTAAGGGAGGCAATGTAGTTTTTATTCATTTCTTTGGCAACAATGTGTGGGAGTAGGAGAAATTTTCTGTTTAAACATCTGCAATAATAACCTGATAACCTGTTTTATATTGTTAGAAAGCTTTTACTGTGCCATAGAGATAGATGATTCATTTACCCTTTACATCTATGGTTTCCTATGGCATTATGGTTCCCAGTATCCTTACTTTTAATGGCATTTACTTTGGGTGACTATACATGACCTATGACCAGCTTGTTCCAAAACTTTAAGTATCTATTCATTACTCCTTGCTCTGTACTGTTTTCTTATCTTGTTATTACATTACCTCTCTCCATAATATGACTTCTGCCTAAGGGCCGTGACAGACGGGGAGATAAGGCAGAGCAGTGATATCGCCGGTGGGATCATATATGCGGCGCCAAAAACACAGATGTTTCCTCTCAAGGCAACTTTGGCATTCGCGTATACCATCCCACCGGTGATTTCCATTCTCCCTGGAGGGATGGCATTTCGGGAGATTAGACGCCCGCAACAAGGGAGATTTGTCATGGTGACTAATCTCCCCATCTGTCACAGCCCTAAGATCAAACAAACTTTGTGTATTACCCGGGTTATACAGCACATAGGCTACTACCCATCTGCCACTCACCTGTGGCCAGCACTGACAAAGATATGGGCTGACTGGACTGCAGTTATCTCCTGAACAAATGAAAGCCTTGACTTTTTAGGGCAGTGGTCCCTAACCTTTTATACACGTGAGACACATTCACATGGAGAAAGTGTTTAGGAGCAACACAAGCATAAAAAAAGTTCCAGGGTGCCAAATACACTGGGATTTTATGCAACCAAAACTTGCCTCCAAGCCAAGAATTCAAGAATAAACACCTGTTTTGAGGCTACTGGGAGCAACATCCAAGAGGGTGGTGAGGAATATGTTGCTCATGAGCCACTGGTTGGGTATCACTGCTTAGGGCAAGGGCACACTAAGCGGTATTACAACTAAAAAAATGCATTTATTGAATAATTTGCTATGTGAACAGTGTACCCTTACAGTAGGTCAGCAGCCAGTTGGGGCCTTTATTTTTCAATGGGTAGAGTGTGTTTTTGTCCTAAAACTCCAGGAGAATTTATATTGCAGGTCCCAGTTATAAAGCATCCCTCACCTCCCTAGGAAAAAA
This sequence comes from Xenopus tropicalis, assembly GCF_000004195.4. NCBI lineage: Eukaryota > Metazoa > Chordata > Amphibia > Anura > Pipidae > Xenopus > Xenopus tropicalis. The sequence goes on from NC_030684.2 coordinate 83,626,671, forward strand.
GTATCATGAGGCGCTAACTAATCTCTTGGCTGCACTCTGCTCGCATGATAACATCCAGCACTTCTCATATATGCCCTTTGCTCTTCACCATTAATATTCTGGCCACATTGTTACCTCAGTGGCTTATTGTCCTGTGCCTTTTTGGCAATTTTATGCTTGCCCTTTTCCACAGGATTTTCTTGCCAAAAATATTGGAGTGGGCTGCTAATACCTCCTCCTTTAAAACATGCTTAGACTAATCTTTCAACTATGACTGTTTTGTGTTGCCCTATACTATACACCAGTGCTGTCCAACTTTTGTGGTACTGAGGTGGAGGGCCGATAATAGAAGCCAGTTTTGACCCACTCCCCATTTTAAAACCACACCCACTTCAAACCACACCCCTGTTATCACATGAGCTTTTAAGACCCTACCTACATTAATGCAGGTAGTGCAGCAAAAACCCAAATGGTTGGTGCTCACTGCATGGATATCACCTTTCATTCATATGTAAAAGAAAGTCATACCCTTAAATCAATATGCTTCCCCTGTGGATAGCACAGCAACCCCCAGTACATAATTAAACACCTTAGGGACAATATAATGACTATTTCTAAATGCTAACAATCTCCCAGAATAAATCCCTCCCACCTCCTGCAGGCAGCATAGGGCAGGCAGAGTATGGCACACACAGGCAGCATAGAGCAGGCAGAGAATGGCACATGCAGGCAGCACAGGGCAGACAGAGTATGGCACACACAAGCAGCATAGGGCAGGCAGAGTATGACACATACAAGCAGCATAGGGTAGGTAAGGTAAGCAGTCACAGCAGCCAGACAGGTGGGGGCTCATACCTTTACAGAAATAAGCAATTCCTGTAATGTATGTCATGGTAATGATCCAGAAGGTAAACAGAGATTCACACATACCATTTAACAGTGCACTATAATAAAGGCAGTACTTACAATACATATCAACAAATAGAGTAATAGTGTTTAAAAGCTATGTTTATTTCTGTCAGTAAGTCACTGCTGGAGACATGCTGGTTTGCATACAATCCTTACATATTTTGTGCTATTAAATATATCCCTGGCCTTGCTGAATAGTTTGTAACTGATCCACAACCTGGAAATGTATTTAGCTTACTTTGCATTCTGGCATTATTAAAAATCTTTGCAGACTGGGATTCCATAACACCTCTCGAGTTTCACATTTATACTCCCCATGGATCTTTCTTGTAGTTTCTTTATTTTGACCAGTTTACCAAAGGGCATGTGCTTCATAAACATAAATAAATGTTTTGCTGTCAATGAAAATGCCATGATGGTGGGATGGAATTGGAGGGAGGAGGTTAGTTAAGCAATAGAGCTTACAGACAAAGGGTGTATGGTGGCTCAGTGAAGCTTAAAAGGAGAGTGACATGACTTCTGAAAGCAGAAAATAATCAGTGGCTAGTGAAGCAGAAAGTGAAAGAGTATAGCAGCTAAAAAACTGAGTAGGTGGAAAAGAAAAATATTAATATTATTTATATAAATGCCTACTATTACTAAATGGGATAGTAATATACACATATATATTTATATACATGGTAAAATATTCTTAATAGATTATTTTTTTAAACAGGCACACTTTTAAACCAAAATAAATGTTGTAGATATGATTTGCCACCAGATTACAAAATAATCATGACTGACTGCGGATTACTCATATGTACATTTTGTGCTGCTTTATCATTTAGTCAACTAAAGGGTTCTTAGCTGAACTAATGACAAAGAAGATATGCAGCATACATATTTTAGTGTTTGCCTTTTAATTGATGATCTGTACATGAAATCTAAAGTCTACATTGCTACGAGAATAATTGGTAGCTATTAAAGATAAGCAAAGTATGGTAGCATATAATCTAGTTCAGTTTCCATTGTGTTTGTTAAATTGTTGATCAGTCTTGCTGCTTGGTTGCTTTAGCAGATGTAATCTCACTTTCTACTTGATAGTTAGCATACATACCAATACTTGCTTATTTGGCATAGCCTAGAGAACATCTGGGCATGTGCATTGGCAGACACCATTTACAAGGCTGACCAAAATACCAAAAAGATTTCATTATTGTGCCAGGACTGTTCTACCTTAGGTCTGGTAAAGTAAGTATTGAGTGAACTATAGTTACAGTAACTTGAATTTTATTGGCAGCTGCCATTAAACTGCAAAATGCTGTTTTATGTTTTTAAAACAGATTTTTTTTTTCTTTGCCATTGCCACTATGCATAAAAGTGTGCCATATGTAATAGCTTTTTTAAATAGAAAAGACAAGGGCAACCCCTTACTTAAGAATCACCCTTATCTAAAAATTCTATTGTTCACCTTAATTATGAAAGTAATCAAGAACTCATTAATAGATCTGGGAACATGACTAGTGCTACTTATACAAATGATGCAGATGTTTCAAAGTGCTTAACTTTACAAACTTCCCTTTGTGGGGGAAGTCTCTTGAAAATCAATAAAGTGCCCATGCTACTTGAATTCCGATGACCTTTTAAATTAACTGAAAACAATCAATCCAATCAAAAGTAATAGCTTTTTACTATTTAGATAAAATTATATGTTGTTATTTAACTTACCTAGTTTTTCTCACACAACCTTGGAGGCCTAGGTTTGTCTCATGCTATCAGGTGACCTCCCAGTGTGTTACTCAGTCTGAAGTGCCAAAAGTTAGCAATAGTGTAAATTTAGTATAGAAGGGTATCTCCCATCCAAATAAGGAACTAAAAATAAAGTAAAATCTTTCCAGGTTTTTTGCAAGAATTTCTGTTTGCTCTCAGAAATAAACAGTTCTCTTCAAACACTATTTATTTTCTCAGTCAGTCATTCTATCGGCCTCTGTCCTGATTGCTTTGAATTAGAGGAAATGGCTCTCCTTCTCCCACTGAGAAAAAGTCCTGTTTAATGCTGGGGTGTTTATTTGAATCTGTCAGAGTTCCCCTGATTTTAGTGCATGCCTGGCTGAGCATTGCACCTTTACAGGCCCCAGTCCTGAATCAAGTCATTATATACAAGCTATAATTCGCACTCACCACTTTGCCCCTTATATAATCTCTCTTGATGGAGTGGAGATCCGCCTCTGAATCAAGCCATTGTCAGGACAGAAAGCGAGTGCAGCACTCTCATACTTCCTGCTTTGAGCGGCTGGTCAGTAACCTAACGCCTGCAACACACATATGGTCTTGCTTTGCTCATGTTTTCCACACATTTCTTTCTGTATGTTAAAAATTGAGTTTTTTCCTCTTTTTTTGATGCAACTTTAAAGAAGTCTAAAAGGTAGAAATCCAGAAAATTCAAGTTAAAGGGACAAAAGCTCATACACTCCTGCAATACACACAGGGATATAGCATTAGGCAGTGTAAACAAGTTGCATAGAGTTACATCACCTCTTTTAATACCCCAGTTCACTGTATACAAAAGCATGCAGTTGCAAAGCTGAAAACTTTCCTAAAACTGTAATAATATGCATAGAATCTGGTATTCTGGCATACACACTATTATAAATAAAAGCATGAAACAAATAAATTACATGCAAGCGAGAGTTCTCTTTTGGTTTTTACACCTATTTTGCAAAGTGTAAAACTGTAATCTAACTGTGCCAAGGATATTTTTAACTTTATAACCCCCACTGTGCACAAAGGAACTGTCCCCCTGTTGTGGTCAAATAACAGCTTTCCAAGGTTGCATGGTGGTAATCAGAGCAACATTTATGCTGAGGGCTTAGGTGGTAGGTCTCTGGGTGACAAGAGGGCCCAGCTGACAACACAATTGCAACATTTTGCAGGATAGTATCAGGTGTGGGTTAACGTTTTGCAGGTTAAGGTTGGGTGTGGGTTGAGTTTTTCCTCACCACATATTACTAGCCTGTCTTACTGTATGTCGCTGCATTTTATACCTGGCCCTGATGATATGTTTTTATAATGGGTGGAGTGACAGAAGAAAGCAAAATATAGATTTTCAGCTGACAAGAAACAAAATCTGCTTCTATTATGGTAGTGTTTATTTTACAGAGCTCCATGAATTAAAGATGATAGTAATATAGTTTACTTTTGATGTAAAACCACAGTCATTACCTGCTGATCATACACCTAAGTTCAGTGGACCCCTGTGACAATTAAAATTCATAGGACATGATACACTTGGTAACAAGTCACATGACTTTGTACATAACCACCTGTGGGGGTCCTTACAACACCATGGAGAAACTGGGGAAAATCAGGTTCTGCAGTGCTCTAATTACATGTGCACTGATTCTTGAAACAAGAAATATGAATTACATCTGTACCGTTTCCTTGATTCACTGGAGTTGTACCCTAATCACATCAGTACTGTTCCCTTTACCAAGCAGTTCAGTACACCTTACCAGCACTGTGCCCTTTGGCATAAAAAACACAAAGTGATTTTAGGCACTTTTGCCTGACGTGTTTTTTCACTGCTTAAAGCACTGCGTCAAAATACCCAAACTTATTCTATTTCTCTTTATGGGAATAGCATACAAATGTCGGTGTTGGCAATATTCTTATCATTCTCACTTAAAAAATATTATGCATGTGCTTTTATGCAAGAATTGTGCTGACATTTTTAAATTGATTTCCATAGCTAATAACTGACAACCGTTCCATCATGTGATTTGTCCAAAATAGGTGTGCTTTTGTCATAGTCAGTAACCCTAGAGTCAGCAACCCTGACTCTAACAGAGAATTACTAAGCTGAAAGCATGGCATTAGCAGTCTAACACTAATAACAATAGAAAATTGTTGTAAATTTTAAAAAAAATCTACTGATGTTTTCTATTTCTATTCTACTCTCCTTTAACATGTAATTGTTCCCAAGTATGAATTACTTTGTCAGAATTACAAAAAATGTTATGTAACAAAATGACAATAGCAGACGGAGTGATGTTAAAAATAGTTTTTTAATGTAACAGAAGCTGCAATCCCTCTAAAACCATTGACCCCTTAATAAGGTAAAGAATTATTGTCTGGTGTTTAAATTATGTTTTATTTTTGTAGGAGGCTGGAGGAAACTCACCTGCAGACCATTCCAGTAGATGCATTCTTAAATCTGCCAAACATATCCAATATGTAAGTTTTCATAAATTTACAGGGATGGAATCTATTATGTGGAATGTTTGGGACCTAGGTTTTTCTTAGGGGTTGCTCTCCCTTACAGGGCTGCCATTATTAAAACAAAAAAACTGAATTAAAAGCCAAGAGCATGGCACTTACTTGCTCCAATCAGTATCCATATTTAGCAACTGAATTCATTGCAGCAGATTGATTGCTGGGCAGGGTTTGAAGGTATGATGCTGAAAGTGGAAGTACACTAACAAAGGACATTTTAAGACTGGCACCTGTTATCTTATAAGATTATTTTTATTGCATCTTTCTCACATGCATCTCCTTTTTATATTCTCTCTTACCTTTACATATTGTATTTGGATTTTCTGTGCTAAAATGAATTGTCCAATACTAGTGGAAAAGTTGTTCTGAAGCTAACATTAAGCTCTTTGGTTTCCTTGGAAATAATATATTTATAGTATCAGGACACTTAATTGGAATAATGCGCAATAGCCATCTCTGAACTAGAAAGGCTAAAAATGATTTAAAAATCAAAATTTCGGCTCTTTAAGTTACCAGAAGTCGCTTTTTGCCACCACTGGTAACTTATTGCGCACTGCTGCCTGAGGCGAATTTCTCAACTAATCTCATGGCAGCAGCTCATCTGTATAGGCTTCAATACTTCACCCAATTTTGCAATCTTAAAGGGAAAACATACCCCTGTGAGCTCAATCAGTTGGATTTATGCAGAAAAGGTGCATAAACACTATCTGAACTTAATGATTATAAATATATTTTTTATATTGCATTGAAAGGAAGCCATGTTACTCTGACAAACCATTTCCCAACATCCCTTAGGTTTACAGTGTATTAAAATCTCCCCACCTTGTCCCACAGTAAAGTGATGGGTTCTGGGATGTGAATTCCCTCTGCTTTGCCTAGTGGGTGTTGCATATATCTGAAGTGCAGGAAAACAGCCACATACCCAATGAAGTGGTTTGTCCACAAGATGTTTTATGTTCATAAAAAATGCAAGGGGGGATATTCGCGCATTGTGTGCTTTTGTGCCAGTCCTTTTTTTCCCTTTGGTGGACATATCTAACACAGTTTGCTGTTAATGTCTTAAAATTAACCATGTAAAATACCCATTCTGGATTACTGCTTTGTATCATAATTATTTTTTATTGTAAGTATTAACACCACCACATATAACATATTCAGCAACTCTGTACAATAAATGGGTGCATAAATTGAGCTTACAGATTTACATAGAATGATACAAAGCAACCATTAGCTGATACAAGAGGTAGAGGACCCCTGCCCATTTGGACAGCTTCTTACTGAACTCATTTGTTTGTATATGAAAATGTATATATATGTATGTCATAAAGAATCAATATTTGTGATGGAAAATAATAAAATGCTCTGTCCTGAGACCTGGCAGTTACATATTCTCTCCTTGTTATTCTATCCCTTGCAGTTACATTTCACTAGACACCGCGCTGCAGAAGTTGGAAGCTGGCTCTTTCCGCAGACTCCACAGGGTCGCACACATGTAAGCAACATGGTACTGATTAAGCCCGTTGTGCCAATTGCCAATGACAACATCTATATTTCATGTCTGTGTTTCAGTCTCTGTTTTATAGGCTAAAATAATATATCCAATTAATTTTTATGACTGTAAACACATCACAGAGCCTTTATCTGCTCCTCCTCTGTCTGTAACATAGTAACATAGTAAGTTGGGTTGAAAAAAGACATATGTCCATCAAGTTCAACCATAATGCCTATATATAACCTGCCTAACTACTAGTTGATCCAGAGGAAGGCAAAAAACCCCATCTGAAGCCTCTCTAATTTGCCGCAGAGGGGAAAAAATTCCTTCCTGACTCCAAGATGGCAATCGGACCAGTCCCTGGATCAACTAGTACTAAGAGCTATCTCCCATAACCCTGTATTCCCTCACTTGCTAAGAATCCATCCAGCCCCTTCTTAAAGCTATATAATGTATCAGCCAGCACGACTGATTCGGGGAGGGAATTCCAGAACTTCACAGCTCTCACAGTAAAAAATCCTTTCCGAATATTTAAATGGAACCTCCCTTCTTCTAAACGGAGTGGGTGCCCTCGTGTTCGTTGGAAGGACCTACTGGTAAATAAAACATTAGAAAGGTTATTATATGATCCCCTTATATATTTATACATAGTTATCATGTCACCTCTTAAGCGCCTCTTCTCCAGTGTAACGTTCCCATTACCAGGCCTGCCACACACTACATGGCAGTAGGGTTAAACTAATCTGAAAATCCTGCCTTAATGGAAGCCCTACCTATCTTGCAGAGCAGCAGTTATCATAATCATTTCCATTTTGTAAGAAATATTTAATAGTTTTTCCCTACATCACATAATCATTTACAGCCTTTTCTTTAGGTTGTTTTTCTTCAGATTATCTTTCCAGTCTCTGTGTTTTAAAGTTTCTTTCCATGTTTTTGCAACACAAAACGTCTTCTGCTGGAAATGCTACCAGCCACAGATGGCGTGACATTGGGAAGAGATTTTTGTAGCTAAAAACACAAGGTAGATGAGCTCACATACTAAACATGACATATTATAACTTTTTAGAGCCAAGGTCTGATGGGTTACAGTAGATTTTCTGTACAAAAGTTGTTAAAGCAGATTTATAAGCAAAATTTGTAAAGACATGTACCCCCAAAACTCACTGGATTTATGTTTGGTATCCAGGGCAGAAATTGATGCTTGATCGGTCCATAGTCAAAATGCAGAACTGATAACTTGATGGGGGACACATGGAGCTAGGTGATGACATCACAGACTGGAGAAATGGGCTGACTGGGCAGGGAAATGGGTGGATTATCTGTGGGTCTGTCCTTATAAAGGGGTATTTCAGCAGTGAAGAGGGTCAGGAAAGGGAGGGATTTTATAGGGTATTACAAATTTACTGGCAATATAGCTGGTGATATACAGTTAAATACTTGCTGGATGGTAACCCTAGCTAAGGAGTGCCAGGTATTAGTGTTCTCCACATTCTTCCATGCATTCCATGAAGTCATTGGAGTCCCTGGATAGAATGAAAGCCAGGGTGCTGAAAAGAGAATGACAATCTGCTAATACAATCCTCTTCTGTAAAAAAAAAAGATATTTGTGCTACTTTTAGTCTCTAATATGACCTGATAAAGAGGTCCCAGACCCTTTCTATGAATTTATAAGTGGTCTGTTAAGTTAGTGGTCAGGTTATATAGTTTTGTTTAAAAAAACCTTCTTATCAAGTTCACCTTTTAGCAAAAATATTCAAGCTATCTCCAAATTGCTTACAAAACGAAAAAAAACTATTGAACCCAGTCCTTTGATCAACACTATGGGGGGAATTCACAAAAATGGAGAGAGCCCTTTTTTGGAGTAAAAGTGGTGGAAAAACTGGTGGAAAACACTTTCTCCAAATCACAAACAAATCACTCAACCATCACTTTTACATTTTTGGTGAATGAAAGACAGTTTACAGACACTTTTGTGAATTTGTCGTTTAAACAACATTTATACAACGTTTTAATGACATTTTTCCCCGACATTTTCAGGGCTCTGGCACACGGGGGAGATTAGTCGCCCGCGACAAAACTCCCTGTTCGCGGGAGACTAATCTCCCCGAGTTGCCTACCCCTGCCATCCCGCCGGCGAACATGTAAGTCGCCGGCGGGATGGCAGACGCGGCGGCGCAATTTCGCTCAAATCGCCGAAAAAGACTTGCGATTTCCTGAAATCGCCCCGCCGCGTGTGCTATCTCGCCGGTGACTTACATGTTCGCCGGCGGGTTGGCAGGGGTAGGCAACTCGGGGAGATTAGTCGCCCGCGAACAGGGAGTTTTCTCGCGGGCGACTACTCTCCCCCGTGTGCCAGAGCCCTCAAAATGGAGTAAAGCTCAGTGTAACTCTGTCAGACCAATTCTAAGATCTTCTGATTGCTTTGTTTCCCCCAGTCTCCATTTCACACCTCTGGGGCCCATTGGGGCTCATTAGCATATTAATGGGGATTAGCAGCCTATTGTTAGGGGACAAGTTTCTGTCTAACCCTAGAACAATAGGTGCAAAAAGCCTCATTAACATTTTATTAACAAGTAAAACACTGATTAAAACCAAAGTTTAATTTATATCTTATATATAAAAAGTTTTTACCTTACATTTGCATTGTTATGCTAGTTTTAGCTTAATCAATGAGGCAATAATAACATTTTGTGTCAATAAATTGTATTTATTTAAAAGAAAAGTAAAGCCTTCCAGGCAAATTTTTAGTTTTAGCAGCAGTTTTAGCCCCCTCTTTAATCACTTCACTGACATTTGCCCCGACATATCTGTGCCCCCATAGCATGTCCAGAACTACAGAGCTGCTTGACAGCATTGGTCCCCCCCCACCATTTTCCAGCAGCCATCTTGGTGATCAGCAGGCAGCACATGCACACTGGCACCCAAACTGGGATATTGGGGTACAGGGTTGGACTGGCACAATAGGGCACTGGATAAAAACCCGCTGGGTCCTAGTCCCGTTGGACCTCTTTTTACCGGGCATGTTGGTGTGTGGGCCGGATTGCTGTTGACCAGTAATGAGTAGGGGCTAGAGAAGAAAGACCCTTAAATCTTGTTACAGAAGTGGAATTACACAGAAATATAGAAAACATTTGAAAGCCCAAATGTTTCCCTGTGCAAACTAAAATTACCCCTCAGGAAATGCCCCCAAAGTGAAATGACAAATTGCATATGAAATGCAAAATCCTGCTGGTAAAATCCTTACCCCAAGGCTCCTGTAGCTGTGGGACTGGGGTTGATGGCACCAACAGATTTACTAACAACTAAAGGCAAATTTTTAAAAAAATGTTGGGAAAATGACAAAACCACTTCTAGAAGAAAATGCCACTTTTTGATAACTTATGCCTGTGCATACTTATGCCTGGCTAAATTAGGCTTTAGCAGATTATCCTTGAATTAGTTGTATTTTTATTTTGCCCAATAAATACACCTGGGGGATAGAACTACCCCCAAGTTTTGTCACTTTTCTTAGAATAAATATATTTAATATAAATAAATATTTTTTGTGTTTTTTTTAACATGATGGTTACACCATTTGTAAGTTGTAGAGTTTAAATACCATCTTCCTCCTTTCTATTTCTTACACCCGAGTATTACACACTGAATGAATTGTTATATGCTTATATTTTTGTCCTAAGACAATAGAGAGCTGCAGGAAACAATTTTTGCTCAGCTTTTTTTTATCTGAGAAATACAATCCTAGTCTCTATTTCTTATTTACAAATGCAAGTGCAGTATTGCAACACAAGGCACACGTCTTGAAACACCCTAACTATATTATTATATATTATTATAGCCATGCATTATTCTTATTCTGCCCCCTGTTATAGTACTGATTATTCTGCAATTATTACCCAACATGGTGGTCCATTTTTAGAATTGTAATCCTCTCCTTAAAATTTTCCTTTGGTACTGGCCAATAACAATGATCAAGAGTGTGGTATGGTTCATACAGTTGTATTTAGTATAGGGATCCACCAAATCCAGGATTCGGCCAAGATCTGTCCTTTTTCATCAGCAGATAGGGATAAAGTACAGCACCTGCTTCCTCCCTGGCACAATCGATTCAAGTTGGTTGGCCCTGTGTGTGCACTTTGACACATTTCTAGCTTATAACAATGTCGAAATAATTAGCCTGAGAACTGTGAGCAAATCGTATCCTACTTGTGTGTGGCCAGTTTCAAGGATCCCCTAGAGCAGTGATCCCCAACCAGTGGCTCGTGAGCAACATGTTGCTCCCCAACCCCTTGGATGTTGCTCCCAATGCCCCCAAACCAGGTAGTTATTTTTGAATTCCTGACTTGGTGGCAAGTGTTGGTTGAATAAAAAAAGGTTTACTACTAAAGAAAGCTGATAGTGTGCATAGAGGCTGCCTAATAGCCAATCTTAGCCCTTATTTGGCACCTCCATGAGCTTTTATGGTGCTTGTGTTGCTCTCCAAGTCTTTTTACATTTGACTGTGGCTCACAAGTAAGAAAGGTTGGGGATGCCTGCCCTAGAGAATTAAATTCAAATAAATACCTATTAGAAATGCGAGCATCATACATTACTAGTACTAAACTTTTTTTTTAATGACATCATCATAAACACATAATCATTTGTTGCAAATATGGAACAAACTAATGGCATGATTTAATGGCTACAGAAAAGTCATCAGAGAAATGTAACTTTAGAGGACTGTAAAAAAAGCACAGTAACAAAAGTCCTCTCAAGTGGTTTTTACCGAGTGACTTTGAGATGACTGCAAGGAGCCTAAACAAACAAAACATAATTATATGTGATATCTAAATGAGTGTGCTCATTAAAAAAGACAACTGCTTAAGTCTATAATACCCAGTAAACATAATCAGTGTTTCAAATAATCTAGAGTACTGCTATAAGTTATTCTTGTCAATGCCACACACTGATTATTAGCAATTTGCTAAAGAAGGAATATTATAGTTTTGAAATCTTAATATTATTGGGTTGTGTTAAAAAGTATAATTTATTTACTAAGCTATTCTACATTCTATGTTTTGTTCATCAGCATTTCCATTGCTGACATATTAATTTGATTTGGAGCTTATAATTGGCCAGTGCTCCTGTGAAGAGTTCTTGATGACCAAACACTCTCTAAATAGGCTGTTTTTAAGACTTTTGAACCCATTGCATACTCATTTGATTTTTACACTAGTGTAAAAGTGTAGCCTTGGTGCTCTGGTATTCCTCCATTAATTTATGGCTATTGTGAGTGCTTAATATTTTAATGATTGTGTGGCATGGAGTTTCCTGTTACTGTTAGGTTTTTACATGTGTAAAATGTTGTATATAAATGCATAATATACGAGTGTTCCCCTCCACCTATACTGTACTGTACCAACAGATGTAGCAGAGGAATGTGAATAATTTTACTTGAATCCTAATTTGTCATTATGGATCATTGTCCTTGGTACTTGTACTACATGTACAAAGCCACAGCTAGATGTCTATGGGCCCTGGTGGAAAATTTGGTACAGCAAACACCAATTTAATCAATCACTAACACTTTCTTAATTCCTCACCCTTTATACACCCACATACCTTAATGTCCTCCTGTGGGATTCTTAAATAGCCACAGAAAAATTAGCAAAACTGCAATGGCAAAACTGTCAATGGGAAGGAGAAATTACATTGCAGTTAAGGCATTTTTTTAAGCCAGTCTGGACAGTGCACAGGGTTTAGTGTTTAGCACACACTGCTTGCTACTTTCGAAAGAGACATGATACCTTGATTCAGTTGCCTCTATAGGTTCATGTAGAACCCAAACTATATTACTTCCAGGGGTGATTCTCACCCTGAAGCAACCTAAGGCCCCTTTGCCCGCCAACACTTACCCCCCCGGGGTAAGTGCCCCTGCTTACCTCTATATAATTTCATATACTGTATATGTTTGATAAAGGGCCAGGTAGAACCCAGAATGTTGCTGTACAGACTGCTATAATTTGTGCTATTTTGTGAATAAAAGCAGTTTTAATTGAACTTGTTTCAGTGCTCTTCAATATTTCTATTTAGCTAAAACCTGTAGAGCGAATGTGTTTGCTATATCCCTTGAGAAGCTCTGAAATTGTCTTATTGGAAAGCTGTCCATATCAGCAAAGTAAGAGAAGACAGATGGTTGATTTTAGGAGCCAGACTGGATGACGGTCCGACTTAGCTCCTGTGTTTTGTGTCCAGCCCTAAAGCTTAATTTACTTAAAAGAGAGATCAAGTGAACGGTCAGCCAAATTCTGTAGCCTGCAACGCCTGCTGACATCACAACTGGGCTTATAGCAGATAAGAAACCCTGTTACTTTGATCTATAAACACATATTTACTAGGTTATATTGGCTATACTCCAACAGAGTGCCTCCTAAATTAACCCCTTAGGTAGGGGGATTGTAATAAAAAGCGATATGTAAAGGTTTAGCCCTATTCACAATGTAATACTGTTCACTAAACATGTATTACATTGCGAATGTTTAAAGGAACAGTAACACTAAAAAAATGAAAGAGCTTTAAAGTAATAAATATATAATGCACTGTTGCCCTGCACTGGTAAAACTGGTGTGTTTGCTACAGTAACACTACTATAGTTTATATAATAAGCTTTTTCCAAGCTGGAAAAAAGGAGAAAAGGCACAGGTTACATAGCAGATAACAGATAAGTTCTGTAGAATACAATAGTGTTTTATCTGTTATCTGCTATGTGCCTGTGCCTTTTCTCCTTTGAATGGCTGCCTCCATGGCTACATAGCAGCTTATTTATATAAATTATAGTAGACTTTCTGAAGTAAACACACAACTTTTACCAGTGCAGGGCAGCAGCACATTATATTTTAGTTAATTTTATATACTTTCATTCTTTGGTGTTACTGCATGAAGATAACATAATTGTGAGCACAACTTTTTCATTAAGAAGTTTTATTACATTCATTGTGCATATGTGCAAACTAAAAAAATCGCAAAACTTCTGTTGCAAGAAATGCAAAGGATTTGCTAACAGGCTTTTTTGCCTCAAACCGCCATTTTGGTACCATTGCAGGTTTTTTCCATTAGTGATACATATTACATTCCCCCATTGTCTTACATACAATACAAAACAAGTGGTTTGGAACCTATGAAAAAGTGATCAATTATTTACCAGGATATCAGGCTGTAAATTCTCAGGTAAATAGAACCTACAGGAAAAAGTTACCCTGTGTTTTATCCACCCATTAGTAAACTAAAACTCCCAAAATCCTACATCTTGTAATAAAGTATCGCAATTGGAAAATGCAATGTTTAGAGCTAAGCAGAAATCATTGATGCTGTACATCTTGGTGTGAATTTATCAAAATGTGAGTTTAAAGCTTAATACATAAAAACCCACCCACGTTCTGTTCATTCCTATGTGATTTTTAGAAGCAAATTTATCAATGGTTTTCTGGTAAAGGAAGAAATATGGCTCTCACATGTTGAAATCTCACAAATACTGCAGTTCATATTTTGGACTCTATATGGAAGCCATTCTTGTGTGTCATCACTGCTATCTTGGAGTCAGCATCTTTAAATATCTGTATATATACCACATACAGCATTTTTTTTTAATGAACAATTAGTTGGCACCCTTTAGCTGCACTTTCCTTATAATGCCATGCGCACATTGTGTGTCTTTTAATTAATTAGTGAAAGATTCTTTAAATATTCTCCCTGCCAGAGAGATCCGAAATGTCAAGAATTTGATGTATATTGATCCAGATGCATTCCAAGACCTTCCCTCCCTCAAATATTTGTAAGTATAACAAAAAACATACTACATGAAAACTCTCTTACATTTAGGGGAATTACAATTAAACTTTTATATCATCCTGCTAATTGAACTCTGTGCTATGTTTTTAATTTAATTTGCTGTGGCTGATGCACAGATAAAGTAATCACCCAGGGCCAAAAAGAGCTAAGATATAAATCAGACTCATCTGACCTAAATTAAACTCCACTGTTTCAGCCCATTGGTTTATCGTGAGATGCTCCTGTTCCCCAACATTTTTTTTTCCAAGCTTTAAGGGTCTTAAAGTGCATTTGCACAAGCGTATGTTACCCACAGGTTGCTGAAATACAACTACAGTCAGGTGATCCCAGTAGTGGCAAATAAAAAGGGCAACCATTTGGGAGTTTTAACCTTGAAAGCAAGCAAGTTGCCAGTAAAACCTGTCCCTGTGAAAAATGTATAATGAAGCAGGAGAATCATCAATGAATGGAGGTTAGGACTGGCCAGACCAGGAATGACTTAGTTGGCCAGCTATGGAGGGAGGGGTGCATCTTCACTGCTATAGGACTCTGTGTTGGTAAAGCTCAAGAAATAAAGGGCCTTATTTAAAGGAGAAGGAAAGTTACAGTGAATGTAATTGCTTACCTGAAATCCCTGGCTAGTGCTGCTAGCGATCCTTCTTCCTGCTTCGGTCTTTGCACATGCGCAGTAGAGTGAAAAACCAACTTAAAAAAAAAGCCGGCTTTTTCGCTCAACTGCTCATGCGTTGGCCCTAGGATCAGGGATGCAAAATTGTGCCCAGAAAAACCTATTCGCAGACCACTTGCATTAATGGGAGTTGTAAAACCTACTCTTTGCAACTACTGCTGGATTCCCTGTGGGCACAATTCAGCCCTATACTGAACACCTGTCATTAGCAGGCAGTTTGTAAAGGTCCCCCTGCATTTTCATCCATTGGAGCTTTCTAGCTTATGCATCTTATTGTACCATTCCACAGTTGCCTCTCTTTAATAAAGTGGTGCAGAATGTTGGCAACACTGTACCCATGGGAGAGATTCAGGTCTCTGCATTTCAGAATGGGCAGAATGCAAAGCCATACTTAGGGGCTGATTTACTAAGACACGAATTCCGACCGAATTGGAAAAATTCCGATTGGAAAACGAACATTTTGTGACTTTTTCGTATTTTTGCGATTTTTTCGGCGCCTTTACGACTTTTCGGAAATTATCGCGACTTTTTCGTTACCAATACGATTTGCACGAAAAAACGCGAGTTTTTCGTAGCCATTCCGAAAGTTGCGATTTTTTCGTAGCGTTAAAACTTGCGCGAAAAGTTGCGCTTTTTTCGTAGCGTTAAAACTTAAAAGGCGCGACGTTTTGCGCAAGTTTTAACACTACGAAAAAATCGCAACTTTCGGAATGGCTACGAAAAACTCGCGTTTTTCTGCAAAAATCGTATTGGTAACGAAAAAGTTGCGATAATTTTCCGAAAAAATCGCAAAATACCGATCATTACGAAAAAAACGCAATCGGACGCATTCGGCCCGTTCGTGAGTAAGTAAATGGGCCCCTTAGTAAATGAGCCTTCAGGTGTAGTATATCAGCTTATCTAGACTACTTTGTGTTTTTCTTTAAGGCTAATGCCACACTTAGAGCATGGTGTATATTTTCGCAAGCCAAATAACACTTGCTGAAAATAGCGCCATACGCTCCTACCTGTGCCTGCACCCAAATAAATGGAATACGCTCGGGTGCAGACACATGTAGCTGGTATCCGCTGAAAATAGTCTCGCATTTTTTGGCGGATATCGGCTACATGTGCCTGCACCCGAGCGTATTCCATTCATTTGGGTGCAGGCACAGGTAGGAGCGTATGGCGCATATTTTTGGCAAGCGTTTTTCGACAGATGGTGTGGCATTAGTCTTAGGACAGGTGATACAGTCACTGAAAGCAAATAACTAAACTTTACCTGTAACCAGTCTGTCAGCTAAAGTATGATTTCTCTTTTTCTGCCAGAGGGATTTTAAACACTGGCCTCTCACTTTTTCCAGACTTAACAAAGATTCACTCTACTTCTATGACTGTCATTGTGTAAGTAAAGTGAGCAAGCACTGACAGAGAATATATTAATAAAGAAATGATATATGATAAATCCCCAGTAATTCATGCTTATCTTTATAGGGAAATTGCAGATAATCCTCATATCGCATCAGTACCAGCCAATGGATTCCAGGGACTGGGAAAGGAGTTCCTTACGCTGTATGTAGTGTTGATTATTTGTGATAGCAAAAAGTTTAATGCATTTCTGGTCTTGGACCTTACACTTTTTCCTGCAGAATACATGAAAAATACTGTGATGGAAAATGGAAGTCAGTGTGAACTTAAGCGTACTACTTGAAGGAAAATGCTATACATTCAAAATGAATACTTAACCAACATAGTTTATTTTATATCAAGTGGTCTATTAAAATATCTTACCATACTGGAATATATATATTAGTAAATATTGGACTTTTCCATCCTTTCCCTTGAGCTACCATTTTGTGATGGGCTGTGTGCTCCCTCAGAGATCACATGACCAGAAATAATGCAGCTCTGACTGTAACAGGAGGAAGTGTAAGAGTAAAAGAAAGAACAACCACTAATTGGCTGATGTGATGTAACATGTATGTGTACACTGTGAATAGTATGATCCCAGGGGGCAGCACTTTGTACTTAAAATGGTAATTTTCTATTTAGGATTGCCCAATGGCACATACTACTAAAAAAGTACATTTTTATGAAAATAGTTTATTTAGATGAAACAGGGTTTTTACATATGAGCTGTACTTTGCAATATATATTTTTAGAGACCTGCGCTGTTCGGCAGAGTCGTTTTTCTTTAATTGTATTATTTATTAAGTTACCACATAATTACCCATGTTTATTTTACAATGGTGGTGCAGTAGGCAGCACTTTCTGGGCAAATAAAATATATTTTTATGTAAAACTCCATTTTACTCAGTTATGAGTAAATGAGTAATGAAAATTTAAGGAAATATTTTGGCAAGATTAATGTGATATTTAAAGATAATTAGGCTCATTTTCAAAAATGGGCCATGGTGCAATTCCAAAAAAGGGCAAAGAGTGATATATTTCTTGTGATTTGCACCTTTAATCATTCAAATTAGCTTAATAAGCTCTAAGGCACATCTCTATTCATTACTAAAATAGGTGGGAAGTGGGTGCTCTTTGTTAATGGGAGGAAAATGGGAGGAATCAAGATGCTAGAAAGCCTTGTATTCTACAACTGGCACAGGTGCAAGTGCTGGATGGCTAGGGGTTCAAAGGTGCTTTGTGTATGGCCAAGAGAGTCACAGTTTTGTACCCCTTGTGTTCTCCAGACCAAGGTGCTTTATGTATGGGACAAGAGAGTCACAGTTTTGTACCCCTTTGTTCTCCAGACCAAGGTGCTTTGTGTATGGGACAAGAGAGTCACAGTTTTGTACCCCTTTGTTCTCCAGACCAAGGTGCTTTGTGTATGGCCAAGAGAGTCACAGTTTTGTACCCCTTTGTTCTCCAGACTAAGGTGCTTTGTGTATGGGACAAGAGAGTCACAGTTTTGTACCCCTTTGTTCTCCAGACCAAGGTGCTTTGTGTATGGGACAAGAGGGTCACAGTTTTGTACCCCTTTGTTCTCCAGACCTGCACCAGTAGTACATTTTCCCAAATATGTTTGGAGGTCTTCAGGATGCAGAATTACTAGCCCTTGTGCCTTATTTATTTATTTTATAAAAGCCAGAGTGTGCTTCAAAAACAAATCACCAAAATAGTGTCACACACAAGTGCAAGGGTACGGTGGACTTAGTCTTAAAAAAGACTAAGCCACATACTCCTTAGTTACCTGGACGAATGGCACAAAATGAACAAAAGAGTCTTCCAGGGTGAGAATCGACTCCATATACAGTAGGCTTGCCTGTATACACCATGTTACTTATACATTCAGTTTAACGCTGTTCTACAGTTGTTAATTGCTTTTGAGCACTGTCTCTGTTTTTAGAAATAACTCTGTTAACATTGTTTGTGTTACCTCTAGAAAACTCTACAATAATGGCTTCACCCATCTTCAAGGACACATATTCAATGGGACCAAACTGGATGAAGTGTAAGTAATGGCATCTTACAGAACATGGAGATCATATAGTAAAACAAACCAGAAAAATGAATTTGGGTGAATGGAAGACAAGAGGAAAATTAGGCAGAAGTCAAATAATGTATATTTTTAAATCTTTGTACAGAGTTGGTGAACAAAATGTAAAAGCATTGTACCTTATAGACCAGTTAACGGGCCGATTCACTAAAGGTTGTTAATGCTTAACGCATAGTTTTATGCGTTAAAAAGTGTTCGATAATTAAGTACAGATTCATCAAAGTAATTTTCGCATGTGTTACTACTCATGTCGCATGCGCAAAAATCCTGATTATTGTAAAGTATTAGTTCCATCGCATTGAGGTAATTATCGAAAAGAAATAATACTAATGCATAATTCCCAAACATATCTAAAGCGTTAAAAGCATAAAATGTGGCGATAATTATTGTGAGTGAAACTTAACGCCTCCCAGGAGTAGGAGTTACTAAACAAAATTGCAGCTGGTGATTGTCTGTGGTGACAAGATGGAGTTTGCAGTCGATTTTTTTTAAGAAATGGTAATTTTTAGAACGGTAGTTTTCAGAAAGTAACAGTTACATGCGTAATAGCGCTCACTAATATTGCGTGCTACAAAATAATGCATAAATATATTGCATGGTTTAAAAAAACACTTAAAAAATGTCATCGCCAGATAAATAACAGCAAGAACATCGCTTCTTAATTCAGACAAGTGTCCCTTTAGTGAATCGATTGTTAATTCTCAAAATATAAGAAGTGATAATATTTTTAACTCATGCTATAAATATCACTTGTTTTTTCAGTGAGTCGGCCAAAATATGTTAAAAATAGTATTCAATGAGTAACATAAGTGACTAGGAAAATCTGCACACAGTAATGGTATATGTACCTTGACAGCATGTAAAATGTTTCTAAAAGTACATATTTTACTAAAGTATTACCAGGACAACACAATATACCTACAGCATAAGAGACAACTAGAGTCACCTTACCCACATATATACAGTGCCTGGGTGACTCATGTAGGGCGTTGACAACCCATGTTCCAAGGTTCTTGGAATTACCAGTCTAAAGGCAACCTTTCTATGCGGAAAGTTCATGCTGTCATTTCTCAAACGGTGTAAACTCTTCTTTTTAACTTATTTTTGTCCACCCCTCCATACTCAGTTTAACACGCGAGACAATACTAGACTATAGGACTACATAAGGACCTTCGACAAGGCTGGTACTTTAAAATTAGGAGTGTGTTCAGGCAAACGGCTTAAAGCATCTGCATTACATATCTCTTTTCCTGGGCACTACTGCAACTCATAGTCATTCATCAATAAACACCATCTAGCATGCATGGAGAAATTATCTGTGCAGTAGGCCTATTATTCTTTAAAAGCCCCAATAATGGCTTTGTGGTCAGTAATAATAGCAAAACTTTTGCCATGCAAGTACTCATGGAATTTTTTACACCTGCCACAATGGCTAGGACTTGCTTATCAATCTGAGCATAATTCCTCTCTGTGGTACTCATGGTCCATGAAAAGAATTCAATGTGAGCCTCACGACCACTGTTACAGTAAGACTTAAAACAGCCCCTATTCCATAGGGAGAAGCATTGCATGTAAGGGTAAGAAGTTTATGCAAATCATAATGTACTAACACACTGTTTGATGAGAAAAGTCTCTTGGCATCATTCAATGCCTGCTCATGGAGAGCTGACCACTTCCAGGTAGCATTTTTATCCAGTCAGCGCAATGGCTCAGCCACAGTAGCTTTGTCTTTCAAGAAGGAAAGGTAGAAGTTTAATAGGCAGAGAAATGCTTGCAGCTCCTGTTTATTTTTGCGAACTGGAACTTCATAAATGGCTTTCACTTTTGCATCTGTTGGATGTATTCCATGTGCATCAACTTTGTATCCAAGGAACTCAACACTTGGTACCCCCCAAAAAAACATTTTAGAATTATTTAAAAAAAAATATTTAACTCAGCATCTGCAAATCACTGGAATACTACTCTGGAATCTGGAATTACCCTTTCAGTTAATGATTCCATAGAATCTGCTCCAATGAGGACATCATCAAAATATGGCACCACCCCTGGCAGGCTGGAAAGGAGGTCATCCATCAATTTTTGGAACACATCTGGTGAAATGCAAGCGCCAAACTGCAATCTAGTAGTTTTAATTGCTCCTTTGTGTGTGATAATTGTTTGTGCATCAGCAGCTGCATCATCCACTGGCAACAGCTGGTATGCTTGCGCTAAATCAAGTATGGCAAATATGTTTCCCCTGGCCAAGGTGCTGAGAAATTGATTGACAGCAGGAATTTGAAATGGATGTTCCTGTAATGCCTTGTTGATTGTGCATTTATAGTCAGCACATATCCTCACTTCTCCATTTGGCTTCAGTACTGGCACTATTGGGGCGGCCCAAGTTGGGTGGGTTACTGGAATTAATGTTCCTTGTTGCACTAATCAATTTATTTTGGCATCTATTCTTGGATGGAGAGCAAATGGTACAAGTTGAGGCATCATGCGTATTGGGACAACTTTGGAATCCAGCAGGAATGATATTGATGAGCCCTTAAATTTGCCACGGCCTTCTTCAAATACACTGCTAAAGTCTGATGACCGCTTGCAGAGAGTCTGCTGTTGTGTAATTTATTCCAGATGATTGAATGTCTAGGGGCTCAAACCACTCTTCTCCTAATAAGCTTGGTCTTTGTCTTTGGACAAAACATGCACCCACTACATCCACAGGCTTTTTATTGTATTCAACAAGTCTAACATCACATGGTAAAATAGGTGGGCAATTAGTGGGCCATAATGCATGGAAGGTTTCCTCTGAAATTAAGGAATAGTCACAGCCTGTATCTACCTTATTGTATTACAGCAGTGTATTTCTTTTTGCACAGTGGCTGATTTTCAACACTATTTATAATTTCAGAGACATAGATATCTGTTTCTGCTTACTTCTCGGTGGTGCTATTTTGGAGTTTGACTATAAGGGTTGCATTCTCAGGTCGAGTTGCTCTGGCTTGCTTGGGTCTATACAGATTTGGCAGCAGACTCTCTGTATGTGGCCGTGACATTTGCATTTGTGACACATAGCATTTTGGAAACAACAGTTTTCACACAGTTGACCTCCCCCAAACTATGGCACCTTACTTTTTCTGGTTTGATACCAAACTAATGCAGGCTGTAGTTTAATATCGGGCTTATTATATACTTGGTGCAGCTCTTGTGCAATAACTAGATGAACTGAATGAGGCCTGTATTTCCTTGGAATGCCCAGATGTAGCCTCATAAGCACGTGTTTCCTCCTGGGCCAAAGCAAAAGTCAGGTTGTGCTTTGCTAGCAGCCTTCTTTGCATTGCTGCATCCCTGACCCCACACAGAAGATGGCCCCTTAGCAGGATTTCAAACTGCTGCCAAAATTACAATTTTCTGTCAATCTGCACATCTCTGTTATATAAGCAGCAATACTCTCATCTGGCTGCAGGCTGCGTCTGTTCAGACATTGTGGGTGCAAAATGATTTTTAAGCTGCTTAATAATTTCCTCAAATGAGCAGTCACTGGGTTTAGTAAGGAATACCAGAGAGCTCACAATCCCACAAGTCTTTGAGCCTATGACACTCAGCAGCGCTGCACATATCTGTACAGGGTTTGTCACATTATTTGCTTCTAGAAACTGCATAGGAATCACAGGAAGATGGCCTGGGACACCATTATGGAACAATAAAGTCCTTTGAGTTTTTTAATTACTCACTGACTCTGGTAGTTGTAGATTTTTTTTAATGTGTTAAATCCCATCCTCGTCACCAGTTATATTCAGTGTATTCTGGACCAAAGGGCAGCTACCGTCCCATATGTGAGACTCTCAAACAGGCCTACCCGACTGATATATGGCCAAAAATTAGTCACATGTCAATTGAGCAGGTTTGATTTTCCTGCCAGATCTGCACTTTAATACATAATGACATCTAATGACAAAATACATATAGACAACAACAAAAGATCCTCTCCACTTACCCATTACCAATATATACAGGACATTAAAACATTTTGTGCATTAAAGGACATGTAAACCCCACACAAAAAAAAAATAATCAGTGAACAGCCTATTTAAAATCTTTCAATACCCGCCACACTGGTTGTCCAGAGATTAATAGTAAGGAAAAATTGCCACCAGGTGAAAGCTGCTATTTGCTTTAGGAAAATGTGATGGTGCCAGCAAATGGAGGGGATATATGCAGTACAAATGATGCCATTTAGGTGGGGGAGATGGGCCCAACTGATATACATTGTACAGAAATGTAGGTTTTACATGTCCTTTAACCTACCAAAAAATGCCCCAATTAGCAGAACAGGTATTGTTTGTCTATAGATTGCAATATACTTTAAGCTGGCTAACTACATCAACTACATAAATCCCATCAAACAACTGTTCAATGGGATTTAAATCTGTACTCACTGAGTACTTTAGGCCAGTCCAGTGTTTTGTCTTTAGCAGTTCTTGGAAGAACCATGATCTTTGATGGAGACCATTTGCCTTTCTCAAATCAACCTGGCACACACACTTCTCCTGTCCAAACTATGCATAGTAGATTTCTAAATACAGGCCAAAATGCCGTGAAACATCTGCTTCTCTGCACTATTTAATAGTCTGGGTATTTCTTTTAGTGACTGTAAGATGCCATCTGTGCCACTCTCTATTGTGTGCAAACCAGTGGCTCTCATATCAGTCAGACAGAGATACATATTTGGCTATTTATTGAAAATGATGCTCAGGGATATGCCTTTTTTCTGTCTTGGCAACAAACTGCAGGGAGATTGTGGATAGACACAAATTACCATGTTTTTTTCTCTGCACAATGCAGCTTAGAACAGCGTTTTTCAACCACTGTTCCGCGGCACACTAGTGTGCCGCGAGATGTTGCCTGGTGTGCCGTAGGCAGGGCACCAATGTACTAGGGGGGCACTGCTCTTGGCACCAATGTACTAGGGGGGCACTGCTGCTGGGCACCAATGTACTAGGGGGCACTGCTCTTGGCACCAATGTACTAGGGGGGCACTGCTGCTGGGCACCAATGTACTAGGGGGGCACTGCTCTTGGCACCAATGTACTAGGGGGGCACTGCTGCTGGGCACCAATGTACTAGGGGGGCACTGCTGCTGGGCACAGAGTTAAATTTTTTAACATTTTCTAATGGTGGTGTGCCTCGTGATTTTTTTCATGAAACAAGTGTGCCTTTGCCCAAAAAAGGTTGAAAAACACTGGCTTAGAATTCTAACGTAACGAGGGTCGTCTACCAAACAGTGCCACAACTTGTGTATGATTTAACGCTGTGGATGACAGTTAGTATCTGCCTTTGTAAAACTCACTTAAACAGTAGCAAAAGTTTTCCTTGGGTGCATGTATGTCATCTAGACTGAGCTGCTGCAATGGTGCTCACTGCAAGGTGTAAGAAGTGTGAGTAGCTTTCTTTATAGTGTTTAACTAATCACAAAATAGTGCCTGACTTTCAAGTAACCATTAAACCTTTAAAAGTTTGAGGCACAGAGGCCAGAGGGTATGAAAGAAGTTTGATGCTGTGCAGTACTGAGGTGTTTGGAAGGCGTTAGAAGAGGGATTATCTGTCTGATTGTTTTGGGAGGTTGGTGGTTTATTTTTGTGGCTCTTACTTCACCCTGAGAGTGTCACATATCACAAACGCTCACATGCTTTTCTCCTCAAGTCTGCAGCTAATACCTGTACCAACCCAGGCTGCACGGCACACAGCGTTAAATAAACAGGCATTGATTGCACTGGCTGGAAAATTACCGAGTGAGCTCACAGCCAACGGAAGGAAGGAGACATGAGCAGACAATCTGGATCATTGGCTTCAAAATCCACAGACAGGACAGAATGTATTTTTAGATGCAAATATTCTCCAGTGCATTGTATTAATTAGAGGATCATGTGATATTGCTCACAATCACAAGACCAATTATTTTTATTATTACTGTTCATTCATCATTGCATAGATTTGACAGGAAACCCTTCCAGTATCCCCCAGCCACCTAAAAACAAAACAGGCTTTATGTACTAATGGAGTAATAGAAACACAACTAGAAAATACTAGGCTACTCAGCAAAAACTTTTTAGGGCACCCTAAGGGGCAGATTTACTAATCCACGAACGGTCCGAAGGCGTTTTTTCGCAATGATCGGTATTTTGCGACTTTTTCGTCACCGTCGCGACTTTTTCGTATGTTCCATGGCTTTTTTTTTTTGTATATTTTCCGCGACTTTTTTGTCGCTGTTGCGAAAAAATCGGATTGGTTTTTCTGCCGTTTACAATCGCTCAATACGAAAAAATCTCGACGGCAGCGAAGTAGTCACGTAAAATATGATAAAGTCGCGGCGGCGACGAAAAAGTCACTACAAATACGGAAAAATCGTGACGGCGACTAAAAAGTCGCAAAATTTTCAATTCCATTCCGATTTTTTCTCTTTCGGGATTCGGATTCTTGGATTAGTAAATCTCCCCCTAAGACTTTATAAACATGGACAAAATGTTGGAATAAGAACTACTGGAATTGGAGGAACCCCCACACAAAAAGAGAAACTCTAGGCAGATTGTGCTGTGGCCAGAGCTGAGCCCTGTACACCAGTGCTGCAAATTAATAATGCTACCTAGTGCTCCCCCAACCAATTCTCTATGTCCTCTCTGTATATTTTATGATTTTTACCAAGCTGCAATAGTGAATAATCATAATTGTGTTTGAGTGACTGTGTGAATGGTGCAGTAGAGGTCTCAAAAAGGATACAAGAGGAAACAGTTTCCTCAATTTTTGGTTGACTTTTACATAGATCAATAGAGGGTGTATGACTACCTACACCCTCTCATCATCACTGATCCCCCAGCAAACACTGTGACTGAGTAGTAAGACCATGTTGAACTTACCCTTAGGTCAGGAACGCTATCTATATTTTGGTCTAACACCTCATTTTTTTACCTGTTGATGAGGATCACATACATGTTTTACCTTGATGGGGCAGTGCATCTCCCACAGGTACATCTCTCCAATTTGTAAAGAACCATAAAGACCCAAGAAATGCAATACTTTGAGCCGCTGGGTCCCTATTGCAACCTTTTGCACAGTATTTGGATCTTTCTTTTTACTCTTGTGTAACAGCACTTCTTTTTAAATGCGAAAGCTGTAATATTGTACGGACCTGATTCTCGAGGGAACTATTATGCAACCGTATACTAGAAAGAACCAAGCAACACTTAAACTTTGCAAAACAGGGGTAATATAACTTATGCAGTGTGAATGTGGATTAAATGATATTGGAAAAACAAAGGAATATTCAGGACCAGAATGACAGTAGTATCTGGATCAACACAATTTCTCATTGCAAAGCATTATTTAGAGAAATTAGTTTTCTATTTAATGCAGCTTGAGCAGCATGCTGTATCTACAAGATAAACTGTGTGGCCCCTAGGGGCCTAAATACTTATTTTTCTTTCCTTTCTTGTTTTTTTTAATATATTTTTTTTATGACTATACAGCATCACTGAAGACTATGCCATTATGTATAAGCAGTTGGCACTTGTATAATTAAAAAGGTGGTATCATGTATGGAAACTGGTGTGTGGGCTGCCTATATTGTATGTATTATACCTTTCATTTCTTGGCATTAAGCTTTAAGCAAATGCAGCTTTGCAGCTTATATATTTATTTTTAATATAAGCATGTATGCAAGAGTATAACCATACAAATGTGAATAGAGATGTAATGAGTTATATATTACAGGAATGCGTGTAAAAAGTTGGAAATCTATATGGTCTAGGTTGTATATACATTTATGAATTGAATCATGAATTTACTTAGATATGTGATACATCTGTATTACTTGTGCCCAAAATAACTCTGTGCTACTTGAATTTCTTAAACATTACTGGTACATTTCTTAAAATATGTTAAGTGTTGAATATTTCTCTGTGATATGGAGCCAGGTGGAAATGTAACATTCCCATAGTTCTTTCTAGGATAACTGCCACTGAACACCCTATGTAACCATGCTGACCCCCTGCTGGTGTTGCAGAACATGAAGTTGTTTAACATGTACTATTCAACACATATTCCTTGCTGGATAAGGTTTCTGTATAGTAGAGGTTCCCAAGCTGTAGTCCTTGTAATATGACCTAAAGCAAATATTTGGGGGACCAGACTGATGCACAGTTGGGGGGATATTTGGGGATCAGTGCTGATTTGCTTTTTAGATATCCCTAGAAGCCCAGCCTGAATGTCAAACAGTGTGAGATTTGGATGTATGACTATTTATCTGCTAGGGGATACACCGAAAACATCAATAGGCAGGCACTCCGGGATTTCAGGTATAAAAGATTTTTGCAGAAGTTCACAAAAAATGTAGTAAAATCAAAGTATATTTATTTAAAGCTAACACATGTAACAGCAAGCCTTACGCGTTTCGTACCTTTCGGTACTTAATCATAGGCTCAAATTTATCTGGTTCTATTTATCTGCTAGCCAAGGTACAATAAATACCTAAACTAATGTATCTTATGCAGGATTTTCCCAAAGTGTACCTACCACTTCCTACAGGTGTCAGTAGCTTTGTTTTCTTTTATCTAAGAGCAATGACATGCAGGGCATTTTCTCACCTGCATGAAATCACATACAACAAAATGCCTGCCGATGCTTTTTCATTGTGGGGCATTGAATTTGAACAGGTATGTCAGTAAAAGTGGTAAACCCATGAAAATGCTCACAATTACACACTTTCACTGACATACCTGCTGCCACAATGGAAGGGCAATTTTTGGCCCAATGTGTCATTGCCCTAAAGGAATAAAGTAATTAGCCACTATCCCATGGACAAAATGTTCACGTTTTATATCATAAATGCTGGAAAAATGTTTTTAAATAAGAATCCTTAACACTACTAAAAGAAAATGACTATTCTTTAATCTTATAGCTAAGCTTGACTAATTGTAACTTCTGTGTTATATTTTGTAGTCATTTGGTGCACTATATTGCCAATGAAATCTGCTACTTAAGCCACACCCATAGTTGCTGGCATAATAGTTATTATTAGTGGTTCTAATTATGTTTCCTTAACTGAATATTTTTTCATACAACATATACATAATTAGATTACCAGTATACAATCCCTCTATTCACCTTTTGTTGTGTATTTTTTGTTAGAAGGAGCCCACCGTGCACCAAATTTTCTATCTTTGCTTCAGTTTCTCTTTTTGCCATGTTTAGCTCAAGAAATAGCAAAAAGTATAGTTTTTTTTCATGATTTAGAAATTAGGCAAGAAGCATGTTCTGCACAAGTCCTTTGAACTCATGTTACATATACTGCCCCTCTAAGCATGGTAAACATTGTCAGCAAATTGTCATTTTTGTTTTATGGAAACAAAAATGTCCATCTGAGCAACTCATAAATGACTAAATATAAAAACTGTAAGAAAAGAATACAAACTTTGTGAGTTTAGTAGCTTTTGTTAGTCGTTACACATGAAGTTTTTTGCAGGGCACAGAATATCAGCCAACGTGCTTGGCTGCTTAGTTAGAATGCCAGAGTCCTAAGCAGTTATCTGTTGTACTCTAACTAATAAAATAATCCAAGTATCTCTTTGCTGGGGGATAACATTTACTAAATAAGAGCTCAAAATTAGAAAGGCTGGTGGTAATATATCTTTAAAAAATTACATAAGGGCAGGGTTTGATAGCTGTGATTACTGTTCTGGGAACAGCTGGATATTTCCAGGGCTAGTCTGGTGCACCTGCCAACCCACCAACTTCTCATGGATCCACTCACAAGCTTAATCACCCCTCATTATTTGTAGGTCTGGTGTCAGCAGCCCTTTAGTTGTCAAGGATCTGCTCCCTCAAACAGACCCAAGAACTTTTCTTTTGCTTTCCCAGTGGGAAAAATGTTTATTTTTGTGGACTATGTATCTTGGATTGAAAACCCACAAAGGGAAAAGGGTGCAGAAGGCGTGATAAAATGTCAAAAAGAATTAAGGTTGACAATCACCAGAATGCTGTCTTGTTACAAATTTTTCTCCTTCCCACACAGTTCTTCCTGTACCTACTGCCAGGAAATCACTCCCTTGGCTCTTTTAAGGCCTTCGCTAGTAACTCTTTCAATACCTTTCCTAGACCGCTGCCATGTAACAATTGCCATACAATACTTTGGCAGGTAACCACCCCTGCTACTTTCCTTGTCCAAGGTACTTTTTTGATCTCTACAATATAATACAACTTCAATTAGACTATGCTGTGATAATAGTAGGTCGCCATTCAGAAAGAAAGGGATTTTCATTCTACTGTAATAGTGCTGATAAACTTATCAGTGAACCTTCATTTTGGATAAGGCCAATGTGTCAATATACCATGGCTCACAACTCATTCAATGCAAGGGCCAACATTCCAACCATTTTAGTTTTCATTGTGTTCTCTCTGTTTTCTAGGTACCTGCATAAGAACAACCTTCTGGGTGGGCTTCATGAAGAGCTATTTTTGGGGGCTATTAGTGGTCCAAATTTGTTGTAAGTTGAACATCTTCTGAATTGTTTTTTATTTATTGTTCTGATGCTTGCATAAACCCAGGTTGTTGGAAAAAGTTCAGTGCAAGAGTATGCATACTATTTAGCTTGGTATTTAAAGTTATGGAAGATGAAGATTAGCAGCAATTAGTATTCCTCTTTGCAGTCTGATTAATCCATGTATATCACCTTAATATCACTGCTCAGGATGGGTTAGAAAAGCAATGCGATTTGGTCAAGAACAACTTACATGCTTGTAAGGACTTCCTCCTACCTCCTTGGGCAATATATTGCAATGGGACAAGGCTTAGAGGGATGGGACTGTATGTTGATGATGGAAGTGAATATTTCTTTTTCCCCATGTCTTTGCCTGGTGTGATCATAAGTACATTGTTCCTGATGTTCTACTACAATGTGCTACTTCAATCAGCAGTGGCTTCAGATAATGTTGGATCTTTTTACCTTCTAAATAAGATGAAGATACCATAAGCTTTATTCTCTCATATTCACTGCAAATCCAGCCTTTTATGCTCAAGATAGAGATAACTGATCCCCACACAGCTTCAGCTATTGTTGAAGTACAACATTCTCTTTCTCTCAAAGCTTTTATTTATCAGTTTGGTGACATTAAGAATAAAATGCTGCATATCTATAAATATTTGCTTCAGTAATTCATCAGATAATATATGAAAATATAATTTATGACAAATCAAGTAGACAAGATTATAAATATATAATAAATGACAAAGTTTTTTTTTTAATTTAAATATCTACATCTTATTTTCTCCTTTAATTATTTCATATACTTAAACGACTGTTCTAGTATATTTAAAGCTACTACCGCACATTGAGTTATTGAACAAAAATTCTAGTTAAAGTAACAGGAAGAGTTCCCTTGTGCCTGCTCTTTTGGTGTGTATGTTTTTTCTGTGATTGGCTAAAAGAGAGAGTGTGATCAAAAATTAAATATGCTGGTCTTATTACATGACAAAGAGGGCACAGGATGAAAGCTCTGATATTAAAAAAAAATAAGCTCCAGAATGCAAAAACACTAGGCCAATATCAGAAATCAGGGGACCCCATACTACTTAATTGTTATCGAAGGGCCAACCTCCCTCATCTGATGGTGGCCCTGGTACCAAGTGGGTCATAGATTTGGAAATTGAGTAAAACTGATGCAAATGCGACTATTGATGCTGTAGAACCCTGGAGCTACTGCCACCCCAAATGTGGCAGTAATTCAAGGATCACACAATGGGTTGCGTGAGTAGGTGCAGCAGACACAAACATAACTGGAGGAAGTGATGCAGTGCTGACTGTAATGCTTGTCTTCAATTTGCTAAAATAGGCAAACGCTATTGCATTCATTTTGATACATCTGGAACAATTGTGGCAGGCAACACTCCCTTCTTAGTGACAAGAACTCTGGAATTATGGGGATAATTGTTGGTTTGTGTCTGAACTTTGTACTTGCTGTTTTAAATGAGCCCTATTTTATAATCTGTCGTACTTTTGTGTATTTCTTCAGAGACATGTCCCAGACAGCAATCACCTCTCTTCCAACAAAAGGTTTGGAGAATTTGAAGCACCTTCTGGCCCAAAGCACATGGACTCTTAAGAAATTGCCCCCAATAAAGACTTTTGCACATTTAAGGAAAGCAGAATTGTCCTACCCAAGCCACTGTTGTGCTTTCCAGAACTGGACCAAAAAGAAAAGGTAACGTAAGTCAGTAATGGTTTCAGCCAACCAGGTTTGATAATAAAATCACCAATGATTACCTAGTGTTCATGAATGCATATAAATACAAATAAAAAAACAGTTCTGACAAAGTGCTGTTTTGATTTTATCTAGGGCTTATTCCCGCAACACACATTGTTAGTTGCTAACCAGACAATGATGTGTTATCCATCATTTATACAGTACAGCCTATTTCCTGACAACTCACTGCCATTTAACCAGCTATCTACAACACATTCTCTCACAGGTTGCACAGCATATACAACACATTATTACAACCCATTTTCATAATAATTTTCTTCAGTGCTGCTTATTTTGTTGCTTCTTACTTCCTGACACTTATTTGACAGTTGCAATTTTACAGTAGTTACTATAGATGATGACTGTATCGGTAATTAGTCTTTGGCCAACCACTGAATGAGCAAGACAGATTTTTTTAAAGATTTGATAATATCATGGAATTGTTCTTCATGAACAGCTGATATGTTTTATTGTCCTTATTCTTTTCAGTTACTTGGAGTCAGTAATCTGCAACCAGTCCACCCTACACAGCCTCATCAAGAAAAGGTCACTTGGTTTGTTTGTGGGTCCTTACTACCAAGATTACATTGAGGGGGATTCTGATCAGACAGAAAATTCTAAGGTCATCGACTTCCATAGCAACAATCACTACTCTGTTTTCTTTGAAGAGCAAGGGGAGGAAGAGGTGGGCTTTGGGCAAGAGATAAAGAATGCTCAGGGTGAAAATACCCCAGCATTTGAAAATCACTATGAAATCATCATATGTGGGGGCAGTGAGGAGCTGGAGTGCACGCCAGAGCCTGATGAATTTAACCCATGTGAGGATATCATGGGTTATAACTTTTTGCGCATTGTTGTGTGGTTTGTGAACCTCTTAGCCATACTGGGGAATGTGTTTGTCCTGTTCATCCTGATCACCAGTCATTATAAACTCACTGTCCCTCGTTTCCTCATGTGCAACTTAGCTTTTGCAGATTTCTGTATGGGCATCTACCTTCTGCTTATAGCCTCAGTAGATGTCCACACCCGTTCTGAATATTATAACTATGCAATTAACTGGCAGACTGGGCCTGGCTGTAATGCTGCCGGATTCTTTACTGTGTTTGCAAGTGAGCTTTCAGTGTATACACTGACTATGATAACTCTGGAACGTTGGTATGCTATCACGTTTGCCATGCGGCTGGACCGTAAAATCAGACTGAGGCATGCTTCATTCATCATGTTGGGTGGATGGACATTATGCTTTTTTCTGGCACTTCTGCCATTGGTTGGGATTAGCAGTTACATCAAAGTCAGCATCTGCTTACCCATGGACACAGAGGCAGCTCTATCTCAGGCTTACATTGTCTTTGTACTGATGCTCAACATCATTGCCTTCATTATCATTTGTGCTTGTTACATCAAAATCTACATCACAGTCCGGAACCCTCAGTACAAGTCTGGCGACAAAGACACAAAAATTGCCAAACGTATGGCCATACTAATCTTTACTGACTTCATCTGCATGGCACCTATCTCATTCTACGCTTTGTCTGCCATTATGAACAAACCACTCATCACTGTTTCCAATTCTAAAATTCTGTTGGTACTTTTCTATCCACTTAATTCATGTGCCAACCCATTCCTTTATGCCATATTCACCAAGGCTTTTCGTAGAGATGTCTTCATCCTTCTCAGCAAATTCGGTATCTGTGAGCATCAAGCACAGGTTTATCGAGGACAGACTGTGTCGGCAAAAAACAGCAGTGGATCCTGTTGCCAGAGGGAGAGTGGAGGTACTGGGCAGACTCTGGCAAACATGGCTGATTTTATAAAACAAGAACAACCTGAGAGGGCAGTGGAGAACTCCCTCCTCCTGGAAGACAGTAGCCTTACCGTGTTTTAGCACTCACCTATTATCAATATATATAGGACATTAAGCAACCAAAATATGCCCTTCCCTTTAAGCAAAACCAGGATTGTTTGTCCATATATTGCAATATACTTCAAGCTGGCCAACTACGTCAAAGTCATTCCCTCTGGCCAGTCCTACACTTACTTAACTGATTCATTATGAATTCTACTTATTCAATATACATTTAACAAAGGGACTAAGTTTTACCTGCAACTTGCTTGCTTTCAAGGTTAAAACCCCCAAATTGTTGCCCTTTTATTGGCTCCACTGGGATCACCTGATTGTAGCTGGGAAGGGTGGGAGCTATAACATTGAGCTGGCCCCTGCTCCTGTATAAACTATAGCAAGAGAGGGGAAGTTGTACTTAAAGGCAAGAGCATGTCTTGGTAGCTTAATGCACATAATGTCTTAATGTTCTATATATATTGCCTGCAGAGAGCCTCTTGTTGCTGTCTGTATGAATGTTGTGGTCACAGCCTCATTGCACTGCCTTAAGGTTAAAAATGTAGTGGTGAGCACAACTTTTTCTTGTTTGCTAAAGTGTTTTAGCACTGTTCTAAAATCTGTTGTAGATTGATGACTGGGTCATTTGAAACTACTACACTTGTTGTTTAGCACATCATACAGTAGCATTAACAGTGTTCCATTGGATTG
Source organism: Xenopus tropicalis (assembly GCF_000004195.4). Lineage (NCBI taxonomy): Eukaryota > Metazoa > Chordata > Amphibia > Anura > Pipidae > Xenopus > Xenopus tropicalis. The sequence goes on from NC_030684.2 coordinate 83,660,101, forward strand.
ACAGTATAAATGAAAAGCATTTTTAGATGGCAAACAGATACAGTTGTGGACCACTAACTTTGTAGGTTATTTAACATGCAAGCTCTAACTTTTTTGACAGTGCCATCTGATATGAGTCCCATTGCGAGTACTTACATGTCTTACCGTTACTTCTGTTCGTCATCTTCATTCATTTATTAACCAGCTGCTGAATGTCACATGCAATTTTTTTGCTGTAAGTCATTGTACTGAAACTGTCAATCAGAGCCTTATAGGTGCTCCTCTACTAAAATAAACCTGGTCTATATACATTTAGATTTTTACTAAACTGGCAAAGAAATAGAAAAGACTTCCAGCACAGAATCAGACTCACGTGATTAAATTGATGGCCACTGATTCTGCCATAGATAAGCCAGAAATAACATGTGCTGGTATTAAAGATTTGTTTGTCCTGCAGTTACACATACAGATTCCTTGTTAATGTAAAAAAGGTTTAGCCCATACACTATAAATATTTTAAAACTAATAACACAACACTAAAAATAATGACTATTACAGTGTTAACATGAATAAATTCTGTTTGGTCTCTCATGTGTAAAGCAGTTATTGAAGAACATGTAGTGTGAATACAATAACACTATTAGCCATAAAATGCATTTGTGGTGTTGAGTGATATACAGGGGAAATTATGAAGATAAGCAGAATTTGTTACAGGAGACATACTGGATAAATGGGAAAAACCCTAGTTTTGTAGGCAATTATGAATAATATACGGTGCTGGTTTCACTTTGGGCTAAACATTAATCCACTCTGTAAAAATGGCCCCTTTATTGGAGCTCCCTATAGATCCTATCCAGTGTGAAATGAAGACAGATGGGCGGGGCTAGTGGGTTTTTTGTGGAATTTCTCAATAAATCAGCAGGAAACACAACTTTTTAAAGCATAATCCTTCTATATCAAGAGGAGTATAATTCCCTGGTACATTCATAATTTTTATAGGATATGTCTCCTTTAATATGTTGTGAGGCAGGGGATGTAGAAATGATATTGTCAAGTAATTACAGATTCTTAGAATTTATGTTTAATCTAAGTTCTGTCACAGAGGTTGTAATGCTATACAATGAAGCTTTTAAAAAGTTGAGATTTTCTTCTCTTCTTCCCTTTCTTGCTTTCATAGCTTAACCCTTGCAGGAAGCAATGCGCAGGGTGTATGTACCATAGTGCTTAGGGTGACAGTGTTTGGAGGCAGGTACCTATATGGTAAATACAATAATCACTTTGAAAAAAATCACCCCAACTGTGCCACTGGATACTTGCTGCTAAATCTGACAGCAGAGGTGTGGGGAGGAGGTAACCCCCTGTCCTGAGATCGGTGCATGCGATGGGCTGAGGTCCAGTATCTAAGGCAGCACAGGACCTAAATACAGCCTTGCAACACAGTTAATGTAAATGGACCCTTTGTATAGTCCTGTCAGACTATAGTTTTCATCTATGAGTTCCTTTAGAAAACCAAGACAAGATGGCTTGTTTTTTTCCATAAAGGGAAAAGACATGTTAGCCATACATCATGTTATGCAAGCACAGAAAGTTACTTTAACTTTTCCATAAGCACATTTGTAAATCTTCCTCCAAAATGTCAAAAATGTAAAACAAATATTGAGATAAAGCCAAACACATTTTATTCTGATGCCAGCATCACTTCAAGGCCATTCAGTCCAGCCGATGCCCTGTTTGTCTTATCCACACAGATCAATTTACTCAGATAAACGATGGCGTACAAAATAACGGTTCATACACTCATTTTGCTAAGCCAGGAGTCCCATACAGAAATTGGTGCAAAGTGCGCTGTTTTTTGCATTCTACCCTGTGGGTTGTGTCTGAAGGCTTTTTTTTCCTAGAGTACAAAGAGTTGTGCCTTGCATTGAATACAGTGCTCCATGTGTTTGGCTCTGCTGTATTCAGAGAAGGTTAGCGGTTTATGGGTGTCCCCTGGAACACCCCGTAGCATGCTCATCATTCAGATATGCAAGTTAGGGAGAACCAGCAGTCAGAAAGCACAGAAAAGCTGTGTATGTAACACCTTCAGAACTATCTTTTGGCCTACAGTGCTTTGCTCTGCACCTAGCTGTTTCATTTTAGAACTGGAAGAGACCATTGCCCAAAAGCTAAAAGTAGGTTAATCTACCAGCAGCAACTATTTAGATAATATTAGCAATATAGGTGTCTGTGGCTTGGGATAACCACCATTTTGATAAACCAACCCCAGTTTAAACCATTAATGCCAAGTTACTTGTACTGTTTGAAAACTAGGCTTTAAGGGTTAATCTCTACAAATATTGTAGTCTGCTCATTCATAGGCTCCTATTTCTAATTTTAGATTTTATAATATTGAATGATGTGTAGCACACCCCTTAGTGTTGCTTTAAGGGAAATCAGCGTGTGTGCGCATTTGACCTGTGTACCGGGTTGTATAGGCTCCTTGAACATGAAGAGTGATTGTACAACTCCCTGCAACTCCCAGTTTTACTCCTGCCTCAGGCAGGCTCCAGCTGAGCTGTAGGAAAGGACTGGCAGTTAGGCATAAGTCACCAGCAGCTGTGGCAAATAATCAGGACCATGTGGAGTTCTTCTGAACACAAACTTAATTTACTGAAACTTTAAACAAATCAATCAATAATGCTATAAGTAGGCACCTCCACCTGCCTCCAATTTGGGAAACCTCTTTCATGCAGGGTAATTCAATTCTTTTGGGTCCTATCTGTACCCTTGCACACTGAGGACCCTAAGTACTAGCGGCTGTATGCACTGTTTTTTCGTACTGTGCATATTTTTTGCATTTTTTTTCGTTAATTTGTGCAAGTTTCGGATTCATTAAAGCTTCGGTATCGTGACTTTCCTTGGGCCAGGTTGGAGCTACAGAGTGCAATTGAGTCTGGAAGCTCCTTGTAGTGTAAGTGAGAGAGACTTGGAAACCTAGTACATATAGGTACACAGCCTCCCTGTAATGGGCTCTAAGAGATAAATCCCAGGGAGTCCAACTGGAGATACAAATACCCCAGAATAAGTGTACCCGCTGTTTACGATTGTTTGGATATGAAAATTTTGTGACTTTCGGATCGCCAATACGATATTATCATGACTATTCCGATTTTTTCGTAAGCATTTTCGTGACATTTTCGATCATCGGAAATTATCGTATCAAATCCAAATTTTACCCATTTTGGGATTCGAACTTTGATGAATCTGCCCCTAAGTCTACTCCTGGCTACTAGAACGACTAATACAATGCTAACTATCCTGAACCAAATCCTGTAGCCCACAGACAGACCAGGGACGGCAAAAAGCCACCTTTGGTAACTTTAAGAGCCGAATTTTCAGCAACTGCAATTTCTACACTAGCGATGCAGCCCCCCCTGGACCCCCTCCAACGCTGTAAAGGAAAGTGTGGGGGGCCAAGGGGGGGCCAAAAACGTAGCCTGTAGTCACCTCTCAGTGAGTTAGACCCTGAGCACAGTCAAGTTCTCTTTTCTTAAACAAACATGCTGCCACCTAGTGGGCATTTCTAAGACTACCAATCAATTACTTTTGCATAGAGAAAGAAGTATTTCCCACACATAGGGTTTAGGAACTAGGGTTGCCACCTCTGCCAGCTTTCTTAGCTGGGCAGTGGGCGGGGGTGATGTCTCTGGGGGCGGAGAGGAAGTGGGGCTGTGACATCATGGGGCGGAGAGGAAGTGGGGCTGTGACATCATGGGGCGGGGAGGAGGCGGGCAGTGACCCAGGCAGCCCTTGAGCCCGGACAGGTGGCAACCCTATTAGGCTTAATGGAAACTAAATCTAAGGTTCCCTACAGCTGGGTTACAACAGCTTCTGCATGTTTATTATTTTACCTGTACAATAGCTGCCAGAGCTGAGCTTTCATTCAGTATGTGCATTAGCCTTGCTTTAGATCATTAATAGCAACTTATTGGACATTTTAGTAGAAGACCAAGTATTACATGAGACCACTATTTCCATGCAGATGCTGCAGCTTGGAAAACTTTCAAGCAGTGTTTTTCCTGAATAGAACAAGGAAAGCAATGTGACACCACAAATAGTGACTCCATTGTATATATAAAAAAGGAACCAGCAAATCTGTACATAGAAGCCCAGGAAGCTAATCTCCTTGCTATAAATTATTTTAACATATATGCAATCAATATAAAATGGAAAATATTCTCTATAAAAGCGCTGACTGGTGATTATGAGCAATCATTTAATAATAAAATATTATTAAAAGTGCAGATGTGTGCTTATAAACACTGCATTCAGAAAGCCAATTCCTGCTGTGCCAGGAGCAGGCAATCCAGACATTTCTGCATTATCTCAGAGGCGTGACTGGATACTTGAGGAATTTGAAATTCTGAATTGTTTCAATTTATAGTATAATGCGGTGGCATTTTTCTACATTTAATACATAATTTTATTAGACAGGTTTATATGTCTTCTTCCATAGGGTGGAAAAGTCCAGCTGCTGTTGTAATTATTTACAATGGCTATTTAATCCATTATTTTATAAAACTATTAGAGAATGCATTCTAAGGAGCCAACTGCAAAGGGCATAACACCCTATGTTCTGGGTTCTGTTTTTATAGTTGTGCTGCTTGCAATGGCAATTTTGTTGTTGGTTCATAAATATACTGTACATATCATATGGTGGTCAGATCGCCAAACTTTTTGACTAGATCAAAAACTTCCTAAAATCTTCCTGGCAAACAACAACTACCCATGCTTTATCTGTTGAAGACTAAACTTTTGCATATGTCTGTTACATATGGCAGAATTATAGTCCTGAATTATAGTCCTGACACTTGCCTGCTGGCAGTGGGACAGGTCTGGAAGCTCCTTGTAGTGTAAGTGAGAGAGACTTGGAAACCTAGTAGATATAGGTACAGAGCCTGCCTGTAATGGGCTCTAAGAGATAAATCCCAGGGATTCCAACTGGAGATACAAATACCCCAGAATAGGTGTAATGATGAACTTGATGGAAGAAAAAATAAAGCTACATTCTGTGGTCTATGTGGACTTGCCAAACTGTCCAAAACTAAGGGTATTAATATGGTTATCTTTTTGATGCTAGAACAGCATTTCTCTACATTAGATACTGGAAAGTTGATCGAATCCCATTCAGCCAATGATGTTTGGGATCAGGCCTGGCACACACTGGTTTTCCAATTCATTCCACAGATGTTCAGTTTAGTGGAGATCAGGGCTTTGCACAGGCCAGTGAAATTCAACTCCTGTCACTAAAAATGAAGTTTGTATGACCCTTACTTTATGCATGGGGTTATCAGGAATGCGTCAAACCAATCTGCAACTGTTTAATTAACATTTGTGTCACAATAAAATGGCACCTCTAATGGCAGGGAATGGTCTGATATTTTGTTGCAACTAAATCCAAGTGACAAAATGCATAATACATACATGTTTAGTAAGAAAACATTAAGGTGTAACTATAACATGTATTTTTTTTTTTTCAATACTCTTCTCTTGGAGATATAGCCCAATATATTTACAGTTGCCCTGCAAAAGAAATCCATACATATCTTGGGTGTTAGGAAATGTGCCTTCTATTTATACTTTTGCCCTAAAGGGAAGATGTAGGAAAGGGAAGATATAAAAGGGAATATGGTCCCATGTTAAATGGCTCACAATATAGCAGCAGAGACTGTTTGAGATTGTTTAGATGCTTTTACAGTGATTATTTTCTGAAAGAGTTTAAAGAATTCTCAAGCAATCAAGGAAAGGGCGACTTTCATGGGGCAATAGATAAGGAAGGGTCAGCCCACAACTTCAGTCGACTCTACACGCAGCTCCTGAAGTGAGCACTCTCCTTGTTTTGCTTATATGTGCCAGTATTATGAGTTGGTGAGGTATGAGCAACTCAGTAACGTCATTCAGGGAGAAGAGAGCCTTGTTCAGTGCTCACTGGACTATTCAGCCATCCTGACTGTACATTAACCCTTTTGCTGCCCAGTGGTGCATGTAAGAGGGAACTAAATTCCCACAGGAACTAGCAGAAAGAAATAAATGCAATTTGGGGGTAAACATTTCTACACATACATGTCAACACAGGGCACTGCAAAATAGGCTTTATGTGCTCCCAGACTATTCACAAATCTGTTTGGTTCCTGTAAAAATAATTCCACTTGCACAGACAATATCGCAAACCACACTGAAACGTTAGAGCTCCATAGGCCAAATGCAGGGAATGTGAATGTATTCTTACATGGTATAGCTTTCTCTTACATTTATTGTTACATAACTTTACAGTAAAATGCTCTGAACTGTAATATTTAAGTAAAACAAAAGGTAAAATCACTTGGGGGGAGGGGGTCAAAATATTAGGCACCCCCGTCATTAGAATGGCACTTTATAATAGTGAAGTGCAGTACACAAAAACTATGACCTGCACCCAACCCTAACCCACCTCCAGAGAACCAGCACCACCCGAGTTCATGGTCTATTTTAAAATGATCCAAACCTGCTGGTGATGTCACAGAGAAGGAGGGAACTGGCCCTGACATCACCAACAGGGAGGGCTCACTGGCACAGGCACTCAAAGTAGTAGGTCTGGCAAAACCAAATTGCTTTAGGGCAGTGCTGTCCAACTCACGACCCCCCTCTGTGTGCCCCCCCCACCTGTCTGGCTGCTTTGATGGCTTATCTTTGTGTAAAATGTAAATGTTATCAGTACTGAGATTAACTGCCCCCCTGCATTGTTCACACCACAGATTCAGGCTGGAATCCTCTGTACTATTCACACACCTCAGGCTCAGGCTCAGGCTGTAGGCACCCACATTGTTCACCTGTTCCATTAGGAGCTGTGCCAGCATTGTGTCATTGTATGTACTACCTGTGTGTATGGTGCGCACACAGGCAGCATAGGGCAGACAGAGAATGGCACACATAGACAGCTCAGGGCAAGCAAAGCATGTTGTACACGGGCAGCGTACTGCCCATGTGTGCCATACTCTGCCTGCCCTGTGCTGCCCATGTGTGCCATACTCTGCCTGCCCTGTGCTGCCTGTGGGAGGTGAACCTGGCAGGGGTTTGTTAGCAGTTGGAAATAGCCATTAAATTGTCCCTAAGGTGTGTAATTATAGGCTGGGAGTTGCTGTGCTAGCCACAAGGGAGGAAGAGGCATATGGATTTTAAGGGTATGTCTTAATATGACATAATAGAATTCTTTCACATATGAATGAAGGGGGATATCCCTGCAGCAAGCACCAATCATGTGGGTTTTTGCTGCGCTACCACCATTAATGTGGGCATGGCCTTAAAAGCTCTTGTGATAACATGGGTGTGGTTTGAAGTGGGTGCAGTTTAAAAGAGGGGAGTGGTCAAAATGGCTTCCATTAGTAGCACTTAACTATATATGCTAGAGAAATTCCAGCCCTCAGCACCACAGAAACTGGACAGCACTGCTTTAGGGCAATAATTTATATATCTAATTTTGCATACAAATAATGTTAAACCTTGTTTTGTACAATATTCAGTGCGTGAATGGTGGATCAACAAGGTGACAGATATTGCAAAGGCTGCAGATATCAGTCATCTCATCGATCAGGTGGGTTAAAAGGTTTTGATCAGGCTCCATTGAAGCAAAAATCTACGTTTAGGGCGGAATCGGCTGGTGGGGGTAGAATTCCTATTGTTTCTTCCTCCATATTTGACGATTCAGCCCTGAACGTCAAAAGGGGAAACAAACAATCTTTCCTGCAACCAATATATATCTTAATACATATTATATAAATACATTGAAAGGCAGCTCTCAAAAAAAAAAAAAAAAGAAAAAAGCCCAGGTGAAGCCACAGAAAAGATCAGCATGTAGAACACAGAGCACTCATGGGACTTCAATGTTCAGCTTCAAAATGTAATGGTGTAAGTAAACATTTCGGTCCTACAGACCTTTATCTAGACCTCACAAACAGTTTCCCAAACCAAACAAACTGAATTAGTCCATAGTGGCTGAAAATCAACTATTTTAATTTGTTTGGGGAACGGTCTTGTCTTGAGGTCCGAATCAACCTACACCATTACATTTTTGCACATAATTTAAGTCCCATGAGTTTATATACATACTGGCTTGTTTGGAAGGGTTGAACGTAGATGTTGTAACACTAAAAAGTTTTATTTATAGTGAAAGTTAGTATCTGTTTCTCCATCATCTACTAATAAATGTATTCTTTGCAACAAACACCCTCTTTCATGAAAAAAAGTGTATTGTTTTTAGTCCTGCTGAGCCATGAACCGCATTTGATCCTTTTTACCTTTCTGACCCTACGCAGTAAGCACTAATCCCATGTTTTCAAAGTGTACCTGCTTTGTAAATGAGTCTTTCACCAATTCAGCATGAAGCACACATGGCTCACAGCAGCTTATTTATATAAACTACAGTAGTGGCTCTCAAGCAAACTTTTTTTTAATTGAAACTTTTGGTGTTTCCTTAACTGGCTGGCTTACAACATTGGCTCAGTAGTCAGGAGGGTAGACAATGTAAAACCAGTCACAAAAAAACCCACTCCTTTAAATAAAACCACTGAAAATGTTTATTAAAAAGTTACTCTGGATAACTTTTCCTATGCAAAACATTTTGGGGGGAGGAAATAATTATGTCAAGTTTAGTTTATTTTTATTTGCTAAGCACAAATAGACAAAAAGTAACAAAGGTTACTGAAAGAATGGACAATGCTTTGCTACCATGCAAATCCAACCTGAATGAGCTTCCTTTCAGAATGTTGTATACCAACAAGAACTGGGGGTTTCATGGTTAAATACTTCCTGCTAAATGCTGTATAGACCTTTTCATTTTCTTTTAGTTGTCTACCATCTGAAGAGTTTCTAAATCCAGTAAGACTTTGTCAATAAATGGAGCTGGAAAAAAGACTCATGATTCAAGAGGTTTCTCTGCATTTGTGCCTCAGTAGCACCATGAGACATCCCAATCAGGAGCAAAAAGGCTGTACGGGGGAGTTACCGAGTCTGTTGTGCAGATCTCATGGATTTCAAGACCAGAATATATGTTTAGTGGCAGGGGTCCTTATTAAAGAGCCCATGTTTTAAAATGATAAACAGCAAATTTAGGGATGTTTTACTCTAGCTTTCAATGTACACAATACCAGAAAACCTAAAAACTAAATGTTAATATCAGCAAGTCTTAAGACGTTGGTTTGATAATATAACTATTTTGCCAAATCCTTCAGTGTATAGGAAGAACAAACCTAAGGCAAAGAATACATATCCCAAGTGGTAAAATAAGGACACAGAAGCATCACTACAGAAAACTGCCTAAAAGGAAAAAGCTACATTCAAAAAGTATCTCATTTTTAAAATAACTTTAATTAAAGTTTTTTGCAAAGGTAAAATATTAAAACTTAAAATAGATCAACAGTTTCTAACCCAATCCTAAGCATGGCATTTAAAAACATAATATTCATTAAGACAAAAAAGCAAACTTTATCTGCAATTTTACAGAATTTTACAAACATAATAAATAGATTTGTCCGCCCTTCCATACAACTGTATGTACAACAGCAGTTAACAGTAGCGCAAGAGTTCCCATAGACCAATATAAAACCCAAATCTAGGAACACCCTGATTCACACAGGAGCAGCACTACGTACAGTCGTTCACACTTAGCAAACTTAAAGCTGCTCCATTCTTTCTCCCAAAACACAGGTACAAGTTAACATGGAAAGTCTTTGGGCGTCATTACGGCAAAGTCTGAGCTGCAAGATAGACCAGTAGGATATTGCTCACTGTGCAAGGGATTCTGGGAGCACAGTTCCTACAGAATAAAAAGGTATCCAGTCTCAGTTTAAGGCACATTAACAGATGCACCTTTGGTCCCATTTTGCAGGCCAGTTGTTTTGTTGTACAAACCCTTTAACTGCCTCCTAATCAAGCTACATATAACCACCATAATGACAGAACCAGACATCACCCATAGAATGAAGGTGCATTTCCACTGCAGGATTGCTAAAGTAACCATACAACTGATTTATGGTAACCAGAGGGTTATTTAGAGCTAGTTCAAATGCAAAGTTTGTATGGATTTAGGCACTAATTGCAAGGCAGTTTGAGCAATTCTTGATTTAAACCATTCTTAAAGTCATTCCTGTTAATTTTAATGGTGTTATTAAATTTTGTAAGGTTGCAATGCACTACAGATATATGCAGCCACTTCTGTGTAAAAATCTTATAGAAGGGCCTTTACAGCCAAGTGTCCCAACAAGTGCCAGCAGTGCATTAACCACAAAGAACACAAATTAATTTACATTTAGGTGTCTTGATCCATTTCAACTTAAACATAAATAGGAAGCAATTTTTGTATAACAGGTAAATGAGGCAATACTCATTGTGGCAAATTAAGCTAGAAAACAAGCCAGTTGAGGATTCATTAAAGCACAGGCAGTACCTAATTCAAGTAGTCAAAGCTAAACAGGCATCAAGAGGCACTGCCATTTTGACTACAATGGAAACTAAAAACGGCACATTAAATGGTAAGCAGATATGGGACCAATCTTAATGGATGTTCCACCTTGCACTTAATCATTACAGCAGTGTAAGAACACTGCCTGTTATGGAATATACCTGCCCACTCAATGCATATCCAATGAACTGAAGGGTATGTCTTAGACAAATGTATTTAAAGACCTTAATGTTGAACAGTTGAAAAAAAAAAATGGAGGATTTTGGGATCATCAGTGCTAAACACTAAGACTGAAGCTTAATATACTGTCATTGAAAGGGAAGTGGTTCTAAGAATGGCCAAAAATTAACCAGGAGACATGGTAAGTTTGTCCAGAATAAACTCAACAGCACTATTAAAATATAGCAACTGTGTACTCCGAGCAGATGTTAGTATAGCTGTAGAGTATGGCTGCTCAATGCCTGCTGAATTTGCGTAGCAAAGGAGATTGAAGTCTGCAGAGGTTTAAGTGAGCAAGTTACACACTAAAGCCATTGCTGGAATTGGCAGCTTTGTCCACTATAGTCAGTGCCAAGTTCATATTGCCCCTACCAAGCCATCTTGGGTGATTTAACACATCCTTTAAGTTGGCAATATGATCCACATTTCCCTCTGATGCTCCACTGGGGAACTGGACATTTTGCTCCAGTCAGGCCCTGGGATGAATAAAAGGAGGCAATCTGCATAATTTAGGTCTATCCCCTTGCGTTCATCCAGAAAATCCCCTAAAGCTCTTTCATTTGATTTATCAAAAGCTGGTGCATCTTCACCATTCTGCATCCCCAATGGCTTTGGAGAAGACAAAATCTCGCCCATTCAGGTTCATGATGCCATCTTTAAGATGAAATTTCCATTTGTTTTTACTTCTGTGGATCTGGGGAGCAGAAATAGAAGGGAAATTAAAACCACCCAAATAAGAAATTCTGCTTATTGTTACGGAATATAAAAGGAATATGGTTGACATTTTTCGCCCACACAAGACAAGGATCAGGAAGCCATATTATAGAACTTGATGCACACTACCATATAGCAGTAGCCACAATTTTAATATGAACTCTGAGACTAACAAGCAAATTGGCACGTGCAATTATATGGTATGGTTATCTCAGCAAGCAGTTGCTATGACTGACACCACACACCGATTCCACATTTCTGCATGCCATTGTCAGCTGTGGGGAAGAATGTTCTGTATGGTTAATCAAGGGGCAAATCACAGATTGTACAATTTCTTTTTTTAAATCTATAATTCAAAGGAGCCGTGAATATTCTGTAAATTATATCCTTTTTAACATAAAAAACGCGAGACTTTGCATTCTCTCGCGTTTTCATGCGTATATCGGCTACATGTGCCTGCACCCGAGCGTATCTCATTCATTCGGGTGCAGGCACAAGTAGCAGGCGTAGGGCTGAATTTTCGGCAAGCGCTTTTCCGCTTGCCGAAAATTTCAGCCCTACGCCTCGTGTGGCATCAGCCTAAGACAATGATCATTAATACATACAAACTATTTCTCTACAACTTGCTACATGTTAAGTCATGGAATATCCTCCCCTTTAATTTACCTTATCATACTGGCAAACTACAACATTCTCTGTATCAAAGAGCTCCTGCCCTTCCTCATCGCTTACATCATCTTCACTGTTGAGTGGTTCCTAGGAGAAAAAATAAAAAATAAAGCTCCAGGAAACACCACTTCTCTATTGAGTTTGAGTTACTTATGGCAGTACAGCTATTGCACAGGAGTAAACAGTTTCAAAATTACCTCTTCCACTTGACCATCTTCTCCATCTTTCTCCTTGTCCTCCTCTTCCTCATCATCATAGTCTTCATCCTCATCTTCATCCTCCTCAGAGGATGTGTCCCCAGCACCATCAACCTGCAGGACAACCTGCTGCTGCTGACCTTGTTGCTGCTGCTGACTTGTCACAGTAAGCTGTCCCTGTGTTGGTGCTTGAGGAGCAGACATAGTAGTGGGTATAACTTGAGTCTTGTTTCCTGTAAACAAGATCTGTTGTGGCTGTATAATGACTCCGGTCTGTTGGGAGAGGCCTCCTGGAATCGGAGCTAACACCTAGCAGAGAAGTAAACGGTTTTACAAGAAGATGTACAAAAGGGATTTTTTTTTTTTTTTACATATTAAACACATTTACATATGTTACATTTATATTTACCTGTTGAATAACAGGAGCTTGAACTCCACCTGGCTGCATCTGTGGAATTACTTGCTGCTGCAACACCATGGACTGCTGAGGCTGGATAAGATACTGAGCACCATTTGCTGCCCTTACCACCTGCAATAGTTGGCCTGTTTAAAGACAAACAAAAAGTTATAATATAATATAATAAAGCTGTACGCTTTAAAATAAATTAACTTTATTTTTTCACACTAAGTCCTGTGAGTGCGGCTTCTATTTTCTGCATAATTTGTTAGTCCTTTAAATGACTGCACCCAGGCAAACTAAGACTATATTTAATGCGAGTGCCTGCTGCTGTTAGACATATATATCCATCCCAAATATACATATGCAATGTTTTGGAGCCACAATCCTTTAAGACAGTGCCATCCAACTGACGGCTCGCTACCCCCCTCTGTGTGGGCCCCCCCCACCTGTCTGGCTGCTGTGACTGCTTACCTTTGTGTAAGCTTTAAATGGTATCAGTACTGAGAATACTGGCTCCCTGCATTGTTCAGACCTCAGATTCAGGCTGCAAGCTCTGTATTGTTTTTACATGTAATTCCCTGTAATGTTCACACCTTTTAGTGCCTGTATTGTTCACACCTCAGGCTCGGATTATAAGAACCCACATTGTTCACACCTGGCAGGGGTTTGTTCTTGGAGTTTGTTAGCAGTTGGAAATTATTGGTCCCTAAGGTATGTAATTATATGCTAGGAGTAGCTGTGCTATCCACAGGGAAGGAGGAGGCATATGGATTTAAGGGTATGTCAATGACATAATTCTTCACATACCAATTAAGGGTGATATCCCTGCAGCAAGCACCAACCATTTGTGTTTTTGCTGCGCTGCCACCATTAATGTGGGTATGGTTTTAAAAGCTTGTGCGATAACATGGGTGTGGCTTGAAGTGGGTGCAGTTTAAAAAAGGGGAGTGGTCAAAATTGGCTTCTATTAGCAGCCCTCCACCATGTACAGGCTCTATGTACCACAGAAGTTGGACAGCACTGCTTTAAGACTTTCACACCTGTATGGATTCTCCTGTTGCAAAGAATGATCATTCCAATTAATGAATATAGTGAAAATATCTGTATATGGCAATGTGCTCACCAGAGTTTGTGATCAGCTGCTGAACTGGTGTAACACCAGCAGGAAGTGCCAGGGTGGCGGCTGTAGCTGCAGCACTCTGAAACATACAAATATAAAGTTAATATTTAAAACTGCAAACCCTATCCCCCCTCCCAGCAGTTTATAAAACCATTAACTATACTATATTCATTACCGGACATCCAAAAACATTTAAAAGGACAAGTATTTAGACCCCTTGGTTGAACTATATCTAATCTTTGAACTTATGTTTTACAGCATTGCTTGGTTTGAAAACAGGAATTCAGTTTGTTGAAAATTCTGGTTTTCCAGCAACATATGGGGATGACTATTTAGCTTTGCCTGCTATATACCTCCCTCTGTCTGGTGTTTTTGCTTGACCTCAATTTTGTATTGATGGTCAATACAAAACTTACGGCATCCACAAGTTTTAAACGCCCCTTTGAGATGTTTGTATCCCTCATGTTTAGTCTCAGCATTGGTTGCTACCCAGTGATATAGTTCTCATAACCCCCAGTTTGTAATAGGGTAATAGGAATCAAACAGAAAATGCTGGTCAGTATGAGTAGGTTTCTTGCATACATCAATACCCAGCCCCCCCCCCTTCCCCTTCGAAAATTACACAGGCCAAAAAAGCCAGCTTGCTATCTCACATCTTCCCTTGTGAAATTTCACCTTGAATTAGTTCAAGATCTTTCCTTTCCACTTTATAAAGGTTGGCTGTAAGGTATAAACCCATGACAACCATGTTTTTGTCTATTATGGGGAAAAAAAACCACAACTTTTGCTCTTGATTTAAAGGACATATCAACCCCCAAAATAATTTTGTCTAATAAAAGAAAACTTAATGCAAAGCAACTTTGCAATATACATTCATTACGTATTTGTAATGGTTTTTGAGTTATTTGTATAAAATACTGCTATTAAAAGCAGTGTTTGTCTGTCCTTTCTATTCTCATGCCCTGGTGGCGCTGGTGTTTGAAACAATGTATCAATGTAACACAAGCAGCAGATTTTACAGACCGGTCTTGCTGGAGGAGCCTGGCACTTGTAACATTGTTTAAAAAGTAACCACCAAGAGTTCAGCAAATGCTGCTTTCTACAGCAATTAAATTTACAAAGTATCTTACAAAGTTTTTTTTTTTTTTTTAATTAATTATTTTTGGGGTTGACATGTCCTTTAAGTGGTATTAAGACATGGGTCCAGCAAACAACAAACTTGTTCTGGGTTCAGCTCTGTTCTGCTGCAAAGGGTGATGTCCTGAGCCTCGGTAGTGGTGATGACACAAAGCCAAACTGAAGACCTTATCATTCAAGCTTTTGAAAGCAGTCTAACTTTTTTCTAGAAGCTGCTAGTAGGAACCCTCCTGAGTTTATTCATATCTAAATAACAGTAGTGTGGCCACTTTAGAATGATAGTCTGATGTGTTCAGTACCACTGTACATCTCCCTTTGTGCTTCAGTGACACTGCTTGTCAGCAACATACAATGCCACTTTGACATCCTTACCACAGTGGTTTCACAACTGGAAGTCCAGTTTCCAACTAGATACTGTATATCATGACATAGATGAATGAAAATCTCAATTTATACAAATACAACAAATGGCAATGAATAGGAACTGCCACACCATACCATTCCTTGTGTTGTCATATGCTGAATCAACTTAGAATCTTGTACAAGGACTTGCTGCTGGGGAGCTGCAGAAGAAAGAATACTTTTAAAGGGAACGTTACTAACAAATGAGCATGAAAACACAAGGTATGTATGATCTTTTAAACCCGGATTTATTCTGACTTTTCATAGCTAGCAATGGTCTCAGTGCATCTCACATTAGTAACACAAAAATCAAAATCTGAAATTTTTCTGTTGAGCAATGGTCTCACGTTTGATAGAAATGTATGGAACACATAAGTCTGGTATTTTTGCTTTCTTCTAAGCTTTGAAAGGCTGAGAAAAAGTAAACGCTTCTTGGTAATGACAGAACTATTGCAATGGACTATGTACTGTACCCCTTTCCTGGCTTATATTGCCTTGAAAAAGACTTCTCATTTCCCCTACGACAGGAACTGCAAAAATCATAGCAAAATCTTGTGGGGAAAAAATCCATGTTCCCACTATGAATTTTTTTTTTTGCATTTAAGGCTGCCCATTTTGCTTAAAAATTTTAATATAGGCTCCTGTAACTGACAGTTTAAGTGTTCCAGATGTGTTGGTCTTGGAGATCAAATAACATATTGGGCATATTTATTCAGCCATATTATCTCGACAAGTAAAGTAACTCATTTTTCATATCTTTTTAAACTGACCTTGGTGTGTGGCGGGGATGAGAACCTGCTGAGTCTGTGTCTGGTGAGATGCTGCCTGTTGCTGCTGAGGGTGCTGCGATACATGATGATGCTGAGGATGTTGCTGTTGTTGAGCCTGCAGTAGAAGTTGCTGTTCCTCAGAGTGAAAACCATCAACTGCTTTAGACTGCATCAGCTTGCTTTCCCAAAGCTTGAAAAAGAGAGTCCCTGTCAATCTGAAGCTCCCACAAAAGTTCCTTTATGGTGACACAGAAGACTGCTTGGAGAGCATGCCATAGAATACTTACTGTTTTCAGCTCCATTAAGACTTGCTCATCAACTCCCTCATCCAGAAAAAGTTCCCTTACATCATTGATAACATCTTCAATCACAGATCTGTACAATTTAGGCTGTAAAACATTGGAAGTTATAATTTTAGAAATAAATGACAAGGTGTGCATAAAAGATATATTTCCATACACATCATTTAATTTGAAAGACACACAAAAAAGACAGCTTAGCTCTGTAGCTATTAGAGATCTCAACCATACAGATACTTAGAGTCAGGTAGTCCTGATAGTAAACCACTAACATTTGCTGTTATATAAACCACTGCAATCCAAACCTCACCATACTATTTGCCTAGTGAAGGGCAAGTATATGCAGAATTCACATTAAATCCCGATATACCATAATTGGTAATAAGCAGAGTTGAATTTGGCAGTTTTAAAGGTATGGGAAACCTTCTAGAGTATGCCCAGTTCATATACAAACACTGAAGACTGACATAGAATGAATGAGCTCAAAGTAAAACAAAACTGCAGTGAAGCAATTCAATCCCATAAGTGCACAACTTGACAAAACACATTTCAAAGCTTTTCTTAAACATAAACAGCCATAATAGAAGGTATGACTATTTACTACTTGTAAACACTTTTTTTAATTGCAATAAACCAGGGGCCACCAAAACAACTAAAAACCTGCAGTGGGCAGGATTTTATATAATGCCTGCTATCTGATGAAGCTGCTGTATATTTTTAGACCTATGACAATACTTTCATGCCCATTTCCACAATATGCCTCTAAATTATAACATCCAAAAAGTATGATTTTGGAACTTCTACAAACATAGGCACAGTTTTTGACATCTCTTTTGCCCACCTTTTTTTAAGCTGGTTTATTATTCCCAACAATACCTGTCCCAGTGTGGAGCATACAATTAGCGTTCCCTACCACAACATACACTATGTTCAATTTTATCAAGAGCCAGTTAAACTACCACTATGTTTATGGGGGAAATACACACAGACACAGAGAGAACATGAAAAACTATTAGCTCTGTTGTTTCTAATCCCTTCTTCTGTGACCCAAAGAGAACCAATGCCTGGTGGCTATGGGTGGAATTAGCTATACAGGTATAGGACCGTTATCCAGAATGCTCAGGACCCAGGGCTTTCAGGATAAGGGATCTTAATTTGGATCTCCATGCCTTAAGTCTACTAAATAATCAATTAAACATTACTTAAATCCAATAGGATTGTTTTGCCTCCAATAAGGATTTGTTATATCATAGTTGGGACCAAGTACAAAGTACTGTTTTATTAGAGAAAAAGGAAATAATTTTTAAAAATTATAATCATTTGCTTATAATGGTGTCTATTGGAGTTGGCCTATCCGTAAATCAGAACTTTATGGATAATGGGTTTCCGGATAATGTATCCCATACCTGTCTAATCATAATTAATATGCTTATAAAGAGAGTCTTCGGAGCTGTATATGATTAGTGTGTATACAAACTTTCAAATTCCATACACGTACTGATCAATAAAGAGTAAAGAGCATAATAATTGGCCAGAACCTGCTGGGGACTTGATCTGTATGGGGCACATCCACACTTCCCCTCAGCTATTTCCATAGTCCAGGAAACACAAGATTTCCCAGAATTTCTCTTGCAAAAAAAGGACCTGTCAGCATTCATGTGGCACTGGCATGTGCATGTAGAGCCCCCACCTTGTTTAGAAACTATCATGGTTTTTAAAAACCTGAAAGAAAGTCATCCAGCTAGCCCTACCCCACAAAGTGGTATTCACAGGTAAAGCAAGTAGTTAAAAAATGAAGTATGCATTGCAAATGCAATTCATGCCGAGTCTACCCGTCTAACATTTTTTTCTACACTGACCAACTGCACAAAAGAATTAAAATTATTATGACCAGAAATCAGCTCTGAGGACATTAGACACTTGTGCAGCATAACTAAAAATTTGCTTTCAAATGTTGGTAAGGATGCATTAGTTTTCCAAGCCACATATTCCTCTTACTACTAACTTTTTGTCCCATAAGTCTCACTTTTGCAATTACATAATATAGAGCTTTTACACAAGTAAAAGTCACATGGGTAAAGTAGCATTAAACATACAAGGTGGCTATAAAGCGGCAGATGTAAGCTGCAGGTCCTCTGACAGGCCTCCCAATCAATAGAGCCATACAATGGCATTACGCAATATTACCCACCCAAGGTAGGCATAATTGGGGGGAAGATTTGCTAATTGGCAAAGCAAGTCTTACCATGTAGGACCACCTTTAGGCCAAATATTCTAAGCCAATGGGCTGGGCCACACAAATGCTTTCTATGTTGAGTTTCCATAACTCCCTATTCCAAGTGGAATTATTTCCTATAATTAAATATACTCGAAACAAGGTGAATTAATGGTTTGTAAAAAAAAACAAAAAACAAAACAAAACAAAACGGGGTTGCAAAACGGATTCTGTAATATAATATGGAATCCCTCAGGGGGTGGGGGAGAAGGCAATGTATAATATTCTTTGCATCCAGGGTGGCAGTACATTTTATTACAGCAGGTTATTAAACGGCTTTCCCATGGTCTGAAATTGTATCCTTTCCTACACACGGCGCTATGCAGCTGCATACAGAGGGCAGCCGCCTATTGCTGGGACGGAATTGAAGCAACAGTGAAATATTTTTACGCCGACATCAGCCGGACCGAGTGCACCGATCCTGAATGTTTCCCCCTAAGCCACAGACACACACAGACTCCTCATAGAACAGCGAGAGCAGTCCCGACGCCAGAGCAGCAGCGCTCCACCTCCCGGCCGCAGCCCGCTGTATAAAGGCTTATATATATAAGGAGAGGGGGAGATGGTGATGTCACCTGCCCAAGCCCCGGCCCCTCCTGGCAGAGTCTATATTAGACAGGGCGAACACTGTATATAAACAGGGCCGCCTAGGGGAGGAAGGACACATCGGGAAGCCATGATGGGAGTACGCGGTCGGAATAAGCGGGATGCGCAGCCTGCGGCCTCCCGCACTAAAGCGATAATCGCTGGGGCCGTGTTGCTAAAGCTGCGGGGGTGCAGTTTGAACACCCCTTTCGTTAATTTTATTGCTTCGGTTACACCAGAGGGCTTCCCTGCCGTCACTATGAGCTTTATAAGGAGGCGCAGCGCCGGCTGCTAAGACTAACCAATATGTTCCCTACCCAACAGTCCGCCACCATTACACCGAGCTGGCGCCCTATCCTCACAGCAGACATATGTGAGGCGCCAGCAGTGTGCTGCCTAGCTATTCAGAGGAACACTACAACAACCAGCAACCCCAGCAATCCCCCGCCCCCAGGTACCACCCGCTTTTACAACCCAGCAGCCCAAGAGGGTCCGCTACTTGCCCCAGGGTCCTTACCACGGGGTTTGCGTTAGCCGAGGCCGCCATTTCCAACAGGAATTAAGGGAGGGTGGCCCTAGCCTAAATACCCCACACACAGGAGGCTACCGACCCACAACTGCCCCACACACCTTGTATGACCTGAGTGGCAAATACAGTGGCTATAAATTGTGCCACCCCAAGAGCAAAGGGAGAAGGCACAGTTGCCCCACACCGGGTATATTCTCTAAGTCTATCAGCACGAAGTAATTTGCTCCTGGATTTAGAAGGGTAATAAAAGCCCGGGTTACAGTGGGTATCAGGCAAGGGTCTGGGGCACAATAAAACCGTATTACATTTTAAATAAAAATGGAGATAATCCCTTCCGTTTGCGGATAAAATAGTTTGCCGCTTTATTCTGGGGTAATATAAAATAGCTAATAAAATCAACCGGCAAGGCTAGTTACGAAGGGGTGGGATTAGAAAGGCAATAAAAACTGTACTGCCGGGGTGATGCAGGGGCAGTTTTGGGGTTCGGAGCAGGGCTGTAATAGAGGGGGCAACTAGTGGGATTTCTGGAAAAGGTGGGTTATCGAGGATATGGCATTAGACGGCAGCTTCCTGGATAACAAGCCGGCTCCGGTTGTGCTGGGATGGGGCCGCCGCCGCCAGCCGTCTGCTCTCAGTCGCCGCTCTCCTTTATATACCGAGAGATCGAGCTGCGAAGACACGGCTACCAGGTCACGGGGGCGGGAACTCTCGCGAGAAGAACGTATCACTGTGAGGCGGCGCTAGTCGGATCTTGTAGCCCGCTGATGAGTGTAGGAGGGGCTTAGAACTGACGAATTAACTGTATAAATACCGAAACAGCGACATTAAATATAATATATTATGTGTGTGTAACACTACGGTTAGCGAGACGGCTGCTAGTCATGTTTAAGCTATATACAATGTAGATCTGGATTTATATGGAAATGCTTTATACGCAGTCGTTGGTCACTAAGAGGGTCTAATAAGAGACCTACAGTTTGGGGTTGATTAATGCAGACCTGAACTGACATGCAGAAGTATAATCAGAGTGCTGACATATCGATTTTATTTACAGGAGCATCGTGTGTAACTCGATATTAGAAGCTATGCTTTCACTTCAGTCACACGGCAGTACGGCCATAGCCTGGGCGTGGCTACATCATTCTGATTCGTGTTCTACACAAAGTAGCCCCTGCCACGGTCCGCAAATGATACGTCTTTCTGTGAAGGGAAGGTGAGGCGGTGTATTTCCGTTCATGATATGAACCGTGCTGCATGGTGCGCCCTCACACTGGCGCTGAAGGAGCACTGCAATGCGCAGGCAGAAGGAGGAGCTACTGTACATAACTTCAACATGGCTGCTGATGGGGCTCTCAAGCCTCAGAAAATCAGTTGATGCAAACTTAGTGGTTCTCTGAGCACTTTTGCAATTTACATTAATTTTCAGCTTTAAGTGGTTTCTGAGATATTAGCAGCTTTAATGCTATGCTAATAGTAACCTTTCAGGTCAGCAACTGTTTTTGAAGGCCAGAATGTCAGTGCCCTAAAGTTCAGGGGGCCCAGGCCCTGGGCATAGCTCTCCTCTCCCAAACCCCTCCTCTCTCATTTGGTGGGCAGTGGGAATGAAACTAGCAGAAGTACAGCAGACTTGCAGTTACACCACAGAGTTAGCCCTAGGGCTGCTATAGCCCAGTTGAGTTGCAAATATCTCAGAATCAATATAAATTGCAAGTATGTAAACTTTAGATTTTTGGGTTTACCTCTCCTTAAATATCTAGGCATCTCTTATTACTAATAGTCTTTTTTTTATTCAAATAACATGAAGCTATTTTTCTATATAAATGCAGATATTTGCCAGACTAATTCTGTATTTATTCAGTGCCAACATTTTTTGCAGGATTTAACATAATTTCAAGCAGACCCAGACTGGCAATCTGTGGATTCTGGTAATTGCCAGAGGGGCTGCTGTAAAATGCCATAGACCAGCGCTAAACAACTTCTGTGGTGCAGAGGGCTGGAATTTCTCTAGCATACATAGTGGAGGGCCGCTAATGGAAGCCAGTTTTGACCACTCCCACTTTTTAAACCACACCCACTTCAAACCACATCCATGTTATCACAATGGTGGTAGCACAGCAAAAACCCAAATGCTTGGTCCTCACTGCGGGGATATCAACCATCATGTCATATTATGACACACCCTTAAATTCATATGCCTCCTCCTCCCCTGTGGATAGCACACCAACCCAGCGTAGGTGGTTTTTCATGGTGAGGGCAGTGAGGTTATGGAATGCCCTTCCTAGTGATGTGGTAATGGCAGATTCTGTTAATGCCTTTAAGAGGGGCCTGGATGAGTTCTTGATCAATCAGAATATCCAAGGCTATTGTGATACTAATATCTACAGTTAGTACTAGTGGTTGTATTTATAGTTTATGTATGAGTGTATAGATTGGTAGGTGTGGGTTAGGTGTGCTGGGTTTACTTGGATGGGTTGAACTTGATGGACACTGGTCTTTTTTCAACCCTATGTAACTATGTAACTAACTATGTAACTATGTAACCCAGAGCACATAATTACACACCTTAGGGACCATATAATAACTATTTCCAACTGCTAACAAACTCCCAGAACAAACCCCTGCCAAGTTCACCTCTCACAGGCAGCATAGGGCAAGAAGAGTATGGCACACACAGGCAGCATAGGGCAAGCAGAGTATGGCACACACAAGCAGCATAGGGCAGGCAGAGTATGGTAGACACAGGCAGTACTCTGCCTGCCCTATGCTGTCTGTGTGTGCCATATGCTGCCTGTATGTACCATACCTAGCCTGCCCTATTCTGCCTGTGTGTGTCATACTCTGCCTGCCCTGTGCTGCCTGTGTGTGCCATACTCTGCCTACCCTTAGCTGTCTGTATGTGCCATACTCTGCCTGCCCTATGCCTATGTGTTGCATACTCTGCCTGCCCTACGCTGTCTGTGTGTGCTATATGCTGCCTGTATGTACCATACTCTGCCTGTGTGTGCCATACTATACCTGCCCTATGCTGCCTGTGTGTGCCATACTCTGCCTGCCCTTAGCTGTCTGTGTGTGCCATACTCTACCTGCCCTATGCCTGTGTGTTGCATACTCTGCCTGCCCTATGCTGCCTATGTGCCATACTCTGCCTGCCATATGCTGCCTGTGTGTGCCATACTCTGCCTGCCCTTAGCTGTCTGTGTGTGCCATACTCTGCCTGCCCTATGCTGTATGTGTGTGCCATATGCTGCCTGTATGTACCATACTCTGCCTGCCCTACTCTGCCTGTGTGTGCCATACTCTACCTGCCCTATGCTGCCTGTGTGTGCCATACTCTGCCTGCCCTTATCTGCCTGTGTGTTCTGTGCTCTGTCTGCTCTGTCTGAGGTGTGAACAGGTGAACAATGTGGGTGGTTACAGCCTAAACCTGAGGTGGAACAATGCAGTGGATGAATAATGCAGAGATTAAAAGGTGTGAACAGTACAGGGGAATACGGCCTGAATCTGAGGTGTGAACAATGCAGGGGCCAGTTAATCTCAGTACTGATACCATTTAAAGTTTACACAAAGGTAAGCCATCAAAGCAGCCAGACAGGTGGGGGGGGGGGGCACACAAAGGGGGGTTGCAGGCCGCATGCAGCACTGTATACATGACTGGAGGCACATAGGCAAGATGCAGGGTCTTGTGATGTCCAAGAAAGGAGTGTCGGGCAATAAGCTCTGAAGCTCTCCATTAAAAAGTCATGTCCTACTACTGTCTGAATATAACTCACTCTTCTGGCATCGTCTGTCAAGGTTTTATTTAACTGCATATATAATCTGTTCTCAAGTGTAATATTTGTTTACTGTAGCAGTTAAATTGTACATGTAAAATACATTTACAAGATCACCAGGAAAAAAGCAAAAACTGTACCAGTTTAGGAAGAAACATATTAAATTGTTTTATTATGATATATGTACTGTGCTGTGCATGGGTAGGCTGATTTCCTTCTATATCAAAGGTTTTGGGGCCAGGTTTTTAAAATAATAATGCAATATAAAGCCTATGAAGCTTACTGCCAGGCTAGGAACCATATAAATAACAATATAATATTAAAGATAATTATGCCGATAGCATAAGTTTGAAAGTCAGAAGAGGAACTGAGAAAGACAGATGGCAAATGTGCAAACGCAAAGTGTGGCCACAAAGAAAGAGAGGAAATGTAGATGTAAAGACTACCTGCATGTATAAACATGTTTTAATCAAGGGGTTAAATGCATTGATCTGTTGGTTTATATTTTGCTAATTACATATTGTCCTAGGCTAGGACAATTCCTGGACTCCCAGACCCTGGTAATTTTGCCAGCTGCAACAAAGAATCTTATGACAAAAAAATAACAGTTTTCCATTTCTCCTTTTACTCTGTAATTCAGGTTATTAGAGAAGGTGCTTAGAAGTAAGTATTGTTGCTCTAATCATACCTACTGGCATGTTCTTAGGTACTAGGTAAAGTGCGGCATAATGCCTCTTTTAGCACAATCCTAGTATGGCACAAAAGCCCAGAAATTAAAGTGTTCCTGGAAATGTTGCTGTTAAGGGGTTGCAAGAATAAGCTAGTTAAAATAATGAGAGGCAGTGTGGACATCAAGAGGGTCACAGCACATTTTAACAGAAAGAGAATGCCTTACCCAGCTCACAAGTAACTAAAGTAACTGGAGAAATTCTGGGCAGACTGCCAATCCTGCAAATGGTACAACTAAATTCAAATGTACTCAGAAACAAAGTGGCCATTTAAAGAAAATGACCGTTTACACTGGACACCAATGGGTCAAAGAGGTACAAATATAAAAGGGTTTGGAGGCGAGACTGAAGAATCAAAGCAAGTAAACAGGCTGGGAGAGATTAGCTAGCTGTGATGGAAATGAAAGGCCAAAGGGACAGATTTATAAAAGGCCAGGGTCGGAGATTCATATTTCATATAAGTGAGCTAATCAGGTCTCTCCTTGATTTAAGAATGATTTGCCCATCTATGTTGTATGCTTCCAAGTTTTCAAAATTTATGATAGTAATGACCTAGAAACCAAAAGACATTTTATCTATGCAGTTTAGATCTACCATGATGCCACTGAAATCAAGAGGATTTGGATAGTCTAATCTTGGGTATGAACTATAGTTTTATATTTCAGAAGTGATTTTTTTATTTAATTAAGCTTATATTAAAAAATATTTAATAGCGGTGATTACATTTAGCAGCAATGTCCCATACCTTATGTAAAATATATGAAACCTCAAAACAGTGTAGAATACAGGAAAAGTTGTGATGTTCTCATTACTTCTGAAATCTGAATCTATCGCCATTGTGGTTTTGCACTTTGTTTCTGGTATTGCTGTTTTTTTTCAAAATCACATTCAACATGAATAAGAGCGAAAAAAAACCACACGAAATGAAAACTTGTGTTTTTTGCCTCAATTTACATGAAAATGATTAAAATATGCCTCTCAGTCTTACTTATTGTTCTCTACACTTATGCAGTGTCATATATCATTGTTATCTTTAATGCAGTAACAGTTTAACAACATACTCTCACTACTGGGCTGGTTTTAGAGCAAATCAGCCTGGTACAAAATATTTTAATAGTGCAGCTACATAGAGGTGCAGATAAGAGCGGAATCTGTTTCTTTTGGCCTGCCTACAAAATGCAGGTGGAGAGAAGTGGACCGAACACCAGGTATGACTTTGGCCTAAGGTATTTGTATACCAGTTTGCTGCATGGGGTGACGAACTCAGAAGCAGCACTAACTTTGATTTACTTTGTTAATCTTCAATGCAAATTGCAATTGGTGGTTAATTCTTCCCATGCTAGAATGCATTTCTCTAGCATGACAAAATATATCTAAAATGCTCAATAAAAAATATCAAGCACTAATAAAGCAGCTCTTTACTTTTGGACAGTTGATTAAGATTTATATTTACTGGGGATATATCATTTCTTCACTATTCCATAATTGTTCCAGGACTAAACAAGGTCAATAAATAAGCATCCCCTTAAAGAGGACGTTCACCTTAGATATGACCATTTAAACCATTTGTACAATTTGATTTAATTAAAAATGATTATTTTCAATATATCTACCTGGAAAGAAATATCCTTAGGTCTCTTCTGTCTGCCAAGCCAGGGGATTGCTGACACCCTGACAGTGAAAGGTCTTGTCTATTTTAGAAGCAGAGCGGACTAGGTGCAGGTATTGATCTCTACTGCGCATACTCCATTTATTTACATTTCTGTGATCTGATTGGCTGATGCAATTCAGCTAATAGCATCAATGGCTAGCAGGGCCAGCAAAAGAGGAGGAATGTATATTAGTGAGTGTTGCCTGTGCCTTCCTGCGATATGTCAGTGTTGGAGGCCCACTTGCTGGCAAAGCGGCTTTATGCAGTACAGGTATAGGACCCATTATCCAGAATGCTCGAGACCAAGGGTATTCCGGATAAGGGGTCTTTCCATAATTTGGATCTCCACACCTTAAGTCTGCTAAAACATTAATAAAACATTAATTAAACCCAATAGGATTGTTTTGCATCCAATAAGGATTCATTATATCTTAGTTCGGATCAATTACAAGGTTCTGTTTTATTTCTACATAAAAAAAGAAAATCAGTTTTAAAATTCTGAATTATTTGTTTATAATGGAGTCTATGGGAGACGGGCTTTCCGTAATTCGGAGCTTTCTGGATAACGGGTTTCCGGATAAGCGGTCCGATACCTGTATTACATAAATACAGCATTGACACATTAATAATGATTAATTTTTGTAAATTAAATCAAACTGTACATATTGTTTAAATGCCCAAATCTTTTTATTTTTGAAAACAGTAAAAAAAAAAAAATTAACCCCCTTATATATGTTATATGTTAAAGTCACTGGGGCTAATGTACCAACTAAATTGCAATGCAGTTACCAGTAGCTAATAAATAGCAATTATCAATGGCAATGGCTACCACAGGAGGTTATATCACCTATATTTATAAATTCAGTATGATATCTGCAAGAGTCTGGAAAGGATTGTTGGAACAATACAATTTCTAAGTGGAATCAACATGTTTTTGTCCCAGAATTCCAGCATTACTGAAGTTGCACAGAAGTTATGTGCTTGATGCAATTGCGCTGCTCCTGTTTATCATAATTACTACAACTGTTCATACACTGAGTCACAAATTGTGTGGAAGTCCAGCTGGTGTCATTTCTGCTGTTGTTGCTTGTATGCAAGTGACGCCTGCGCTGATTCTCTATCCTTCCAGTGTATATGTGTGCTGCGCCTATTGATGCTTGACATGAAGGCAACCCTGGAGCGGACACCTGATTAGGAGGGGGTGATAGTTCCAGGGTTCCCCTGTGTCAATAGGCGCAGCAGTGCTTGTTTCAAATGGAAGGCCGGAAGTACTGAGTGGTGCCAGTCCAACTGTACAGAATAGCAAGAAGCACATTTTCCTTTAATAAAAGTGGTTTGCGTGCAACTGACTGTGGGGGAATTGTGGCGACCGCACAAATTAGCCCTTGTGTCATGGGTAACAACTTTACCAATCTGAAAACAGCCATGTTTTGTTAAAATATATTTTACATAAACATCATTTAAAAATATGTTTATGATTTATACTTTAGGTTCAAATGAAGCTTGTCCAAACAATGGCTGTACCCTTGTTTTATCCTCTCTGGTAGACCATTGTTGTATTTTTATATTTTGTAATGAAAAGGATGATCTAATCCCTTTAAAATTTTACCAAATGGGGCACCTTTTCACACAGTCTTTATCTGTGAGCCTCCTGAGCAAAAATTCCAAGTGAAACATTTGAGCACATTTAAATGGTTTAACACAGGCACTAAATTGCATAAGTTCAGTTGCCAATAGCAACTTGTTAGAAAATAGCATTTGGAGGCTTCTGCAAGTTAGAAAATGTGAAAAAAAGGTATTTATGCCCATACACTCATATTGTAGATATCAGTACTTTTGGGGAACGGCAAAACACTCAAGCAGCCTGCACTGCTGAACAGGGGGTAAGTGCTCCCACTGACAAAGGGAACCTTTGAATTACAGCCATCGTGAACATGGAGGTAGTTTCAGGGTCCCACAAACAGGTTGCATCAATAGGAGCTCCTTAATTAGATGCTATTGGTAGTGATGACATTCAAACATGATGAGAATTAAATAACCTTCAAGGCAACCATATTTCCCCTAAATAAATGATGTCCTCTTTGCATAGTGATGTTTAAAAGAATACTGTTATGAGAAAATGTTTTTTTTCAAAATGCATCACATTTTTTCAGATGCAAACAGATTTTTTAATATTCAATTTTTAAATGTCACATGGGGACAAGCCATATACTTAACTTCCCAGGGTGCCACAGCCATGTGACCTGTGCTCTGATAAACTTCAGTCTCACTTTACTGGTGAGCTGCAAGTTGGAGAGATATCACCTCCCCCCCCACCCCGGCAGCTGATCAGCAGAACAATGGGAAGGTAGCAAGGTAGTAGCTCAGAGTAGATATCAGAATAGCAATCAATAGTAAGAAATCCAAGTTTGGCTTGGAACTCCTCTATTTACATGGAAGTAGGAGAAACAATTTATTTGAGTCTTTTTCGGCGATTTCGGGAAATCGCGCCGCTGCGTGTGCAATCTCCCCGTGTGCCAGAGCCCTAATGTGTAGCACCTTCTGAAAGCTCAGACTCAGGCACAATGCACTAAGATGGTGCCTACACACCAATAGAACAACTAAAAAATATATATATTTGTTGATTCAAGAATAAAACTTTAAATGGTAGAGTGAATTATTTTCTATGTGAACAGTGTAATTTAGAAATAAAAAGTACACCATAAAATCATGATAGTATCCCTTTAACTAAAGGGTAATGGGTTTTGATTTATTTTTAGAACAATATTAGCATAGAGGTTAAGTGATCAGCATTTGACATGGGATCACATTCTAAAGACCCTCGAGTTCCATGGGACAAAAGTGCAATATAAATGATTTCCTTTTCCTTTCCATTGTGTTACTGGCTTAATCCCGTTCTGCAATTTAGTCCTTGGCCCACCACACACTTTTATAAGCACACACATACACAACTGTAAGAAATAACTCATTTTATACTACCTGTAAAAAAACAGACACAACTACACAGCTGAACAATGTCTCTATTATTCCATTGTTTAAAATACAAGACATGAAACAATGTTGCCAGTGTACATATAAAGTGCGTAGCAATCAGTAGTAATATTATGCCTTTAGGACGAGGACACACTGAGCTACTTAGTAGCAGCTACTTGTTATGGCTACTTAACGCCAGAAAATACCCTGTGTCTCCAAAAACACACGTAGACATAATCATCAGTAAATAATCAGTAAATTATTAGCATTGTCTATTTTTTGTAGCTGTGACAAGTAGCTGCTACTAGTAGCTCAATGGGTCTTCACCATTAAAGACTAGCTAAGTAGATAACAAAACAGCAAATTCATTTTTGTTTCAGCTTTGTGCCTTGCAGTAATCGGTCTCTGTCTTTAATCATCTTTTGTTGGGCTCCACAGGAGACTAAAATGCAATCAATTGAGTTTATGATAACAGCAATTTAGTAAGTTGATTTCTGTGTAGTAAACAGTAACCCATCTAAGCTTTAATGCTCAGAAAGGGCAGTTTCAGTACTGCATAATAGAACATTAGAAGCTAAGGGCTGTGACAGACGGGGAGATTAGTCGTCGCGCGACAAATCTCCTTGTTGCAGGCGACTAATGTCCTTGAAATGCCAGCCCACCAGCTAGAATGTAAATTGGTGGTGGGATGGCATACGCGGCGCTGAATACGTGGTTCCTCTCAAGGCAACTTCGACAAATGGCCGCGCCACGTATGCCATTACACCGACGATTTACATTCTAGCCGGAGGGATGGCATTTCGGGGAGATTAGTCGCCTGCGACAAGGGAGATTTGTCGCGCGACAATTAATCTCCCCGTCTGTCACAACTTTGGTGAAATAAATGAGACTTGTAAAATCTGAGGCTTCTCAAGAGATAACAACTAAAGGATTCCTCAGTTTCTTAGTTTTATGCTGCATTACTTTGAGGCACATTACTTATTAAAAGCCCTTCCAAATAGGTTAGCAAAACATTTCACATGTAAAAAGATACATGTGGATAGTGCAATATCATCATCAGAGGAGTAGAATATTCAAGAGAAAAAGCAACAGGGTTTCAGGTTCATGTACAAAGATCAGCTCATCAGACTAAGAAACCTCTCCTTGCCCAGCAGTCTGAGATGCAAATATGGATACATGCAGGTATTGTGGGCCAATACAATGTTGTTATGTTAAAGATCAACATTTTTGATGAACTTGTCATTTACCATATATATCTAAAATAAATGTTCCTTTAAAAAGTGCTGAGCACATTTGCCTTTTTTGGACAGGAAACATACAGAGTGTGTCAGGCAGTACTTATTGAGTACAGGACATGGCATGCTATACACCTTTGTTTAGTTGATCACAGATTAGACCTAACCACGTTTACATGACCACAGAGACATAAAAGGCCTTGCCTTTGAGGTGACATGAAAAATAATAGATGGATAATAGCATATTACACTTATATTATACCATACTGGACTTTGGGGCATATTTGTTAAGAGTACTGAATGAAATACTTCCCACAATTTTCTACTATTTAGTGGGAAATGTGGGGAGGAAATATATTCTCCATTTGAGTAATATATGCCTGTATATATAAAAAAAAAAAATCATAAGCTTTCCAACTTTAATATATACTTTGACATTTGAGAGTCTGTGGCTTTCTACTCTACAGTCCCGTAATGAGCATTAGGTCACCTTCTGCATCTATCCACTAGTAATGAAAATTATATTGCTCAATTATATGCACATGTGTACATTTCATATTATTTGGTCCACTTTTAAAAACATTCTACATTGTCTGATCTAACACTACAGCATAGGTAAGAGTGAGCACTCTTCATTTAGTTTTTTCTACAAAAAAATATACACGCTACACACCTTTCACCTTTTGAATAAATAGTTCATCTTCCCAAAAGTAATTCAGAGTAAATGAGAATAAAACCTGCCTCATTAACTGTAGCCCCATTTTCAGCAAAACCAAAGTGTAGTAGTGCTTAATTTATAGTGCTTTGGATGAACTCTTTAGTATTTGTGGGTGAATAATGAATTGATGAAATTGGGTAAAAGCTCTAAATTACCTATCAGGAACTAACCAATTGACTTAGTCTGAATTCATACATCTGCACATATAGAGAAACCCCATTATAAATATGAAGGCTGTGCAAGGCATACTTCAATTTCCATATGGTGTACAAATCTACATTGTCTATATTTTAAAATAACCCATGCCGAAAAAAAAAAAGTTTAAAACTATGTTTGGAATCTGTTAGCAACTATCAAATGTTTTATCCACCCCCCCCCCCATATGTTTCAAACACCCACAACCTTGGTTTGTCACATCATTACTTTTGATACCAAAAGCCCTGTAGTAACTTTATTCAGGCCTCTGGCTCCAATGCTAGTGTGAATGTTCTCTTTAATCTCCCCTTAAGTGCAAACCCTAAAACTCTAAGCAGCTTTTTCAAGTACACTGTAAAAAAAAACAGAGATTAGAAAATATCAGAAATCAACAACCTAGAAAAGAACACCCAGCTTGTGCAGGTTCATTAGACATCCAATTAAAATGCAAACAGGCCTACCATGATAATTCACTTTACCATGGACATTAGCTACATAATTTGTGCACATCTGCAGCCTAATAGATGAGAAACTAAGGCACCGCTTCATGTGCTTATTCTTCCCCCTATTATTATAGGTCTTTATACTAGAGAAAAATCTAAGAGTGATTGCAGGAAAAAAAACTTTCCTTTCCCTCATGCTCCTGTGTGAAGATGTGCTTGCACATAATTAGGTCCTGCAGGTCATATGCTCATATGTTTCTCCCCTAGAGCCAAGTAAGACAATTCTTATTGAACAGAACATTCACTTGGCTTTTCCACATCATCTCCTTCCATGTTCTGGTTCAGTGTTTTTTTCTGCTCTATTTCCACCTGCAAAAAAGTAAAGGGGAAAGAATTAGGTTACCGGGTATCTATTTACGACAATCTCTAAGGTAATTAAACTTTGACTTACTCTTTGGTCAAAACAACATTTAAATTACTTTGCCACTTAAGACCCAGCACATATCTTTATTCCCTTACATAGGGCACATGCCTTCTTGTACTAAACATGTTCAAATGCCCCTTGGCCCTAACGCATCTATAAATGTGCTGAAATGCCTGAAACTGCAGTTTAGCTATACAAATAATGACTGCAATTTAAATGGGGCCCAGGTGCATGGGCACCTGGGCCCCATTTAAATCGCAGTCATTATCAGCAAAGGAAGTGGACTGCAACTAGACCTGTACCTGTTCTACATACAGTAAGTAAAGAAGGGGAGGTCTAAAAATACTATATTTTAAATAACATCTTAAACAAAATGTTTTTTTTTTGCAAATGAGATTACTTTTGTACCTTTACTTATCAACCTATCTGGTCCAGCTAAATACCTGCCTACTTCTATTCCTGGTTGCACCTGAGGTCATCAGCTTATCAAATTGTTTATGCTGCCTAACTTATAATAAGATAGCTTATAAACATTATATCCAAGAGCAGATACTGGGAGCTGAAAGCATAACAGTAAGCATACAGAGCAATTTATGTACTGCTGCTGTAATGTAAATTATATTTTTAAAGTTTTGGTATGTGTATGCATAGTGTTCATTTGCCCATGGTATTCCCATGTGTTATCCCACATGTCATGGCAATATAAAAAGATTATTGTAGCCCAGCTCTGATTTCTGCTTTTATATGCCACCCACCAACCAAGTTTTAAAAATGACTCATCAAATGTGCTGCAGTGCCTCCAATGGCTCTTTTGAATGCTAGGTGTTTTGATTTATTAACATAAACGTGAGGTCAGTGATTTCACCATCAGTGGCATACACCCATTGTTGGATAAATTTAACACAATAATGGCACAGGGTGGGGTGTGTTTTGGGAAGGCTTTCTCACTATTTTTTAACTTGTCACAGCTTTCCCCCTGTTTTAGGATTATATACCACCTGGCAATCAGTCGGAGAAATGCCACTGCTGCTTGAAAGTATGCATTTTTGTACCAAAAGCTGTCTGTGTGCACAGGCAGGATGACAGTAGTGTATTGTGGACATGGCACAGCCTGATAAGTAGATACGGGGTACTCAGTCATTTTTTTCCACAGTCAAAATTTTTTTTTTAGTAAATAATGCTATGAAAAAATTTTAAATGATGGTAAAATATACCGACAGTCTGTTTCACTGGTGATGACACTTAAAAAGAATGCATTTTTCCTGACCTATAATATTATCTGTCACTTGGGGAGCAATTTAATAAATACAACTCTTATTGTTTGTTTGCTCTCTGTACAATTAACTGCAAATACACACTCATTCATTGAAAAGAAGGTTGGGCCTCTGAATAACTACAATAATGGTTACATTTACAAATACAGTATGCCATTTGGAAACAAAGATCAAAATAGTTACTAAACTAATTCAATATTTTGACACTAATCTTGTTTTTTCGAACTTACAGAAGCTCTTATTAACTGATCATTTGGGAGAAAGAGAGAGAAATATTGTGGTGGCAAGAAAATGCATCTTAGGCAGACTGCGCTTAATGTATGTAGCCATGGTTACTAACTCAGAAGAGAAAAAAGTGCGGTCAATTGCAAATGGTTGAGCATGAAATAAAAGGAATACAGACTAATGCTTAGAAGTTCTGAAGATATCTGTTACAGATGTTAGGTTTCTAGCTTGCAGGAGACATATTTTTACAGATTAACAAAAAACACAATCAGTGTTTTTTACACTGATTTAAAGCTATTTCATAAATATTATCCATGCTTTGGCATGTCTATCATGCCTCTCCATAACTCTCTCTCCAGTACCCTGATATGGCAGTACCCTGATGGACATTATCCAGATAAACACAAAGGCCAGACATTTTGCTACTGCACAACGGACACCCCAGCAACCAGGGGCAAAAATACTGTTGCATGGGCTGACAGCACACAAATGGTGAGATTTAATCAGGGGCATTATGCTATTTATAAAAAAATATGTTCTGGTAGATGATTAGTTTAACATTTATTCTCTGCTAAACCATGAAAGCAGTTTGCCATTTTTTTTTTTTAGGAATAAGTAGCCACTCATTTTATTAGCATCTCTACTGAGGTTTCATGAGGAATTGCAATTCCCAGTCAGATGAATATATTTGATTATGAGAATTATCTACATTTGCGGGAAAGTAAAAAGTCTGTATATCTTCCATTTCTAAATGGGGACTGCATTGCACATACATTACCACTGGAGGGTGCACATACATTGCCTTTCATTAGACTGTACTTCCTGACCATTAGTCCTCTATAGCACAAATACTCATCGTAATAATATTCTTCCAACTAGGCATAGCAAATAAAACAAAGTTTTACTATACAACAAAAGGCCATATTTCGAAGCAATCAGCGCATCTGAGATCACACAAAGTTTGCTGCAGAATTGGGTCCATGCCATTTTGACATTTGAAGAAACATCTATATTTATTGATGTGCACTGAAAAAACAATCCATCCAAGCGTAAGATATGGCCAAAACCACCTTAATGTATTTCATGTGGTTCATGCTGTGCCACAAAATGTCTCAATGTCTTTATATTACTTCATTCAACTGGACTCTTTTTTGACACATATATCAATAAATATGGATGCTATAAATATATACATTTTTATTTTTGAATATATATATATATATATATATATATATACAAGACCCTTGGTGCTGGCTGTGTTTTATTTTATATAATAAAGGCTGCAGTGGCAGCCGAAACGTTAGATGTTATGTTGTAAGTAAAATAAATTTTTTCCTGTTAAGTCCTGTGAGTGCGGTACCTTCCATTTTGTATCTATTTCTGCATTTTTTGTACTGCACCCAGGCAATTTCTATTGCCTTATCGTGAGTGCCTGTTACATTACTGAAGATTTATATATATATATATATATATATATATATATATATATATATTTATATCTTTTTATCCAGTATGCCGTACTGCTTGTTTCGAGAATCTGCACACATACTAGATGTGAAAGGGTTGCTGCATGAAGAAGACCCAGTACTTCCTTTCAGTCTGAAATTAAAGATTATTTCATATATGGAAGGCTTGGAAAGCAACTGTATCTCATTTGCATGAAATGGGCAAAAAGAAAATACATCACGCTAAACAGTTTATTTAGACTTTACCCACAATCAGAATTATGCTCAGAATTATCATTTCATTATATAATTGACAAAAATAACTGTCTCCAAAAGTCATTTTCCTCAGCTAATTGAATGTACAGAAAGTCATTGGGTGCTAAAGCACCAGTTCTACAGCAATGGAAAAATGCTGGCACTCTTACACCAGCAACAGGATTAGAAAATCATCATTAATCAATTAATCATCATCAATAATCATGTACTGTTTTATACAGTACATCTAGAAACATAATGCATGCTTCTAAACAAGGAGAGTAGCATATCTAGTACGGCCAACAGTGTTGTAATGTAATATATAGTAAATATCTAAGAGCTCAGCAGCCTGCTCTTCCCAAGAGGTAATAAAAAGCTACTTGAAAGAAAGCAGCAGCATCAATTACTGTAGCCTGTTTTTCACTTTGGGGAGACTTCAAAAGAACTGAATAGCTTTCTCTGGCAGCAAAAATCAAAAAAGTATCAATGTTTAGATTTTATCCATTCACTTTAGTAATAAGCAGCTAGAGTGTAGTGGGAGAAAAAGAGAATCACACAAAAAAAGGAGGGTTGTGGAAGCATTCCAAGACTAAGTAAAATAAAAAAGTACAACAGAAGTGCAACTGATCTGACCAAATTATCTGACAAAATATGGAATATGGATCAATGCACATTCAACTACATATACTTTCAAAAACATGGGTTTTTAGTTACAAAATTATGATCATAAAAATTGACAAACCACCATACCATGTCAAGAGAAGCATCAGGTGACATCTTGTGGCACTGTTTAAATACTTTACCCCCTATCCTGTTTCTGGCCTTGTTTTTTCATGTCTTACCTTGTAAAAGTAATGGGCTGAGTAATTAACCCACTTCTTGACACTGTTATTTTCCTCCACAGATAATGATCGTACAGCCACTTTTGATGCTGAGGCTGCTGGCATGTCAAATTCTACCTCTACATAGGGAACAAAACTCTGCGGAATCTCCCTGTCTGAGCCCAGCTCCAGGTGACAGTAGAAGCAGTGGGGATGATTCCAGCCTGTAAGAAAAATGGGGAAGGTCCGTCATCTTATATGACAACTCCAACACAGAACAGAAATTCAATGAGAGATGTAAATTATAGCCATTACAGATTCAGATTCAGACAGATTACTTTTTAAATTTGGAACAAAATTACAATTATTTGCATGTGCTTTTCGAAAAAGCCTACAGTTTACAGTTATTACAGCAAAAGTACAATTCAGTTCTGAGGCAAGAAGTTAGCTATACATATAGGAAGAAAATTACATTAGCGGGTAGAGCAAAATATAAACATTCAGTTTGCAGACCTAACAATCTTATATAAGTGGACAGAATGCTGTGAAATTCCCTCTGGTAAACTGTGGCAAGGTTTATTTTTACACTTCTACAGTGGCGTAATTTTGCAGGCCAGCTTCCCCCACAAAATATTTTTTCCAGGCCCCTCACCACCCAGCCTAAATCATGGGTCACCTGCAGGCCCACCTATAAAGGAAGCAACAATTATGGAGGTCACAGCAATATCAAAGTCACTGTGTAATGAAATTATGCATTTAACCGCAGGCAGAAAAATGGAGTAGGCCAATAATTTTAAAATATTAAAAGGCAGCATAATTTTTTAAGCACTAAAACAGTAACAAATAAGTATGGATGGAAATAGAACTGATATAAGTTTTCCATGGCCAGGGGACCAACACAGGTCCCAGTAAAGCTATAACTTACCTGCCAAGCACCACTACACTGGACTTAGAGAAGGACCACATTGGGCAAACTGCATAAAGTATGATTCAGTTTTATCCTATGTTCACAGATTTGTATGCAGCAACAACCATATAAAATCCACTGGAATGGGTGCTATTTTAGCTAAAAGCCTCGCCAGGGGTAAAGAAATCTCAAAGTAAGAAAAGCGAATGTTGCCTTTCTATTGAACTTCACCAGCACACTTGTTTACTTTGTTAAAAAAGGATACACATGAATGCATAGTAACACATAAATAGAATGTAATTCAAAGTATTATATCACATAGACTCCTTATTCAATGGAATGGAGCTTTTAACATGCAGAACTGGAAACATTCTCTTCTGGTTTATGATCCTCACCTGAGTTTTTATCAGGCAGCCTGTTAATCCTCCATACAACAGCATTGTAAGCATTTTCATACTTTGCTGTTCCCAGCGTAACTCTCATGGCTGGTTCTGACCCAGATAGGCCGGGTGAGCCGAAGCTTGCTTCCCTGTTGATTTTGGCTTTCAGTGACCTTTCACCAAGCATGCTGTCCCTACGGAAATAATTTACCCACTCAGCAGGGACAGGATGTCGAATGGTAACATTTTCACAGGGCACTTGCGATAAATTGTCCCGATTTGAAGAGAAACCAGTGGACATAACCAACCAACTTTGTAGCTGAACTTCAGCTCCACGGACACAAACTGCAGTCCTGAGGGTAAAAGGCAGAGTCTTCTCAGAAAAAACAGTCCGAAATCTCATTAGTTCAAACTTGCAGGCATCCAGTGGAGTAAACACAACCATCCTAGAGCTATGAAACATTTTTTCCTCTACAGTCGCATGGAATTTGCATTCATGAAGTTGCACCCACTTGGTTGTTGTTGTTGGCATGATGTCATTTCTGGCAACAACTTCATTTCCTTTAATAAGGATGTCATTAAGACCCATCCTACAGTCAGCCATTCCTGAGATGAAACTAAGAATATATATATGAGTGACTACGGAATGAAAAATGAGTTTGTTATCTCCCTTTCCCACGATTCCATGAAATTCATCTCTAACATCCACAGTGATCTCTTCTTCAGTGTAATTTTGGTGCACAGTGCTAAGATCTATTGTGACTGGTAGCATAAACAAAATATCTTGAATGTTAGCAATCATACTTATAAAGTCAGAATAGTCTGTTGTACCTAGCTTGACTACCTGTTCCCTTTCTCCCGTGTGAGTGACCAAAGGCATAGGTTGGTATTTCCGTTTTTCTCGGTATATAACTTTATCAATCCTAACAGTGTGAATCCTCCCATTCTCATCATAATTCTGGAGTTTCGGTTCTAATATCTCATGATTTTGCTCTAGTTTATATTCTCTAAATGGTTTCTCCAGACCCTTTTCATAGAAAAGTTGTAGCATACCAGATTCTGTAACCTTGACATATATGGGACCCCAATGTCTGGAAGACATGATATTTTTCTTCTCTGGTATTCTAAGCATCATTGGCCAACCATCTTCCGGCTGAGGTTTAGTGAAGCTTAAAGAAATACCAATTGAATCATCATCTTTTAAAGGATCATCTGGCAAAGTTGGACTACCGGGTGAATCTGGGTCTTCCAGTCGGATTTGCTTGAGGCACTCTACAGCATCAGCTTGTAAACTTTTTTTCCGATAGTCCTCAAATTGTTCAGTATCAAGTTCTTCAGAAAGAAGAGAAGTGAAATTTATTTGGCATGATTCCTGATCACTGGATACAGAGGAGCACTGAGAACGTTTTTCTTGTTTTTCAAAATAAGAACTGAAGGGATTAATTGGGGAGGGTAGGACATGTTTTAATGTCTCATCATGAAATGGGTTAGTTTTTGTGGGAGGGGAATTTAAAGAACTTTGCCTGTGTAATGATGTAAAATCAAGTCTCTGTGTTCTCTGGAAATCAACCAATGAACTCTTAGGCCGTTCCCTTTTTTTTAAGGTGGATGTTGGACTTTCCAGTAGTTTCTGAGTGGAATCTTTTTGAGAAGGTGCAATCTCATCTTCAAAGGTGACCCAATTAGGAAATTTAGACTTTGTTGGTGAGTCGGTATGCCCATTGATAGTGAAACTATTAACGGGCCAGCCAAGATTTTCCATATCTAAGTCCTCATCCTCTTGAAAAGAAGAAGAATTGTCTGTAGGATGGGATGAAAGAAATAAAATATTATTTTTATTTTCCTGATATTTTAACTTATTCAGAGGTCAGTCTATTTTAGATAAAGCAACCACATATTAAATGATCTCACGAAAGGAATGCATAATACAGGAATGGCATATATTATTCAGAATGTCTATGAAGGTTTTCCTTCATCCAGGTCATCATATACAGTTTCTAGTACTGGTAAGTCTAAAGCAACTGCACTTGCTAAGTAATCCTGAAAATGTCTTACCCCCTCATTTGAGCAGCTTCATCACTTCAAAGGTAATACAGTCACAAACATCTAATAAGAATTGTTCAGATAACCTATCATAAATACATCTACGCACTGAATTATAAAATTATTCCTATTCAGTTAAGATGAAATACATGGTAAAATACT
This sequence comes from Xenopus tropicalis, assembly GCF_000004195.4. Lineage (NCBI taxonomy): Eukaryota > Metazoa > Chordata > Amphibia > Anura > Pipidae > Xenopus > Xenopus tropicalis. The sequence goes on from NC_030684.2 coordinate 83,699,519, forward strand.
TTGCACACTAGAATTCTCAAACAGTTTAGATTCTGAAAAGTTGTACCTAAACTCTAGAATACATGTGTCAGTCTAAGTTTATATCCTTTGCATTTGCATATTTTGTACAGTACCTATTATTTTTTTGTAATAAGCAATAACAACAAAAACTGTACAAATGCTTTAGAAGCATCATAACTGATGCATATCCTGGTGTTGGAAAACTCACAAGTAGCAATGTTCATTACATTACACTATGTAAACATGACAGTAATTCTTTCCTTGCAGGAAGATTCTCAGACACTTTCAGCCAGAACAACAGGAACTATGACCTCTGCTAGAGCACATTCTGGAATTCAGGAAAAGTCAGTGACCTGAGTTGGGGCTGCCTGTTGCGATAATAAAACAGAGGAAGAGAGACTCACAGGCTATTCAGCTGTGCTGCTGATAGATAGAAGGTCATGTGCAGGAAGCATCTTCATGGGCAGTGTGGGACTCCACACAGTTTATTTGTTAACCCTTAAACTTGAACTTTGAAGTTTGTTGGTAAGTTAGCTCCAGTACATACAACAGATTTTTTCTTTTACATTACATTAGCACAATGATTATAGTCATGTTTTTTCTTGTGTTAAAAGCATTTTATCAAACCTCCATAATATCTGTGTCCTTGTTGACAAAGATTTGTCTGAAATCCATCTTATGATTTAAATTACTAAGAAGAAACACATTGCTGGCAACTTGATAAAGTATTCTAGTAATATACTTGTGTTTTATAATAGCCTTATAATACGATGCCCGGAACATCCAGCTCCTCTGCAAAACAGGTGATGAGCATAAATGCAATTCAGTAGCAATAATACTAAAATGGCATAATACAATATAAAAATCTTGACAAATCTAATAGATAACTACAAGCAATATATTTTTAATCATTTTTGTTTTGCTGAGGATTTACTGATGGTGGAGAAGGGTGCAAAAATATAGCATAAATATAGCTCTTGCAATTAAAATCTTTTTAAACTAACCCTTTTCTATGTATATAAATGTTATTATTGACCTTGAGCAACATTTGGACATGAATTTGAAGAATGAAATAATCTATGGAGGCGGCAAAATTAAACCTAAAGCAAACTGAGAATCCTTGCAGATGAATGTATCCATTTGTTTGATATAATGCAGATATCTTCCAGCACAAGACTTGCAATGCTAGAGAGAATAATTCAAGAGTTCCTAAAGAGTCCCTGCTTCCATGGAACTTCAATCTAATGCCCCCTATCTCTGTGGCATAAGAGGGGCAGTTTTCATCAAAATGTGATTAACTTGCCCATATGTTTTTTTTTGGAGTGTAAGTAAGACCACAGGGAGAACATAAAAACTCAACGTTGGACTGGCCTGCAAGAGAACTTAAAGATCTCCTTGTGGGCCCCAGCCTAGGACAATTCTCATTAGTAAATCCTTCCAATGTGAAAATATATAAAAACCTAAACCATATGGCGCTATCGATATCTAATTGCTGTCGAATGGGCCCAGGGTATAAGTTTCTCTGGTGGACCCTAGAAGATTCAGTTCAACTCTATGCACACAGTGCCATGGTCAGAGCTAAAGTCAAGATCACAGTGCTGCAAGGTAAAGTTGCTAACCAGTGAACCACCTACATCATGTCACAAGCTACAAATTTTTTCATTTTAATTGTCTGAAACACGAATGAGCAAATAAAGAGTAAAAATGTATTGCTGAAATTTAGCCACATGGATGTTCAAGGTACAGATATCTATGTTCTGCTGAACTATAACTTTATTATTATTATTTACTATAACTTATTTGAAGAAGAACTCTTGAACATGGCACCATTTTAAATGATTTATAAGGTACTGCTCTTATACAAGACAATAATTTAAATTAAGTTTGTTCAATTTGTCTTGGGAAAAAAGGAAATGATGCATGATCAATCCAAATAAATCTCAAAACATCTAAAACCAAGGATGAAACTACTGGAGCTACTAGTTGAGGTTTGCAAAGTTCAACTACTGTCTATGTGTAACAAAGTACAATGTAGATTCATGCTGCTTAATTACTATAAATTACAAGGTTCTGTCATTTTTAAAAATTGGAATTATTTTCTTGAAATGGAGTCTATGGGAGGTGGTCTTCCCATAATTTGAAGCTTTCAGGATAACAGGTTGGGGTAAGACACCCCATACCTTTACATGTGTAAACATTGATTTGATTGTAACTAACAAGATATGCAACAAAGTATGACATAAAAACAAGTAAGGGAAGCCGACCTGAAAATTGGGGCAACCATGCTGGAATTATACATTGTGCAGGAACTGAGGAAAGGGCAGCCAGGACTTTTTCCCCACCCCAAGTAAGTAATGTCCCAAGTTTCATGCCTACCGGTAATAAAAACATATGCATCTCATCATAGCCCAAAGTTGCCTTGTCGGGGCAACTAAAAAATGCATGCGCAACCACTTGTGATTTACATTTATCACAGTCTGCATGGAACTTTGCCCAATTTGTCACCTGTGCTGGAGGGGATTAAGAATGGGCAACAACATATCCCATCTGCCATTACACTAAACATAAAGCTTGTGGTAATGATTTCAAACTTTATTAGAAAATAAAAGGACAGCAATTTAAACAGGATATATTTTCCTTTATACTGGTATTGGGTAAAAGATTGAAAATGAAGTGAAAGGGGTGTGTGCCCTTTGTTCAAGGACAGGGTGGGAAAGCAGGAGGCCCTATGTTATCCCAATGACTCATTATTACGCACACATTCCCTAAGATTTGGCAAATAGCCCTTTCAGCTGAAATGATGGTTGATGTACCCTGCCAAGGACACTGTAAAACACAAGCAGAATGTTACATTTATTTATTTACATTACACCATTTTAGGCTGTGCTATACAAAAAAAAAAATAACAGAATAAACAAAGCAACATTTACAGGCCAGAGTAACAAGTGGGTCCTTGGTGTAGGAGCTTGCACTCTGGAAATAGAGCTACTGTTAAAAGTTACATCATACTGTGGTCATTACTGAGCTAAATGGCACACAAAACCTGATCTCATGGGAAGGACAGATATGAACAAAAGATACATTTCTTAACTATTTTTTTTCCAGTGTTTTCTTCTTTGTACTGTCACAGTGTGTGTAATGTTTCCCTGATGTCATCATGTTAACTGTGCAAATAAAGACATCTAGGTGCTCTGATACAGAAACAGATTATGTTTGTTTACCGAGAGGAGAGGAGATGGGCAGACTCAGACAGTTTTTGACAGAAGAGCAGGGACAGCTGCCCTGTTCCTGTTGACTGGTCCCTGTTAATCTCTTTATAAATAGACTCCAGGCTCCAAGATTCCTTATAAATCACAGATAACTGATCAGGTTTAAATCTATCATTAATGGTCTGACCAGCACTTTCACGGACCATCCAACCCCACTTCCAGACTGTATTTATTTTACTTTTATGCCCATCAATGCATCTTTATTTTATTATTATTTATATAATTATTGGTATTTATATTACATCAAACATTAACCCAGCACTTTACAGTACAGTTTGCAATCTAAAGTCCCTATCACATTCACACACAATATGGTCAAAAGTCAAGTAACCTGTTTGTATATTTTTTTTGCAGTATGGGTAGATATCCACCCAAACATTACACTCAAAACTGGACTAACTATCACTCAATCCCCCCGCTCACGTTCCCCACTGAATGCTGACTCACAACTTGCTAAAACCCCATTGCCGGCAGCTCATTTGTTTGCTCTCTAACAAACACATGCACAAACACAATAGTCTCTTGCAAAGTCACTTTAGCCCTCTAACCAGTCATTCATTCCTTCGTGTGCCTCCTCCTCTCTTGCACTCTAGGCAGCTGCCTCTGCTGCCTGCCGCCCCCTACACCATATAGCCTGCTCCTGTTCTGCTTGCTAGCACTTTAGTACAGACTCTGTCAGCATTGCCAACAAAGAATCAGGCTTCCTCTCTTACCAAAGCACTGCTCAAGTCTGCAGAGCACAGAAAACATGGATTCTTTCCCTCAGTTTCCCACCAGTTTCTATTCCAATAGCCAGATAGGCCCTAAAGGAAAAATATACATTTACTGCTTGTGTGAAATTATTAAATAGCACTCATGAACCTGCTGAATATTTATAAAAGCTGTCAGGGGTGAGGGGAACCCACTTGACACTGAGTAATAACAGTAAATGCTTCAGTTAACATTTGTTTGTATTTTGGTTTACTACTGGAATAATAAGCTGGCTGCCAATAATATATTCACTTGCTAAAATGCTCACTGTCAGACAAGACTGCAGCCTACAGAGCTGAGAGACAGAGAAACCCATTATTATTTACCTAAACACTCACTGCACTTCAAGTGTACCTCACTGCTCTTCAAGTTACCATATCACATAAACAATTTATTTGGCATGAAGCTCAATAAGCTTTAACTCTAAACTGTACAATAATGTGTACAGTATCCATTAATTGAACTTCATGCATGTATGTCTTTTTTCAACCACATCTACTATGTTATATTCATTACATTAACAACTGCATAGTTAGTCTGTCTGACCCTCAATTCTCTGCACTACTGGTTCTGACTTTTAAAGCAAAGTAATAAAAGCAACCAGATTAAACATATGTAAAAAAGTGTGCTAGGAACTGTGGGAATTGCAGTCTTGGTTGGAGGAAGGCTGGTTACTGCTACATGGTTTCAAGAGTCAGAAGGAGCAGAAAGAGACAAAGATGTTTTGCTTACTATTGTAATAACATTTACACTGCCCTGCACTGACATCTGCCCATGAATGAACTGCTTAACCCCTGCCCATAGGTGGCACACCAGCAGCAATGGGACCCACAAGGATTTCTCTGGCTGAATTCCCCTTAAAGGACAATGAAAGGTTAATATAAATGTATTGTAAATCTAAAGGCATTCTTTTTAAGTACTTACTGCATATCTAAATTCCCAGATCCCTGCTTGCTTCTCTGAGATATGGTGCTGGCAGCCTACAGCAGTGTGAAGACTACAGTGACATCACTGAAATCTCTCTCCCCTTCCTGTAGGTGCCAGCGGCAGCCTTCCTATTCTCTGAGCATGTGTGTAACTTGATCCTGTCTCCTGTTCTGAGCTACACATGCCCACCAGCCAGTCAGAAGCGGATCTGGCAGAGGGGGAGGGGGGGGAGGGAATGAAACACATGTGCAGTATGAAGCAAGGAGGGAAAGGAAGGGAGAATACCTTTTTAAAGATGGCTGCCTGTTCTAGAAAATGTGAAGTAAGTGTGACTGAGTAAATATTTGATTAGGTGAGCCAAAAGTGTGGCGTTTTTACTAAACAATAGGAGGACTATTGGGCAGTATGCTTTTTAAGTTTTGACTTGCATTCTCCTTTAAGTGTGCAGAATAGGATTATGCTTTTATCATTTACTCCCACGCACAGATAAATAGGCAGTAATATCCTGCATGATATGAGAATATTCTAGATAATTACTATAATCCACCAAGAATAAAGTTCTTATTATAATAATGATATAGACAAAAAAGACTGGTAACATTTCAGAATATATAGCTAGGAAGGATGTGTGCATAGGCGGGTTTTCAATAAGGCTAGGGGAGGCTAAGCCTCCCCAAACCGTCTTGGCACCTTAAAAAAACAAAACAAATAAAAAAAAAAAAACCTCACTCCGTTTCTACACTGTCCTGGAAATCATCTGTTCCAGCAAGCAGATTCTGCTGTGCTCCGACTGGATCTGTCTTCTTGTGGATTCTCCAATCAGAGCACAGCTTTCTTGACAGACAGTAAAATTGACCAATCAAAGCACAGATGTGCACAGGGATCGGGAGATTTTGCAAACTGAAGGCAGTGCATAAATGAAGACTGAAAGGAATAATCTACAGACTGTGACCTTTACCTGAGAATCAACTCTCAACTTTTGCTGCAGATTTCATCCTACTCCCACAGGTGCTATACACAGGTACTATACACGGGTACTATACGCAGGTGCTAAAGGCAGGTACTATACGCAGGCACTATACACGGGTACTATACGCAGGTGCTATACACGGGTACTATACGCAGGTGCTATACGCAGGTACTATACACAGGCACTATACGCAGGCACTATACGCAGGCACTATACACAGGTACTATACAGTTCTAAAGGCTGAATCACTAGTTGAAATTAAATAGTTTTTTTTTGCCTGATCTGACATTTATTATATCCCTATCCCCTACCCTAACGTATGAATGGTAAGTTAACTCATTGTACTTTTATATATTTGTTGTTTTTTGCAATTGCTATTTTGTTTTTTTACTTTTGTCATTGTTTTGTTCATTTCTAGTTACAGTGGGGCCAATGTTGTGTATTGGTGCCAGTGTTATAGTGCCAGGGCTTGAATATCTGCCATCCGTACCCACTGCTTCTCATGGCATGTAATATGCTGGTTTTGTAAATACAGACTGTGTCTCACTGTATATAATGTGCCTGGGATGTCAGTACCCACTGCCTCTATCTCTAGAAAACTAACTTAAACACATATAAAGGGGAGGTTCACTTTTAAGTTAACGTTTAGTATGTTATAGAATGCCCTATTCCTAGCAACTTTGCAATTGGTCTTCCTAATTAATTTTTTTTATAGTTCTTAAGAAATTTGCCTTTCTTTTCTGCCTCTTTCCAGCTTTCAAATGGGGGTCACTGACTCCAGCAGCCAAAAAGTATTGCTTTGTGAGGCTACAATTTTATTATTATTGTAATTTTTTATTACTTATTTTTCCATGCAGGCCCCTTAACTATTCATATTCCAATCTCTTGTTTAAACCACCACTACCAAACGGAGAGCTGCTGAACAAAAAGCTAAATAACTGAAAAACCATTAAAAATAAAAGAGGACCAATTGCAAATTGTCTCAGAATATCAATGTCTACATTATATTAAAAGTTAATTTAAAGGTGACCTACCCCTTTAAGCTAACTGATCCTAAACACAAATGGATGGAGAACCCCTCACTGAAGTGCACGTATGAATACTTTTACATCCTAAGCATTTTAGGGTAAAAAAAACTCTCCCACCCGCACTTTTGCGCAGCATCCCTGGGAATCAGTGGGAACCACAAGAGGTAGTTGGGAGGTTCATTTTTTACACCAGCAGCAAATCCACTAAGTCTCACATTAGCTATAGGTCAGACTCTGTATGGCCCATCTTTAGCCTCCCCAAACAAAAAAGTCACCCTCCGCCTATGGATGTGTGGTGTTTTTTTGCACAAAAGCCATGAATAATGTTAAGAAAACTGCTATTTTATGCTACTACTTTCCTCTTGTTACACATAGGCATAACATCATTACATAGCTTTATAAATATGTGTAATCTTACAAAGGCATTAATGTTCAGTATATTAAGACTGTTTTTTTCCCCTCAGAACTGTAATTCTTCTGGTGCCGCCATAGAAACTGGACCTCTGGCTGCCTGCTCCCTTCCTTTGGTGATCGTCGCATGTGCAGTACAGTTTATAAACTGGAATGCATAACATGGCAATGAGTTATGAAAAATACAATGTAATTAGAAAAACCTTGTATAGTATAATATCGGGTGCACAATGTGTAGTTAATTCAGATAAGTATATTACAAGCAACACAATTTAGTGGCACACCGATGATAAAAACAACCTTTAAGTAAAATCCAATTCCATTGTACCCTATGGAATTATCATAAGTGATTGTAATCTGCTTTACAAGAAAGGATCAATCTCTTTTTAATCACAATTTATTTGACTGGATAATAATTGAAACTGTGACATAATTTGTAACTATCGGTTGTTATGAAACTGAAATCAAAATTGTTACATAAGTGTAACTACCCAATGTGGGAAATTGAGATTGTTACACAAACTGCCTTATCCTGGTTTTCATCTTATCTCTCAGATCGATCCTTCAGTGTCTCTTACAATGGGGAATCATCTTCTCCCTTGCCTCTTTCTGTCGGGGTTCCTCAAGGCTCTGTCCTGGGCCCCTTACTATTTTCTCTCTATACCTCCTCACTTGGCAAATTAATCAGTTCTTTTGGCTTTCAGTACCACCTCTATGCTGACGATACTCAGATCTATCTTTCCTCTCCTGATCTCAACCCAGAGCTTCTAACTCGCGTCTCTTCCTGCCTGTCCGCTATCTCCACTTGGATGTCCCAACGTTACCTCAAATTAAACCTCTCTAAAACTGAACTGGTTCTCTTTCCCCCATCCAACGCCCACATTGTTCCCGAGGTATCTATAACGGTTAACAATTCTACCATCACCCCATCTTCCCAGGCCCGGTGCCTTGGGGTTATCCTTGATTCTGCCCTGTCCTTCACTCCTCATATCCAATCACTTATCAAATCATGTCACTTTCACCTAAGAAATATCTCCAAAATCCGATCATTTATCACCCAAGATGCTGCCAAAATTCTTATTCACTCTCTTATAATATCTCGCCTGGACTACTGTAACTCCCTATTAATTGGCCTTCCCCTCCAAAGACTGTCCCCTCTCCAGTCCATAATGAATACTGCTGCCAGGCTCATACACCTCTCCAACCGCTCCTCCTCTGCCATGCCGCTCTGCCAATCCCTGCACTGGCTTCCCCTACCATCCAGGATAAAATTCAAGCTATTGACCCTCACATTTAAAGCAGTCCATTACTCTGCCCCACCCTACATCTCTGAACTCATCTCTAGGTACCATCCAACCCGCTTGTTACGCTCCTCTACTGACCTGCTCCTCAACTCCTCTCTCATTCCCTCCTCACACGCTCGCATTCAAGACTTTGCAAGGGCTGCCCCCCTTCTCTGGAATTCGCTCCCACAAACTGTCAGACTTTCTCCCAATCTCTCTGCCTTCAAGAAATCTCTAAAAACACATTTATTTAGAGAGGCTTACCCTAATCTAGTTTAGCAATACCCTGTGCCACACCTCTCACAACTCTGGTCATGCCCATTCCCACACCTTGCGTCTCAACCCTTTCTCCTTGTAGATTGTAAGCTCTTTTGGGCAGGGCCCTCTTCACCTCTTGTATCGGTTATTGATTGCTTTATATGTTACTCTGTACGTCCAATGTATGTAACCCACTTATTGTACAGCGCTGCGGAATATGTTGGCGCTTTATAAATAAATGTTAATGTAATGTAATGTAAAATGTAACTAGTGGTCGCAAGAAAGGTTCCAGCTCAGTAACTGTTGGAAGTGAGCTGAAATTGACTTCAGAATTTAGACTAAAGGTCCCCATACACGGGCTGATTCTAGCTGCCGATATCTGTCCCTTAGACCGATTTTGGCAGCTAATTGGCTCGTGTATGGGCACTACCAACGAGCCTGCCCGACCGATATCTGACCTGAAATCGGGCAGATCTCGATCGGGCAGGTTAAAAAATCAAGTCGGATCGGGGACCACACCGGCTCGTTGATGTGGTCCCCAGACCGACTTTTCCTATACCCGTGGTTATAATTCGATTGTTTGGCCCCAGGGCCAATTAACTGCCAAAATCGGTCTAAGGGACCGATATTGGCAGCTAGAATCGGCCCGTGTATGGGGACCTTTAGTCTAAATTCTGAAGTCAATTTCAGCTCACTTCCAACAGTTACTGGAATCTCCCGATATCGCCCACCCGTAGGTGTATCGGCCTATGTATAGGTACCTAAACCCACTAGAAGTAAATTCATTAACATCGCAATCTGAGTATTAATAGAACTGATCAAGAAATTGTGACCATTTGTCACTAGCTATTCATTAGCCCAGTAAGAGGTTTCTGACTACTACATTTTTCCTACTTTACTTTTAAATAATTTTAATTTTTCCTACTGTTTGCCTACAACAGTGATCCCCAACCGGCGGTTTGTGAGCAACATGTTGCTCCCCAACTCCTTGGATATTGCTGTCAGTGCCCCCAAACCACATAGTTATTTTTGAATTTCTGACTTGGTGGCACGTTTTGGTTGAATAAAAACAAGATTTACTACCAAATAAAGCCTCCTGTAAGCTGATAGTGTGCATAGAGGCTGCCTAATAGCCAATCTTAGCCCTTATGTGGCACCTCCATGAACTTTTATGATGCTTGTGTTGCTCTCCAAGTCTTTTTACATTTGACTGTGGCTCATGAGTAAGAAAGGTTGGGGACCCCTGGCCTACAGTCTGCGCTGAAATATTTTTAAGCCCGCACAAAGTAGGATCAAAACACAGAAGGCACAAAAAAAGTCTTGTACTGAGACACAGCAATGTAAGCATGCTGCCAGTATGTAAAGTCAATGCTGTAATCCTTGAATAAACATCATACTTACTGCAAAATAGTCACTGCACACAACATGTTAGCCAGCAAGCTTGTAGCTATAAACTAGTCATAAGTTTGGAGGCTTATTACAATCATGGTTTGCCATAATTTTGGCCCAGCATGTACTGAATGATGCATATGTGACTTGAATCTAAAGGTGGCCATACATGTTCACATACATGTTCAGATTTTAGTCTACTTCTTCTTCTGAAGAACGTTCGGATACTGATCATACGTTTAAATGCAACTGAAACTAACATTCAGACTGAAATTGTCCCATAAAGCCCCAAAATTACAAATCGGACAATGTTCTGAACATGAAATATTTGGCAGACACAAATCATACAAAAGCGACTTCCACTGAAGGTCCCCCAAGGATATTGCACGGTATACAATACATTTGCAGATTTTTTCTAACCTGACCAATCGACCGATCGCCATAGTGTGAAAATTATTTTCCCGATAATTCAGAGCCCACACACAGTCCAAAAATCATACAAAATAGGTTTTGTATGATTTTGCCAGTACACGGATTGCCAGGTTAAGTGTGTTCAGAAATCAGCCGTTTCTCCATGGTGAATATACAGATTGCTAAGCATGCTGGAAAACGGAATGTCAGGGTGGCCATGGATGTTTCACACATACAGGTACCCTAAATCTGAGTACCGCACTAGGCATCATGCACACAGTGTAGTGGAAATAGATTGTTTTAGCTTCCTCACACTCCTACTCTAGTCTCCTTCCATACAGCAAAAGGTTTATTGACTCCTTCTAAAATTGACCACTGCATGTAAATATAATAGGGACCTTATACTGTAAGCTCCACTGGGGCAGGGGCTCATGTGACTGATGTACAATCTCTGTAAAACAAGATTATGCTGTTGCTTTATAATAAAATACAATATAATAATAATTATAGTCAAAAGACTCTTGTAAACAAGCTTGAACACCTCAGAGAGGGGCTTAGGAATGTTGGCATTTTATTTACCAATGAGATAATCTTTAAACAGCTTCAGATGTCTGGCTCCTTGTAGTGTTATAGTCTACTGTGAAATGGGCCTGAACCCATACAAGCTAGTTCTGACTCAGCAGTGTCACATGTGTATTATGCACGCTAAGCCACAGCTGCATATGCCTGGGTGTTCTACATGTCACAGAAATAAAATCTTTTATGTAAGTTTTTTATATGTAAAATAAATATCAGATGGTCATGTATATTATTTCTTAGAATAAAATAAAGCACAGTCTACTGGTATTGCAAATTAATGTAAATGTTGAAAAGGGTACTAAAGGTTTAAGGCACATGTGTCAAACACAAGGCCCATGGGTCAAATTTGGCCCGCCTGGATGTTTTATGTGGCTCTTGGTGCCTGACTGTGCAGCACCAATTGCCTGACTGCGCCGCTCCTGTCCCAGTGGCTCTTTGAGCGGCCGCTTATGTGCTTCCGTACATGGTGCGTGGTATGGAATGATGTAATACACAGCACACAGGGCAGAATGTAAGAGGCCGCACAGTCACCAAGGGCCACATTAAACATGCAAAAGCTGTTGCTTCCACGGCACTGCGACCCTGCGCCGCAAGTTTGCACATGGTGGGTGAGTCCTGTCCCACGGCTCCCACAGTTTGTAGTTTAACTGTTTTGCTTACTGTTTGCTATGTTCTAGTTGTTATTTTCAGAACATGATTAATGCACGAGGATGGCATGTGGAATGGTGTTTCCGGGTAAGGAAGGGTCTACCCTTCTGCTATTAAGTATCTTAATAAAAAATTCGGCCTGCAACTTAGCCTGTATTTTAGATTTTGGCCCCCTTATGTGATTGTGTTTGATACCCTGGAGTCCTACATGTGCAAAACCAGGGCTTAGTACAGTAAGTGCTGCCTGAACTGTGTTTAGTGATCAGGGTATGTAAATACTGCTGTTTACTTTATTCCTATTCCTTAAGCCCCAAAGACCTGATAAAATCATTCATGTGTCACACATTGTATTAATGAGCCATGACCCAGAGCAGCACAGACAATGAACAGAATGGTAAACAGAATATTTAACCTGTTTCTATGGCAATGAATGTAAGTCTCTTTTGTATTGTATAGATTTATCAGAGAATCATTCAGGGTTGCCTGGTTATTATATTGTCATTTTGCACAGTGCTGCAAACTGTGGAGGTGGGGTAGTAGTTGGCCCACCCTAAGGCCCAGTTATGGAAAGATCTGAGGTGAATGTTGTTTGCTGGCCTGGACCCGTCTTGAATCATACCAGGGTGATGCTTCTGTATATCTGTATCTGGAAATAGCTCAGTGCAATTAACTGGTGTATTAGCAGGCTGACAGTCCTCATGGGGCCTTAGGGCAAATCTCCCTTGTCGCTGGCGACTAATCTCCCCGAAATGCCATCCCACCGGCGAGAATGTAAATCGCCGGTGGGATGGCATTCACGGCACAGCGATTTGCCAAAGTCACAGAAGTTGCCTTGAGAGGAAACTTCCACGACACTGGCAAATCGCCGTGTATGCCATCCCACCAGCGATTTACATTCTCGCTGGCGGGATGGCATTTCGGGGAGATTAGTCACCAGCGACAAGGGAGATTTGTTGTGTGGCGACTAATCTCCCCATCTGTCACAGCCCTTATCCTTATATAAAAGTAACACAGAATGCACCATAAAGGCATCTGCGAATGCTGCAAGATAAGGTAGAACAGCCATGACAGAATCTTCTCTGATTAAACACTGTACACAACTGCTGTTTTGACCAAGGCTAGGACAGATGCCTCTGCTTGGTCCCTGATTAAGACAGTCTATTGACATAACCAAATGATTTCCATATTCTGATTTTTTTAGAATTTTTCATTTCCAGATTGCAAACTGGTATTTAAATGGGCAAGGCGATAAATCTCAGCAAAACAAGTAAAACAGGTGCATAAGGCTATAAAATAAGTAGAAAGACTTTAGAGCTCTTTTATGCCGAAAGCAGAAAAGAAGAATTCTGGGAGTGAGTCACCATGTTTTTTACCCACATTATACAGTTTCCCCCCACAATTCCAAAGACACTCCAGCAGAACACAGCATTGTGTCTGGGCGATGGTAGCTCAAGGGTTCCTTACAGTAAATAATTTGTTAGCACACAATTCCTCAGCAAACCATTCAGCACAAAAATATGAAAATATAAGGAGCTTGTTTGGACACTAGTACCTTAAATGAACAATGTCAATACATGCAAACTATTGTGGGTTGAAAACATCAGATTGCACCCATATCTTGCACATGCAAGCCAAGAGCTCCAGAAGACACAAGGCACTAGGAATCCCTGCTGCTTGCAGTGCTCAGAAATTAGTCCTCATCTCTTTTAACTACAGAAAAACACACAGCAGTAGTTCACTACAACACAATGAAAATCAGAATTCACAGTTCCATGAAAAAGTGTTAGTGTAATGCCAGGCACACATCTGGGTTGAAATAAAGGATTGAAGATTTATCTATTCCTACCCTTAGCTGTATCTCAGACTCATCTACAATAGAACAGCAAGGCAGGCCAGAGCATGCAGCAGACAGGATAGCCCAGGGAAACTGTAATACTAAAAAAGGGAGTTTTTAATGCCTTTACAGACACAACAGTCAGGGACCATTTCCGCTATTTCTACTTTTGTGGCTCTTCATGACACATTATATTGCATGTGGGCAGAAGCAGAATGTTTGGTGCTAGGTGGGTATGCACATGGAGAGAAGTGTGTGTGTACACAGGCAACAGGTGAGTGAGGTATTCCACATTAGGAGATAAATGCAATGAGGCAGAAACACACAGAGCTGGATATACAGGAGAAAATGTATTACATTCTGTTTGCACCAGAGTTAAGTAATGGGAGTCACCAGTAAAGGAAAAGATATTTTTGTATTGAACTAATTGCTGTATGAAACATGGCAATTACGTGACAATATGACAACTGTAGCAAATGTAGCCAACTATGCATTATTAACAAAGTAGTCATTGTGCAATAGTTTGTAACAAAATTAAAACTAAAATACGTGCTGGTTTTTACTGAAAAGCCAGCTGAGCCTAATGTTTCATAGCTCATTTATTCTTATTAATATGCATAACTTATATAACTAGATGATAATTGTGATGAAGGTGGGTGGGGGGGTCTTCAAAATTATCTTCAGATTTAAACAATTGTGGCTAAAATAGAAACCCTGTTAAATATAATTACATATTTATTTAGATCCTTTTCTTCTGATGCAGTCAAGTAAATGTACTGGCATAGTGACTAGAGACCTACGTTTGTAGATCCATCATTAGCTTCAGTCTAAGGGTGATTTAAGTTAGTCCATGCCTCACTGAACCTTTTCAACATCTCCAACAGAATCTGCAGATGCACTGGCTGACTAGCTTTATTGTGCCTTTCCTTTCTTGATACAATTTCAGGCTCTTGGGTAACTGGTAACAATCTTTCCTGTGCAGGGGGTGAGGGGCAATCTGATGCTGCATGAATTTAATGTGCAATCATTCAGAACTTTGTGCTAAAGAGCTGACCCATCTCCAGCTAATTAAGTGACAGATGGGTGCCATGGGCCATCCTGGTTTTTTTTTTTTTTTTCATTTTGGCAACTGCAAGAAATGTTATCATTTTAAAATGCTTGTTAGGGGCCCCTTGTATGGACAGATGATTTTGCATAAATCATTTTCTGACAAGACCGGCTGCTGTGTCACAGCATAACACACTTTATAAGTTATAAGTGATTGTATGGGTATAAAGAACTTAATGGTATCCAGACCCCACCCATAGATCTCTGTAGAACATTCCCACTGCTAACCATCATTTGTTTAACCTCTAAGTGCAAAGTGTGTGTCTGCCTGCTGTTGGAGTAAAAACTTATACTACAAGAAATAGTAAACAGGCAAGACTTAAGTTGCCAGAAACACTACAATAGAAACATATTTTATATGCATTTACACATAATGTCACATCTTCTGAATTTTCTAAAAACGTTTCTATAATTTCCAGATGTTCTGCAGTGCCCCTTTAGACTGCAGCTACATGAGTGTGTGTCAGCTAAGACACCTGCTGGACAACAGGGCCCCTAGCTCACAGGTCCTCTGGCTACTTTCACAAAAATATGCTTAGCTAAACTACAAATGTTGACTTATTACACAGCATAATATGTGTAAAGCTTAGAGGGGATAATAGAATTTATACTTTAACAGCAGAGTTTTGTTATTTGGACACCCCTATTTCAGTTTGTTTTTCTATCTAAAATAGGGGCCACAGCACAAATGGGCCACGTATTTTGTCAGATTAAAAGGCAATAAGTTATGTGAAACACTGCAGCAAGAAGAAGGCTTATTACAAATAAGAAACATGTGCTGTAAATGTAGCCTTCCGTGTTGAGACATGTGACCCCAAGTACTTTCATTCCACTGGAAGTGCAAAGGGCATTCCTGTGTATAAGAAGAAAAGCAGGTTCAGATGTTTTCACTTAATTCCTGTTACTGCCAGAACAAAAGGAGTGACATTCAGCATCTCTTTGCCCTTCTCACTTTTTATGAGCAGCCACTTGCTAAGGGCCCTAAGGAAACTGCCATTGTTAGATGTTAAAAACTAACACATACTTCCAAGCCAGTCCACCATCAAAAACCCAACTGGCCGTCTTGGAGGATCTGTACAAGTGGACCAGTTGTGATCCCCAGTGGCCTACTGAACTGTTCTTAGGGAAGCAAAAAAACAAACAAACACCCTCTGTGCAAAGCAAAGCAGCTCTGTAGCTACAGTATTTTTTTTAAATATTGCAAATATATTATTTGTAGTTTTCTTTTAAGATCTGCGAGTCAGAGAGCTCCACAGTCCTATGAGCACAGGCATAACAGCCCAGACACTAAAACTCTGCCATTTAGTTACAACTTGCTGAGATGAAGAAGTTTTTACAGGAATCTTACAAAACAGGTTTTTCTCCCAACACGCCTCTGTGCCATGGAGGCTGCACACTTCCTTAACTCAATGCTCTGGAATGAAATTAAACACAGCTTAGTTACCCACTGCCTAGGCTAAATAATCCAAAATGCATTTTTCACCCTATATCTGATAAGGATATGCATATCTATGTCTAAGGTGAGAGACCAAAATTTAAACTCCTACAAAACAGATTAAGAAAAACTATAGGACAACAGAAGATACCCACAAGGACAAATATTTGGTAAGCCGATATTGCTCAAAATAGGTAACTTACATTAACATACATTTTTATATAAATTACCAACGTTCTTTACTTTCTCTATATCTGCTGTCATTATTTTGAAAATGCAAACATTAGTAAAAAAAAATAATTTGTGTTTGTTATATGCCTAGCAATTGCACAGGCATGCATAAACAGAAAATTAATGCTGGGCTGAGCAAGTCAGCACACACAACTTTTTTAGTGCAAGATAAATTAAGGAGACAAGTCTAGCCAAACAATCCAGGAAACGTTTCCCACCTAACCCCCAGCAAATACAGGTACAGCAGCTGGGCATATGAAGGATATTGAATAATAAAGAAGCCAGGAGGTATAAGGTAAAAATCCAGCCTGCTGGACTTACCATGTGTCTGTATGCCCTGTTCCCTTGCTGTGCATGTGTGCTTTGTGAGGAGTTTGTGTATGCACCGTGCGTGCTTCAGCAAGAACCCTGGTGGCTGCCTGTCACTCAAATGTGCTGAATGGATTTTTTTTTTCTCTAGGAAGGGGAGACAAGGTAAGAAGAAAAAGAAAGAAAGAAACCATCTTGTTGCACTGCTAGAGTAGCCATGCTGCTGCTGCCATATATTTCTATTTCACAGCAGAAAAAATATCACACTTACCTCTATTACTAAGTACTAAAGATGCTCTCTTGCTAACCTCTATAACTCTTAAACATATAGAGAAGCCATTCGAATTACTGCTACTATCTAATTGCTGGGGAAACCAATTTGCCATCCTCTATATGTCACTGGGTACAAATTAAAGGAGAAGGAGATTTGCCACATTAGTGCCACCTAGAACACTATGGGGTATTTTTCTCATGCTGTGCAAAAAGTGGCAAGCAATCAGCAATTAGATTTCAACAGTTAGTTAACCAAAACAAAGCATCTGATATGGCTGCTATGAGCAACATCACCAGTAATGTTTTATTCCACTTTTTACACAGCATGAGAAATATACCCCTATATTTATTCTGAGAAAGCATTATCATAACTGAGTAAAGAGCCCTAGAAGCTTTCTCTGTTTTTTAAGATAGCAGCTGCCATTTTAGCTTAGTCTTCCTAGCTTCTTGCTGTATAGCTCTAGCCATTATAGCTGAGATCACACATCCGTAAGGGAGGGGGAGGGAGTTTAAGCATTCCTGTGGGAGGGGGGAGCAGGAGTGGGGATAGAAGAGAGAACTGCACAGACTCTGGCCCCAGAATGAAGGATTTTTCTGAGGCAGGAAGTCAGATACCCTAAGAACATGTTTACAAAAAAAAAGAGAAAAGAAATCCTGTGTTTTCTTTTGATAGAGAACACTGTAACACAAGAATAGGGTTATAATAAATTATAAATCTCATTTTAATTATTATTATCTGTTAAGAAAGTAACCCAATAGAGGATTGGGTATAACTTGCTGATGCTTTATAAACTGACGATAATGGTGACCCACCTAAAAAGCACTGCAACCGATTATTGGCCCCCATAGGTTAATCTCTATATTACATTCTTTCTAGAGGAAAGTTTTCATTTTTCTGTGTTTAAAATATGATTTCAATACTAGAGAATGTACTGTACACTAGGAATTTCTTTGACAATTTTAAATTCTCAGAGAATATTGCAATATAACCAGGGTGATCAGCATGCTGGCTTGGTGTTGAACACCTCTACCTTGTTCAAAACAACTTAGGATCTGTATGCAAAGTAGAGTCTTTATGTTCTCCCTGTATCTGCATGGATTACATTCCGGATGAAGCTAAAATTTGTCAGTTTTTGTTTTATTTTAATTCAACTAAACTTGTTTTCCAGAATGTCTAATATTTACTAAAAAAATCACAAGGAAAATCGCTTCGAGAAAAGTCGTAAAAAAACTTTTTCGAATTGTTGCCACAAAAATCAAATTGTAGTTGCAACAAGTTATGATTTTTGAACAAAACCATAGAAATCTCGAAAATTTTAAGACAAAAGAAAGAACTTCAAGGAAAGGGATCTTTCATGAACTCAGCAAGTTTTATCTGGTGAATTGTTGAATCCAGATTTTTAGCCATTTAAACACATAACAAATCATTGGAAAAGTCTCCAAGTTTTTTCGAAAAATAAAGCATTGGGTACATTTGTCAGCTCTGTATAAATAATATTTATTTTCTAGCCTACACCTTGTATTCATAAACTATGATGTGACACCTGCTGCGGAGCCCTGTTGTGACTGCATACTGCAATGCTAAAGACTTCTGGAGATAAAGTTATATGTTAAAAGTATCCTTCCCATTTTTCCTTAACTGCAGATAACAAGAACCTGAACCAAACAGCTATTCCTTGTAAACTCCTGCTGCTTGTATCTGTAGGCTAATTAAATTATCAGTAGTAATTCTGCAGAAAAGTTTAGGTACATATATGTCAATATTTATTTATACATAGGTGCTCTTATTCAGAGGCAAAAAATAAATTATAGAATAAATTCAAGCCTCTAGTAATATAAAATATATTATTTAAAGGGATCGCTTAGTTACATAATTACTATCTTATTTCATAATCACATCTACATTTTTACTTTCTTTTGGTATGCAGATAAGTGTCTGACTCCAACTGAATACATGGCAGTGAAGCCAATTACTCTGAGACTTGGCACCAGCAATGGCACTGCAGAAGAGCACACCAAAGAAAACAAAAAAGTTTACACTGCATAGTTTACATCTGTCACAAGAAATAAAACAGTGACATAACAAACCAAATGGCATATGCCAAAAATGTGGTATCTGGAAAACACTAATGCAACAATGATTTTCTAGATATAGTACAGACTTCTTACACCCATAAGCCTCAATAACACAAATGCTACAATGATTGTCAAATATAATTGTCTCTTTGTTTATAAAATATAACAAAGTAGTACATTTACTGCAGCCCAGTTACAGTTTTTGCCGTTTGGTTAAAATATGCATTCTACTAAAGTAGTGTAACTGCCTTGGCTTTCTAGAAAAACAATCCTCTGTACTTCGTCATCATCATGTTTAAGACTGCTCAGATAAATCTGTCCAGGTCTGGTCCCTTTGGCAGAAATATGCAGACCATTTTCCATACATGGTTACAAGCTAAGAACAGATTTTATGTTAAGTACTTTAGCCAAAATACATTACAAGCAGAGCTCTTCCTATACATATAAATTAGTCTTACCTAACACAACCCTCATGCTTTCTTCACCTTGTATTTTAAACTTGCTGTGTCAGTAAAGCCTGGTATTTATAGGATACTAAACTAGCGACACAATGCTAATGGCTGACAGAATAACCCCCTCTTACTTTGTGTAAACAAAGAGGACCTAAGACACCCACTGCTCCAGCCTCAGTAGGAATAACACTCTCACTTTCTGGTTCCTAGGAATCCCTCGTCTGGCTCATCCCCACATGGAGGTGTGGATTCATCCTGTTCCCCTCCCGAGAGGCGTGTATGAAAAACTCTCAGCCTAACCCCCACACACCTGTTGCACACATTCTTCAAACCAGCTGCTTCTGGTCATGCTGGACTGTGGACACAGCTGGACTAAGAATCTCTATTACTTAGAGATGTACAACCAAAAAACTGCAGAAACATGATGTATGCAATAATAATACACTGTAATAATAAAAATAATGTAAGCAGTGGAGGGAACCCAGTCAGTAACAACCTTTATTCTAGAAGGTTATTTACTAAATTGACTCTCAAAAATCACTTATACTGCTCGTAATTCTGGATTTTATTTTATTTTGTAGCACATATCACTCCCCTCTCACACTTATCTTATACAGATATACAGCTACCCCCTGCAGCACTTGCCTATGCTGTCCTATAAAAATACCCACCTAATGCTAGAATATTTATTTACAACTGGACTCACATAACACTGACCTATGAACACCACAAAGCAGATAAACTACTCTATAACACTCATTTCTGAATAACATCACATATGTCTGTGCCTTGTATGTCTGTCCCTAAAGGTGGCCATACACGTAAAGATCCGCTCGCCTGGCGAGGTTGCCAAGCAAGCGGGTATCCTCCCGATATTCCCAACTACGGGTGGATGATATCAGGGGAATTTAGGCTAATTCAGTCGTTTGGCCCTGGGGCCTGTTGGCGCATGGGTGCAGTCGGTTGGGGGGCAGTATCAACTAATTTTTTTACCTGCCCGATTGATAGAGATGTAGCGAACTGTTCGCCGGAGAAATAATTCGCACG
Organism: Xenopus tropicalis; assembly: GCF_000004195.4. NCBI lineage: Eukaryota > Metazoa > Chordata > Amphibia > Anura > Pipidae > Xenopus > Xenopus tropicalis. The sequence goes on from NC_030684.2 coordinate 83,720,206, forward strand.
AAAATCGGGTGTTCGCAAGTTCGCGAACTTTTAGCGATGTTCGCAATTTTGGGTTCGCCTTAGCTGGAGCCAAATTTTGACCTCTCACCCCAGAGCCAGCAGATACATGGCAGCCAATCAGGCAGCTCTCCCTCCTGGACCACCCCCGGACCACTCCCTTCCATATATAAACCGAAGCCCAGCAGCCATTTTACATTCTGCCTGTGTGTGCTTGATGAGTTAGCATAGGGAGAGAGCTGTGCAGGGGTTTGAGGGACAGTTTAGGTAGCTTTGCTGACTAGTAATCTACTTTCTACTGCTCTGTATGTAGCTGCTGTGGGCAGCTGTCCTGCTGATCTCATCTGCTGTAACCCAATAGTCCTTGTAAGGACTGCTTTTATTTTCTGATTACTGTTACTCTTCTTTTCATTGTGTACTGCAGCTCCGTCTGTGTGTGTTGGAGACAGGTGTGCTGCTCATAGTAGTGCACCAGCACCAACCACACATTCACATCATTTTTTTTTTATTTGTGTTTTTTTACTTTGCTACTGTAATTTATAGAGCCGAGTGCTATTAGTCTAGCTGTGTTGGGGACTGGTGTGCTGCTCCTAGTAGTTCATCCCCAGCACCAACCAGAGATCACTTTTTTTTATTATTAATTTTTTTTTTTTTTAAATTTAACTTACTGTTCTTTAACGTGTCCAGTGCTGTTTGCTGTTATTCATAGTAGTGCACCAAACACGTTACACATAGTAGTGACATTGCATTGCAATAAAATCACCTGAGCAATGTTTTTCCACCAGCAATAATATATTCCGTATCCACTACTGCGGCGTTTTGTCTTTGCGTGTGAACCGACTGTAACCTTTACACGACTTGATTGGCATGTAGACGCCGGACGTTTTAAAGCAGTTTATTACACAAGTTTAGAAACGTAGTGTGATTTCTGCCCTTTACAGCACAAAACGCAACGCTGTGTCAACAACGTATTTTTCAGATAAATTTTTGCCCTTGATCCCCCTCCGGCATGTCACTGTCCAGGTCGTGGCACCCTTTAAACAACTTTAAAATCAGTTTTCTGGCCTGAAATGGCTTTTCTAGTTTTTAAAGTTCGCCTTCTCATTGAAGTCTATGGGGTTCGCAAAGCTCGCAAAAGTTCGCACTTTTTGGCAGAAGTTCGTGAACGGGTTCGCAAACTTTTTTTGTGAGGTTCGCTACATCTCTACCGATTGATATCTAGCCGGTTTCAGGCCAGATATCGGTTGGGCAGGCCAGTCATTCCAAGGGACCGATATCGGCAGCTACAATCGGCCCGTGTATGGCCACCTTTATGCTATATACTGAAATACCCCACACACATATCCCTGTAACTTCTCTCACTAACCTTGCACGATCTGATCCCCCCCTTAAAACCTATTTCCATATCCACTCAGTTTACTCCATAACAAATCTCTTTTGCAGCACACATTTCTCGCTTTGATAAATTTGCACAGGTGTGGCTGTCCACAATTTATTTGGCAAAGAAGCCCTAGAGATCTAGCCCCTGAATTTTCCTGTCTCATCCACACACCCGCATAGCCCCTTTTACATACTTTACACAAACACATTCCAAACACCCGCACTTATATCACACACCTACCCTACAACAACTTTCACTAACATATCTGCCCAAAACAGTTCTAACTTATATCACACTGACACATGTTACCCCCATAACACAGCTCTCCCCACATCCTATATCCACCTCACAGAGCAACTTTACCTTAACTTCACAGACATACCTGTTTCCCCAGTAAAGTAACATGTCAGATCTCACCCTTGCTTAACTCAGCTACTCCAATAACATCTCTTAGCTAGCACAAAACCACATAACACCTGTATACATAACGCACATACTGTATCTAAGCCATAACACTTCTCTCCATATCCACATACCGACCTTGCAATACTTATTTTATACACCTACCATAGCACCTCTCATTTTTTAGATCAATACATTACAAACCTATAACAACACCAACTTACATCACAAAGTCTTAGGGGGTGATTTAATAAAAGGCATTGGGGTTCATTTATAAAAACTTGGCAAATATGTACCTGTGCAGTAACCTATAGCAACCAATCAGTGATTACCCTTTTTTCATCCAGCTGCAGGTTAAGAAATGAATCCAAATACCTGATTGGTTGCCATGGGTTTCTGCCCAGGTGCAAATTTGTCCAGGTGCAGTAACTCATAGCTCTTAGCATTCAGCAGGTAGCATTTACTGGTCACCTGTTTAAAAGCAAACATCTTATTAGTTGCTATGGGTTACTGCACCTAGGCAAACTTGGTGTCTTTTATTACATATGGGAGGTGGGGTTACTCTCTAAACAGCTATCACCTTATGCAGGCACATTCCAACCCAAAAGCCTAATGCATTGCTATTTTGCATGACATATTGAAACATAGAAATGAAAGCTTTTCAGATTTTAACTGCTACACATTTTTAAAAACCATAGCAAACAACCTGAATGAAGCAGCAAGGTTTTGATCTATAATAGTCAATACTTTAAAATGTTCATTTATTGGTCAAAGATCACAGATGGTGTAATAATCTCACTTAAGCGTCACATGGAAACCACTTGTGAAAATTCCTTTTGTTTTGACCAATGACCTTATGTGCCACTGCCCTAACACTTCTTACTAATTCACAGCCATTTCTCACCCCTCACTTACATACAAATATATTGTGTTAACTCAGGTGCATAGTTATTCTGTCTGGGGTTTACAGTGAAATAACTTGGGAGAAGTTTTTATGCACCATGCACATTTGTCTAGGTACACGTATGTGGAATGTGGAAGGAAAGCTAGAGAATAAAAGGGGGGGGGGTAGAATACATTATCACTGTTTTTCTTAATTTCCTCTCGTTTCTAAATGCTTCCAGATCTAAGCTAAGCTTCACACAAACCCCCAATAACCCTCTGCAATTGCCAACCCAAAATGTGCTTGCAGTGAGAACTGATGGATTTGAAACTTTGCATAAAAGAGAGTGCAGCAGATCTCCATTTTTTTTGTTCTCTTAACACAAAACATTGCTGGTGGGAGCTCTGTGTATCCCAGGAGACTGAGCATACCCCCACTGTCAGTCTGTACCATACACAGGAATTTAACAAAACCTGAAAAGAAGCCCAAGCCTTCCTCCACACAAAAGAGTGCTGCTGACTGGAATGTTGAGTTCAGAGAATTACACCAGGACACCCAAGGAACTACCGGCACAATAGCTTCATAATATTACATTACATTAACATTTATTTATAAAGCGCCAACATATTCCGCAGCGCTGTACAATAAGTGGGTTACATACATTGGACATACAGAGTAACATATAAAGCAATCAATAACCGATACAAGAGGTGAAGAGGGCCCTGCCCAAAAGAGCTTACAATCTACAAGGAGAAAGGGTTGAGACACAAGGTGTGGGAATATAATAATAGGGCATCAGAGCTTAAAGGTAAATTTGTTTATTAAAGTATTACAGATTTGATAATTCATGTGTATGATCTGGAAATGTTTATATTTAAAAAGTTTGATAATGAAAACTTTTTTTTACAAAAACAGCAATACAACTGAATTTATTTTTTTTGGTTACATAATAAAATGTGCTAAGTCTTAAATCGTTCAGAAATGAGAAATCCCTGCACTGAGTGGGATACTGGTATCATTTTCTATTTTTTTTTTTTAAACAGAAGAGAGCTTGTTGCTCATATTATAAGGCTAATGTGAGACCGGGACTTTTTTTCTGGCAGTAAAGTGCTTGTGCCATATGTCATTGGGTTTACAATGGTACAGGTGTTTTTAAGTCTAAAAAGACAAAAAAAAATAGTAGTGCCAAGCAGTTGCCATTGCAATCAAATTCATGCTGAGTTGGTGGTTATGGGACATATTTTTTGCCAGCTCATTCAGATTTAAGAGGCTAAAAGTTCCACTTAATGTAGTTTATCTATGTCCCGCATCACTGTTAATCAAACTGAAAGTTAGACAGGCCCCTTTGTATAAGTGATAAGTGAAGTTCATATGACATGTCCAAGGAACCTTTACACCACCAGTTTGTTACTCCACACTATACCCATGGACTACTGTTTTTAGCTGATATTCTTTCCCAAACCCATCCATATAATGGTGGTTTATGTCTTCAAAAATGTGTGTTGGTCTTGGAGATTTATACACTATAAACACTGTCAGACTGGGCCTCCTAGGCCCCACCACAGAACATGAGACCAATTGCCTACATTCAGAACAGTTACATGTAGCAAGTGGTATAATGTTATATTATATTGTCCTGTGATGGAAATGACAAAAGGCTGACCAACTAATGCTTTCATTATGAAGTACGTTTCCCAAGTATTTTAACCAGAGTTTATGCCAATCTATGAAACATATCAGCAGGGGTAAACAGTTCACCATCATGTGGTTTACCTTAATTTAGTATGATAATAAAGCAGCTCTGATATGTAGAAGGGAGTGCCTTATACTTAATGACACCTATTATAAGGTGTTAGGTTCAGGCAGACTTGGACTGGCAATTTGTGGATTCTGGCAAATGCCAGGGGGGCTGTAATAAGATGCCATAGAACATCACTTTTTAGTCTGCTGGTTGGGGACTGTTAAAACTTACTTGAAATGCCAGGGCCTATTTTAAATCACAGTCCAGGACTGGGTACATGGCTCCTTGTGCACCTTGCATTTCTTGACTTTGCATTTGTTTGTTTACAAATTTTAACTTCCCGGGACCCTTTTTCTGAATGAGCTCTAGTATCTGTTCTCCTCCTTATAATACAGATATTAAACATTTCTGGATACAGAAAAACACCACAGCATTTGGATATAGAAGTTGCAAAGTTAATATCCACTCTGCCAATACCAGCCAGAGTTATTTTTAGTGAACATAAGCCTGCTTCCTATCTTCTTTACTGGGTTACAGACTTACCTGCTGAGCCAGTGCCAGAGGCAATCTCACTGGGAGCATCATCTGTCTGAATAGAGCAGGGATCTGTCTGTGGCCCAATGCTTACTATGCTGATATCCTCAACGTAGACCTCTGAGCTGCTCTGTGAGGGCAGAGGGGACCTTCCTGAGGGGTTCTGATCAAACCATCTCTGGTCCGGTGCTCCGACAGAGGATTCTACAGAGAACATATTTATAACATTATGTTGGTTATCTTTTTTTTTTTTTTTTTACAATTATACAATTTTTTACAATTATAATGTGAACACTTATTTTCTTTTTCTGTAAATATACTTTATATATATATTGGAAATAGAAGAATATTAATGTAAAAGTGTCACCTCCATACATTTCAATTTAATGAAACATGTAAGGTCAAGACTTACTGTAATAACACTCTCAGGGAAAAACACATTTGACACCCACCAGCCTCTTGATATTCTGGCTCTGAAAAAGGATTTCTGGCACCCAAGGCAATATTGCCTGGCTTCTAAAAGCTATCCATAACTTTCCTCTGAATAACAGCAATACAGGTATGAAAATGAGCCAATATTATTTTGTCCTCTTTAAACAAACACATTTTAATTTCTGACAGATTTGCTCATTTCCAGTCAAAAGACTGATGCATTGTACTTGATGACAAGTAGTCAAACATAAACCAGGTTGATGGTAAAGCAATCCTAATGGGCACTCTAAACTGTATAAATCCTTTATCAAAAAATCCTCAGGTTCAGAGAATACTGGATGATCTATCCCATATACAGTGGTGTGAAAAACTATTTGCCCCCTTCCTGATTTCTTATTCTTTTGCATGTTTGTCACACTTAAATGTTTCTGCTCATCAAAAACCGTTAACTATTAGTCAAAGATAACATAATTGAACACAAAATGCAGTTTTTAAATGAAGGTTTACGTTATTAAGGGAGAAAAAAAAACTCCATATCTACATGGCCCTGTGTGAAAAAGTGATTGCCCCCCTTTTTAAAGGGGGCCGATCAAAATTACCCCAAGAGCGCAGAGACAACTCATCCGAGAGGCCACAAAAGACCCCAGGACAACATCTAAAGAACTGCAGGCCTCACTTGCCTCAATTAAGGTCAGTGTTCACGACTCCACCATAAGAAAGAGACTGGGCAAAAACGGCCTGCATGGCAGATTTCCAAGGCGCAAACCACTTTTAAGCAAAAAGAACATTAAGGCTCGTCTCAATTTTGCTAAAAAACATCTCAATGATTGCCAAGACTTTTGGGAAAATACCTTGTGGTCCAACAAGACAAAAGTTGAACTTTTTGGAAGGTGCGTGTCTCGTTACATCTGGCGTAAAAGTAACACAGCATTTCAGAAAAAGAACATCATACCAACAGTAAAATATGGTGGTGGTAGTGTGATGGTCTGGGGTTGTTTTGCTGCTTCAGGACCTGGAAGGCTTGCTGTGATAGATGGAACCATGAATTCTACTGTCTACCAAAAAATCCTGAAGGAGAATGTCCGGCCATCTGATCGTCAACTCAAGCTGAAGCAATCTTGGGTGCTGCAGCAGGACAATGACCCAAAACACACCAGCAAATCCACCTCTGAATGGCTGAAGAAAAACAAAATGAAGATTTTGGAGTGGCCTAGTCAAAGTCCTGACCTGAATCCTATTGAGATGTTGTGGCATGACCTTAAAAAGGCGGTTCATGCTAGAAAACCCTCAAATAAAGCTGAATTACAACAATTCTGCAAAGATGAGTGGGCCAAAATTCCTCCAGAGTGCTGTAAAACACTCGTTGCAAGTTATCGCAAACGCTTGATTGCAGTTATTGCTGCTAAGGGTGGCCCAACCAGTTATTAGGTTCAGGGGGCAATTACTTTTTTACACAGGGCCATGTAGGTTTGGATTTTTTTTCTCCCTAAATAATAAAAACCCTCATTTAAAAACTGCATTTTGTGTTTACTTGTGTTATCTTTGACTAATAGTTAAATGTGTTTGATGATCAGAAACATTTTGTGTGACAAACATGCAAAAGAATAAGAAATCAGGAAGGGGGCAAATAGTTTTTCACACCACTGTATATAGTATATTGATATATGAGGTTGTAGCAAATATGAGGTTGTAACAGCTGTTCTGTAACAGAAACTGGAGCAACTAATGTATGAAATTCAAACAGTTTTCAGAGCCAGGCCCTAGCTTTTTGAGCTGCTTCTAAGAAAATGCAAAATGGAAAAAACAAATATAGGAAATAGTATAAAATCAGAACTATAGTAAGCAATTGTATATTCATTATTTGTGATGCACTATTTGAAAGCAATAAAGGGAACATCTTCCCAGCAGTTTTAATTTTATCCCATCCACTAAACTTTTCCTAACATTGTAAAATTAAGAATTTAGCTCATTTATCAATACATACCTCCCTCTCTCCCACTTGCTTCTGTCTTATAAAGTAATCTCCAGTTTTTACATCTTATAATTTGAACTGCATTGTTTCCTTTAGGAAACTTGCAAGTCTAAATTTTAACACTGAACAAGAATTTCTACAAACATCCCATAGATTTGCATTGCATTTGAAATATTTCCAAACTGGTAAAATCATTTTAGTCTCATTTCATTCATGAAAGACCACCAGAAAATATTTTGCGAAGGTAAACTACCTCATTATGACTTGGAGGGTTCCTACTAATAAAAAAGCTAGTTTGTACCTGTTTTTGCATTTTCCTTGGGAACAGGAGGAAGTGACTCTTCAAACTGAACCCAAGTAGACAAACCCAAATTCAGATGATCCTGCAATGCATTTACATGGTCAGAAACCATATGGTCAGCTTCTGTAGGCTTGATCTCATTCTCAGAAGAACTGTGTAGGCTCAGATGAGATTTCTCTTGGTCCGAAAACTTATTTGGGAGGTGGCTGCTTTGGTCCTGCTTAGCAGCACCTAGAGTAAAGATTAACCAGGAGATCAAATTATCAAAAAAAATATGCTATAATACTTCTATTGAGGGACAGACCAAAGGTTCTACCTAATCACTTTAAAGGCCTAATGTATATTACTAATGTCATGTTCAAAATTCTTTATACAATTTTGATTCTCTGAAAACACCCCAAAACCTTAGCTTCCAACATTGTTTTATGGGCGTGCAGAATTTCTGTAAACTTGAAGAACCAGTCTATGTTGCATCTTCTACTGATTCACATAGTAAAATAAATGTTAGAGACAATGTTGACCTTTTACAAGAGCAGGTTGGCTGGTTGGCCACTGTGATTATCAGGTATGAATAGAACTGTAACACTGTGCTTGGTTATAAAAACAAGAAAGGGAAGTAGCTTCCGTCACTCAAAGAATTGGATGATATGTAAATAAATGATTACAGGCAGTGTGTATTTTCATTTTTATTAGGTTATCTCAGGAAGAACCTAATTATATGTAGACGTTAAAGGGTTGCTACTTCAACCCTTTGCTTGGTCTTTGCCACTCTGGTCAGCTTTCTGCCCCTAATTACACCACAATATGTTCATTTGCCCACACCCCTGGTTTATTGTGGAGGTATATTAGGGGGTTATGGGAAAATGATGATAACTTAGGAAAGACAAAGGAAATGTGCACATCATTGCCACATTTATATAAACATTGAAAACCCTGGAAGAGAAGCACCATTATATATATATTAATTCTTAATTATAATTATTTATTATCAAGGGGATTTTTTGGGGCATTTTGCCAACCACATTTTGTAGCACTCCAAATTTACCCTTTCCATAGGGGCTAAGGAACGGTGATTCCAGGCCTATTGGGCCTATGTGTTTAGGTTACATTTAGGCACGCTGGCGAGCTCTCCCCTGTGTTGCATTGTCCTTACAGAAAAACAATAATACACAGTAACTAAAATCTATAGCCAAAGTAAAACAATTGTTTACATAATGTAAAAAAGGCAATAAAATAGATTAAAATGTAAAATTACATTTACCCTAGCCCCTCCCATTAGTTTAGTACCTTGTAGAATTAGGTCATCATTAAAAGAGACCCAGTCAGATTTCTGAGTGGCAATGATATGGGCCATTCTCACACTCCTATTCCCATTCTCATTTTGTGGCTTCAGGATCCAGGATCAGCAAAGGAAACCTGAGGAAGTGATAACCAATACTTTAAAGGATAATACAATATTTATAATATTTGCACAAAATTATATACACCAAAACATACAGACTATATACAATTACAGACAAATATGGCAGAAGGTAAAGATGGCCCAGCTTACAACCTAAAACAGTTAAAAAGGGATGTTCTTTATGCATAGATCAGAAACAAATCTAATATCCATTATCTAATGCACAGTATTGCCAAAAAATGCAAAACAACATTATATCCATATCAATATTTTAAATATATAATATATTACAAAATTGGTAGTTTTAGGTTAGTACAGTGTATTAGCAAAAAAAAAAATACTCAAAAGAAATACCATTTTAAGAATAGCTAATATAATTTGCTATAAGGTTGCTGGTATGTATGAAAACACAAAGCTTCCTGGTGTAAGATGTAGAGTGCTGCACTGTTGGCCATAAGGCAGGCAGCTCTCACTTGTGTATTTGAATGATACACAAGATATGGAGTGTTATAACCGCCCACTATCTGCCTACTAAAAATACAGAACTGCCAAACACTGGCAGTGCTGTATTCACTGGAAGGTGCAGCTCTATAAGCTACATTTTTGAAGCAAAATGAGCTGCTGACTTTTGGGCACAACCATCATGTAGATAATTATAAATAATATATGGTGCCTGATTTATTTGTTCTAAAAAAGATTGTTTACTTTAAAATTACATCTTTATGGAAGCTCCCTACAAATCATCTTAGATCCATGTCTGTGTTACAAATGATTGGTGGGTGTGCCCTAAACCAGAAGGACAGTAGGGGTACCCAATGACGGCACTGCCTTTAGAGAGTGAAAGATGAAACACATTTTCCTGTTAAGTCTGCCAATCTCCAGATTGCCTGGCATCCTAAAATGCAAACTGCTGAGATCCGCCAGCTCTCCAGCACAGTCAGGGAAAGGAGTCAACAAGAAGTGGAAAGGCTACCTGGCGCTGCCAAAGTTTTGGTGAAAAAGTACAATGTATACTTTCCTTTCTTTGTTTTTGGATATGTATATTGCAGTAGCAAATACTTGTTCTTTTAAATTTAACCTTTGCACTGTCAAAGAAGTGAGGATATAGTTACATAGCTAATTTGGGTTGGAACAGACAAAAGTCCATAACATAATATTCTGGCAATGTGGGTTCTGGAGTTTATTAAGGCATCACTGCTAACATAATATTCTGGCAATGTGGGTTCTGGAGTTTATTAAGGCATCACTGATAATATAATATTCTGGCAATGTGGGTTCTGGAGTTACATAGTTACACTGGGTTGAAAAAAGACCATCAAGTTCAACCCTAAAGTAAAAGCAGCACAAACAAACCTATACTGACCTATCTATACACTCACATACAAAAAAACATATGTACCAACATCAATACTAACTGCAGATTTTAGTATCACAATAGCCTTGGATACTATGCTTGTTCAAGAACTCATCCAAAAGTTTATGAAGGCATCACTGCTAACATAATATTCCGGCAATGTGGGTTCTGGAGTTTCTATTCTCTATGTTTTTTGTTATTTCTGGTGCTGAACAAGAATATGAAGACCAGGGGCAGGCCGAGCCAACTGGGGGCCCTAGGCAACTCGGTTGTCCACCTCGCCCCTGCATCGCGCCCTCCCCCGCCTCTGGTTTTGGCGCACATGCGCAGAAAAGAGAGTGTGATGCGCGTTGCGACGTGCATTGTGACGAAAACTGACTAGGGGTAGGCAGGAGAGGCTCCTGCCTGGCGCCCCCCAATTGTTGCGCCTTAGGCAGCTGCCTCTTCTGTCTACCCCTAGTTCCGGCCCTGATGAAGACAGTTTCACTTTAGTACTTCCTGTCACTTCCTGATCCTTAAGAACTTTAAAGGAGTTGATAAAGCTAATTACCAGTCCACTGAGAAGCCCATGAAAATGAGCTGCTCAATAGCTGCTGCTTAGAGAAGGGAAGGGTTTTGTTTGTTCAATGATAAGGAGCTCTGAACAAACATCCCTGTTTATAAAGGAGGGATGATAAGGTTAGTTTACAATGGCAAGAAAATATGGATTTTTTTTAAATTAAAACATCAGGGACAATATAACTGTTAAACAAGCCATTTATACACCTAAATGTTCTTAGGTGTATACTGTCCCGTTAATGAACAATACAAAGAAAAATCAATGCTTCCAGCTGTATTTTACTAATTAAGGATCACTGTTACACTCAGGCTTATTTATAAGTGATTAAATAAAAAAAATATTTTTGAGCCTGTACAACATAGTTGCTATCATGTTGGTTTAACCTACAAGTATGATACGTCTGTTATGTTAGCTATACTAGCTATGTGGGACCCAGTACCATATTTGAAGTGACTGCTCACCAGTTTAATCTGCTATTGAATTACATTAATGTCACTTAGTTATTGTATCCTCCAAGTTTCAGCTATGCCAGTAAATGCCATTGGGAAAAAATTCTGCCTTGTGTAATAAACTGGCAAATTGTGCCAGGCTTTTGCACACATACTAAATGAGCCCCACTGTCTCAAAACTATATGGGCAGATTTATTATGCTGTGTAAAAAATGGCAACAAAATTCACCACACATTTCCAGGCTTTGCAAGTGTAAAAAAAACAGTGTAAAATTGGGATCATTTTCTTTTATGCGTTTTCTCTACCGCCGGAACTTAGGTAAAATAATGGTGTAAAATCTGGCGTTCAGATGGGGATCTTCTCCATTTATTCTACACAGCTTTTTACACCGTTTTTTTTAGCGAATTTCATTCTACACAGCATAATAAATAGGCCCCTATGAAACTTTATATCAATTTAACTGAAATTTAGACTTTCATTTGGATCTTAATCACTCGTAGGTACTGGCTTGTAGATGTGTGTATATTATACAGAAGTTGTTCTTACAGAGGGAACAATGAATTCTGAGTGGCTACAATGTTTTCTCATATATCAGCACCATAAAATGGTATTGTGCAAGCAAAATACTTAGCACTGCAAAGTATTGTTACAAAATATTTCTCTTCAATTACCTTAGTAATGTACAGCTTTTCTCTTTAATTTCCCTAATAATGTGCATGCCTGAGCCCAGGTCATTTCTGGTCAGTCGATGTTTTTCTCCAGAGGAGTGAATATTAATCCTTCTTCTTCATCATACACCCTTTCTCCAGGGAGATCTTACACATTACACACTGAATACTTTTAGGTAGAGCACAGAATATTACATTTCAAACACAGTAGGTCATGTATTTAAAAGACATATCTTTAGATCAGTAATACAAATAAATTTTACATTATATTACAGACATAAAGACACATAACCATCACCCATAACTATTTACAGCCTAGCAAAGCAACATTTACTTGCTTTAAAGGGCAAACTACAAAAACTTCAATTCACCATATTTTTCTGCAAAACTGTATGTATGCTACATAGACTGCATGAACAAAACATGTGTCTGTGCATAAATGGCAGCTTACAACTGCCTCATTATGGGCATCATGCTAAGGAAGTGCAGAGCTGTTAACCAGGGGGAAAGTGTACTGGGGGAGGACCTGCAGGGCACACTGCTGAACATTTTAAGTCACTAACCTGGAAGTGATGGCAATGGTCATTCACTCTGCCAAAAGTGGCATCATGCGCATGCACAAATACTCTCCTGAAGCTGCTCAATGCAGAATTTAAGGAGAACCTGTACAAAAATGTACAGTATGGTGATGCGAGAACAGGAGAGGAAGTAAAAAAAAGGGCTAACTCCTGAAGAAATAGGGGGAGCAGACAGCTATGGAAGTGTTTAAATAAAATAATGAACAGGAATTAAGTCACATGTAAAATAACTGCAAAATAACTGGTTTCTTACACAAGGGTCTTTTACAAACTCAGCCACAATCAGCAGATGTGCAAAAAAAGGTTGCAAATGTCCATGTGTTGTCCCCATTCCTAAGATGTAATATTGTGTCCAAATAAATGTTTGCACTCTTGTGTAGTTGTGCTAACTGCAAGCCCCTCCTGCCTCTTCTGCTAAATTGTAAAAAGGGCATTGATTTAGATTGGGAATCCCTAGAGTAGTCCTTTAACAGTGCAGCAGTCATTACAGGGTTTGAGCAGTATATTGTATCAAAAGGCACAGCAGACTTTTGGCAAAAATAAAAAACACATGCTCATGCCCTTTTAAAACACAGTGCACCAGAAAATAGGCAACACACACTCTGAAAATGTTAACGTGGTCATACATAGGCTGATACAAGCTGCTGACAGACCAAGTTGGATTTTAAAATGCCATTGGGGGAGTAAAACATTGGCTCGCTGAAGAAAAGTAAGACTAGCCTGAATGGGCACAAGTCCACAGAGTATAAAACAAATAATTCCAAAAGTCCAAAATATTAGAAAGTTGTGAAACAAACCATAGGAACCATACGGAACATGCAAGAAAACAATGCAGAACTACTAAAGACCAAAAAAGAAGCTTTAGAGCATGCATTTCAGTCATTACCAAGTATGGGTATAACAGGCTATACATATAGTTACACAGTTACATAGGGTTGAATAAAAAGACCAGAGTCCATCAAGTTCAACCCTTCAAAGTAAACCCAGTACACACAACCTATACTGACCTATCTATAAACTCACATACATAAACTATATATATTAAAATCAATACTAACTGTAGATATTAGTATCACAATAGCCTTGTATACTATGCTTGTCCAAGAACTCATCCAGGCCCATTAACAAAATCTGCCATTACAACATCACTCGGAAGGGCATTCCACGACCTCACTGCCCTCACCGTGAAAAAACACCTACGCTGCTTCAAATGAAAATTTCGTTCCTCTAATCTAAAGGGGTGGCCTCTGGTGCATTGATCGTTTTTATAGGAAAAAAAGAACATCCCCTATCTGCCTATAATCCCCTCTAATGCAAAATTTCCACAAAGAGCAAAATAAGCAGCTTGCAGACTGTTGATTCCCATATGAGAAGAGACTCTCTAGATAATAATTAATACCATAAAAACAAAAGAAAAATTATCAATATTGCAGAGATAATATTCCGTGTTTCATTCAAACCATATAGATCAGCGGTTCTCCACCTGTGGGTCACGACCCCTTTGGGGGTCGAACAACCCTTTTTACAGGGGTCGCCTAAGACCATCAGAAAACACATATTTCCGATGGTCTTGGGAATAATTTTATGGTTGGGGGTCACCACAAGGAACTGTATTAAAGGGTTGCGGCATTAGGAAGGTTGAGATCCACTGATATAGATTAATAGGATTCACCAAGTTTACCTCTGCCACCCTTTTTGGACATTTTTTTGAGAGTTTTTGAAACTAACCAGTACAATTGCAATTTCTAGAAATGTCAATATGTCAACCTGACATGTTTAGCATTGCCTTATGAACCATTTGTGTTTGTTGATATTAGATGTTTCTCATGTGCTTTGCCTATACCTTGCAGATCATTAATTTGGCGCAGGGTGCAGAGCACAGCCAATACCCTCAAAATAGTAAAAGCCCCAGTGCTCTGTGGTTGGGTCCAAAGGGGCATAATTTTGCTGCCCTAATGTTTAATCCAGTGTATCTTATGTATACTAATGGAAAAGGTATTGTATTTTTATTCTTGCACAGAGAAATCTATTTCCTGGTAATCATGTGATTCACTTTCTGGCAAACAACAGAAACCCTGTGTCACATTATGGCAGGGATTCCAGATAAATACTCAGAATAAGAGCCATTGTCCCACAGCCCAAGGCAAGATAAACTATAGTTTATGTCAGTAGCTGGTTATTATTTGCTACACTGCTGCATTACGTGCATTTGAATGATTTAACAATGAAGGTAGCCATACAAGGTGCCCACCAGCAGTGGGCTATAACAGTCTAATTTGTTTTGGCCCTAGGGCCAAACGATCATATTAAAACAGAGGGTATATGGGCCATTGGAACAAGGACCAATCAACAAGCCAATGAGGTACCAGCAAAATCAAACCTGCTTGATCGAGATCTGCCCAATTTTAGGCCAGATATCGGTCGGGTAGTCCTATTGGGGGTGCCCATACATGGGCAGATAAGCTGCGGAATCAGTCGATGTGTGGCCACCTTTAGAATAAAAGAAAAAAGGCGACTGAGAAAATTTAACAGATGCATTGAGCTTATAAACTATGTAAATATATGGATTCTGAATCAGTAATGTGACAGAAAATAACAGAACACTTTTAAAGCTTTAATTAAAACAAAAAGGAGAATACAGTATTCCTTTAACCATTACATTTGATAAAACATCCAGAGCTAGACAAACTTTATATAATATATTGCATGACATGAAATGTTAATAATATATTATTTGTATTTATATGTATGTATATTTAAAGAAGCATGTATTGATATACAATCTGGCGTTATGGCTGCACTAGTATCTGGAGAAAGGATCCTCTTGGCTTAGTGATCACATGCTGTATTACTTCTTCTTCCAAAGATGAGATGAAGTCACTAACACAAAAGAAACCACAAGAGCAAGTCTCAGCAAAACTCCAACTTCCACAAGCATGAGAAAGGCTGCACAAAACCCAATGCTGCAGATCTTTAACCTCTATATAAGGAAACAGGTAGCCAGCAAAATTAGACAACTTTGGCATGTGAATCAGGGCAACGTTAAGATCAGAACCAGAAAACATAGAGGGATACACAATTAATCAACTGCAATTACATTTGCAAATAACGTCAAAACTATTCAACATTTTTTATCTCTTTGTTCTAGAAAGTTGCTCAGCGTTACATTTTATTTCATTGTGCAACAGCAGTTTTTAGGTGGAGTTTCTCTTTAAATCCCTAACAAAACAAACAACTAGAAAACATTAGGGCTTATTTTCTATAGCAAAGCTGCAAGCAATGACACCCTATGGGTAAGACCGGTGCCTAAATCTGCTGTTTTGCTTCTTACAAAGGATGCAAAAGTAGAAGATGCGCATTTAGTTGCCCATGGGTCACCCATGTGCTGTCCCTTACATGAGAGGAGCAACTTACACCTGTCAGCATGCCATTCTATATTAGACACAAATCTTAGAAAAAAAAGATTTGGCCCTGACAGTGGTGCATGTAAATGAGGTAAATTGTGGACATGCATACTGCACCTGTTTTTGCACCTCGTTCATTGGAAATAAATAACCAAACTGTTCTTTCATATAAATGAGGTAAGGTAATATAACTGAGCTTAGTGTCACCACTGTTTAATACAGCTGGTAAAGGAGTATATTGGATTTAGTAATATGTCAGTGTGCAAAATATGCTTTGTGCAACTGTGATAGTATGTGCAGAGAAATGCCAGAAAAATGTAGGCTTGTGGTTTCTTTGCTGATACATTTATTATACTACCATATAAGCAAGTAAAAGCTGCAGTAGCAATGGGTACTCTGCAGTCTGTGTGGGATGACATGCATTCTGCGTGGGATTACAGTGATATCTATTGTCCTAGTTACTGCAAGTTTGTTCCATCACTATGCACAGCCTCACAGTGAGCCAGAGAAAGAGTTTATACATAGAAATATAATAACATATAATATATATTTATAATTAGTTAATGTTGTCCAGACCACAAATGATTTCTAAATCACACACATATATTATACACACATAGAGAGATCTGTTACTATAATTTATCAGGTGACTGGTTTTGCACAGTGGAACACTGAGAGCAGTGCATTGCACATTGGGGGCAAGCACAAAACCTTAACCTCATAATCTTGAGCATGTGCCAGCACAGACTAGTAATGTATGATGGGCAGGAACAGGTTGTGTGCAGGTCATGGGTTGTGCAGTACATGGAATCCTCATGAAAGATCTTAGCTGTAAAACAGCAGCCGTGTTGTAAAAGCACCTTTATGAATCCATGGTTCTAGGTTAAAACCAGAAGGATCTCAATATTATCTCTAATTTGCTCAAAGTCTCTCAGGTTTCTCGCTTCCTTTCCACAGTCACTCAAGAAATCTGTTGCCATGGAATCTGTAATATGGCCACATTGCTGTTTCCTTTCTCTCAAATAAAACCGGTATTTATCCAGGATCTTACTGCCATTTACTAATCGCCTGGCCAGGCACTGAGCGAGAGAGGTTAAACAGCACTATGTACTCTGCACCCAAAAGTATTGCAAACCCTTTACAAGCCCACTTCACCTTCTTAGGTCATACAGGGATTTGTGTCCCTTGGGGGAGAGTAAAAACACCTCTTTTTCTATCTACTTTCCTAAATATGGTTAAAGGTGTATGTCTTGTACCTGCAGCCTGCCATTAAATTGTTACGACAAAATACACAAATTACCCTAAGTCTGTAAATTATTGCCAAACTCTGCAACAATCACTTGCAAATCTATATTCTCACTAAAACAAAACTAAATTTTATCCAATGTGTTATATAAAACATTTGCCTACAACAAGGGGGGAGGAGGGTTAAAAACCTAGGTTTATGAAATAAGGTGACTTTATAGCCTTTTTGGCCTAATGCAAGAGAAGGAATCTCTACCTAGTTCTAGTCTTGTGCAACCTGAACATTGGCCTAAAGAGAGAGAAGGAATCCCTACCTAGTTCCAGTCTTGTGTTACCGTAACATTGGCCTAATGAGAGAGAAGGAATCCCTACCTAGTTCCAGTCTTTTGTTACTTCAACATTGGCCTAATGAGAGAGAAGTAATCCCTACCTAGTTCCAATCTTGTGTAAGTGTAACATTGGCCTAATGAGAGAGAAGGAATCCCTACCTAATTCCAGTCTTGTGTAACTGTAACATTGGCCTAATGAGAGAGAAGGAATCCCTACCTAGTTCCAGTCTTGTGTAACTGTAACATTGGCCTAATGAGAGAGAAGGAATCCCTACCTAGTTCCAGTCTTGTGTAACTGTAACATTGGCCTAATGAGAGAGAAGGAATCCCTACCCAGTTCCAGTCTTTTGGTACAGAAGGAATCCCTACCTAATTCCAGTCTTGTGTAACTGTAACATTGGCCTAATGAGAGAGCAGGAATTCCTACCTAGTTCCAGTCTTGTGCCACTGGAACATTGGCCTAATGAGAGAGAAGGAATCCCTACCTAGTTCCAGTCTTGTATTACTGTAACATTGGCCTAATGAGAGAGAAGGAATCCCTACCTAGTTCCAGTCTTGTATTACTGGAACATTGGCCTAATGAGAGAGAAGGAATCCCCAACCTAGTTCCAGTCCTGTGCCAACGGAACATTGGTCTAGGTAGTTTGAGCTAGACCACTAGCGCTCTCTGCACTAGACCAGCTGAATATCAATTTAAAGCAGCAAAAACTTGGAAAATTTTTAAAAATGTATGCCTCCCCTGGTAACTGGCTGCTCACTGACACCCGAGGCAAGGCACTCAACTTGGCTCATGGCAGGAGCCACCCTAAACCTTTGACATCAGAGTGGGAGTACAGGAAGACTCTAAGTACAGGAAGACTTAGAGTCTTTTTTCCCACTCCCTTTCATGTGATGTGATGTAACACTACTTGCTGAGTGCCTCAGATATACCACGGATATAATTATTTACTTTAGGCTCGGCCTCACATTCAGTCTGCCATGAGAAGGATGTTCCTGGTGCAGAAGTTCCTTCCTATGTTAATATAGAAGAGACAACCAGAGGCCATTTTTACTTTGGGCTATGGTGTAGTGTACTCTGTGCCAAGCATGGTATTAACGTTTTCCTTTTATCTGTGTGTTTCTATGTGTTGTTATATTTATCTCCTATACCTGGCACCATCTCCGGTACAGTTCACACCTTGTCCTGTGACTCACCTTTCTGCTAGTAACTCATTAATAAGGTAACCATTCATTTTCTGAATGCAGATTCTCCATACAACAGTAGGAATATTCACGTTAGCAATGACTACAATGAATACCTTAGCCTTTCACTCACATAACTGCTAGAAAAGCTGACAAGCATTTGCACAAAAGAAGAAAAAGTTTTGCTAGGTTAGAACTTTTTTGTGTAGGGCTCCTGCTCCAGCCCTATGTCTACTGTATCTTAATATCTTAATCCATGCAAACAAGCCACTGATCCTGTGCCTTTCTCCCTTATCTAATGCTGCAGCCCTCCATGGAAAAAATATAGTGTTCAAAATGTCTATATCTTAGATCTGCAACCTGTTTTTTTTTTTTTTACCTGTGAGCTACATTGAAATGTAAAAAGAGTTTGGGGAGCAATGCATGCATTAAAAATTCCCCTGGGGTGCCAAATAATGGCTGTAATTGAATATTTGGTAGCCCAATGTGGACTGGCAGCGTACATGAGGCTCTCTTTGTCAGTACCAGTTTTTATGTAACCAAAACTTGCCACAAGCCTGAAATACAAAAATAAGCACCAGCTTCAAGGCCAATGGGAACAAGGAGTTGATGAGCAATATATTTCTGCCAAGCCACTGGCTGGGGACCACTGTATAAAACCAGTGGCAGTGATTGGTTTTGGGGAGAATAGCTCCTGGAATCCTAGTTTAAAGATTTTCAGTGGGCACTTATTTACTGCACCAGGTATTCTTGGTTATATGACAAAATGGCACATGCAGCAATATTTTTATACATTTCTAACAGGCAGCAATAAGCAGTCCTCTGTAACTTTAAAACACAAGTAAAGGCCAACTCACTGGGGTGTTACAATATAATAGACACCCAGGTTTTTATTGGTGGTCTAATAAAACTTAAGAAAAAACTTAGTGCAAATTTAAACTTGCACAAGCATAGTACAGTAAGACTTTATAGTTAAATGCTACTGAGTGTGCGAGTCTGGAAAGGGACAACCAGGAAATGTAGTTAACATGGTACTGCCATACTTTTTTTCCTGGCCCACTGCACAAGGAAAAAACTTACCAATATATATATATATATATATATATATATATATATATATAAAAAGGCTGATGCACACACTTATAGGGATAAAAACCTGGGTGCAAATCAGACAATGTAAATATGTAAAAAATGCTGATGCACACCAGGAAAATTTTATCAAAAAAAAGATACTTAGTTTATTTAGATCGACGTTTCGGTCCTCACCCGGGACCTTTATCAAGTATATATATATATATATATATATATATATACAGAAAAGAACAGAGCACACCCTAATAGTAATCAAATGCCCCAGGTGCTTGCAAAAACCATGTATATAGCAAGACAATGAGCCGCACACGAAGGGACTTTTTTAATGAAAACGATCCAACGTTTCGAGCACCAACTGTGCTCTTCCTCAGGGACAAACCAAAAGACAGTGCAAACCTCACCCCCCATAAATACCCCACCACAACAAAAAGGGCGCCAAAAAAAGTATCAGTAACCATGGTAACCAATGTAAATAAATGTAAATATGGTAACTGAGAAAGGTCCCAATGGGGACCGAAACGTTACGTCGGCTGTTTATGCTACTTTGAATATATGTTTTGATTTTTCACAAGAAATCCCGGAGTTACTGGTCTTTTTTATACTATATATAAATATATATATATATATATATATATATAAAATCATTTTCTTTTTCTGCTGAAAATACTGCGTGTAACATGCAGTTGCACTCTCTGCACTAGCAATGCAGTATTGGGTCAGACACTTTATTATTATTATTATTAACATTTATTTATAAAGCGGCAACATATTCCGCAGCGCTGTACAATAAGTGGGTTTCATACATTGGACATACAGAGTAACATATAAAGCAATCAATAACCGATTCAAGAGGTAAAGAGGGCTCTGCCCAAAAGAGCTTACAATCTACACTTCAGGCATTTTAGCTAGACAACCCCATTGCTGTATAGGAATTCACAAGAAAAAGCAGGCAGGCACTCTGGTTTCCACAGGATGGCCATTTTGACTTTAAATATTGTGTGTCTTGAGAGTGTATGTAGCCTATGATTAAGTACCCTAAGGTACCAAACGCCTAAGGCTTTTTTTTTGTCCTATGTATGGATTAAATAAATAGTACGGTAAACGTTTTATTTACTACAAGCTGCTTCCTCTGACTTTTTGACATCCTGGGGAAACCAGAGTGCCTGCCTGCTTTTTTTCTTGTGAATTCCTATATGGCTCCCTAAGCTGAAGGTCCGGGGCATGAGCACCTGGACCCACCTGTATTGGGGGTAAGACTACAAAATTGACCTACTTCTGCTATTACTGTGATAACCTGTATGTGGAACCCCATTGCTGTAACCTTTATGTTATCCCTTTAATAACATTGCTTGGTGAATTACTTGTCAGTGGCTGACAAGCTGTGATTCCCCAATGGGATTTGACTGTTTTAACTAAAATGATATTTTTTCTCTTTCAGTATTTCTCCATTGAAAAGCCTTTAGAAAACCCCTTAAATACATCTTCTTCAAACCATATTCAATTCTTTACAAAAAGATAAAGTGGCAGAGGAACTTAAGATTATCATAAATGGTGAACTAAAAATCCCAGCATGCACAGTTAACTCAACTGATATGCACAACTTGTGATGAGCGAAATTCTTCAGCAGGTTTTACTGTGAAAAAACACCCATAGACTCCAAAGGCCACAAAAGAAGTTGCACGTTAAAAAAAGGTAGCTGTTACAAGTAGCTGCTACTAGTAGATTTGTGTGTCTTCACCATTAGGGCTATGGCACACATGGAGATCAGAAAGAGCAGATTTATCAAGGGGACCCCTACTCCTGAAACTAATGTAAATCACTGGTGGAAAAACACACGCAAAGTAGACTGAAATTGCCTCATGTGGAAACTCCGGGAAAACAAAAATGAGGTGTATGTATTTCTACCAGTAGTTTACATTATTGCCAGTGGGAAGGCATTTCAGGGAGATTAGTCCACCACAGTAGAGCAGATTTAACACTGGCAACTAATCTCCACGTGTCATCACCCTTACCCCACTCTCACCACTTCTCTGCGAGTATCAGTATAATGGTCTTTATTACTAATGTTTCAAATTATCCTGACTACTCTGCTTGCTACCTCCCTCAATCAATTGCCTTTTTTTGGACCATAAACTGTTTAACCCTCTGTATACCGCTATACTGGACTTTTGGCCTGTTCTCCTGTGTCAAACTTCATCCTTGGCCTTCACTTCTGCTCAAAAGGCCGAGTTGACACCCTGTCTGACATGAGTTTTGCTATGGGTGTAACTTGCACATAATATACTAACCAGCACAAAATTCTGCATCAACCTTTATCTAGTGCAAATAAGTCCATAAAAATGCTGCATTAGGAGCTGCATGATAATAAATATGCACTATGTCTATGTAAGTTAATGGTATACAACAGAGGTCCCCAACCTTTTTTACCTGTGAGCCATATTCAAATGTAAAATAACTTGGGGAGCAAGACAAGTTTAAAAAAAGTTTCCAGGGGTAGCCCTTGTGTGGCCTGGCAGCCTACAGGAGGCTCTCTTTGGCCTGTAACCAAAACTTGCCTTTAAGCCAGAAATACAAAACAAAGCACCTGCTTTGAGGCCACAGGGAGCAACATCCAAGGGGTTGGTGAGCAACATGTTGCATGCAAACCACTGGTTGCGGATCACTGCTATACAGTATCTAGTAGTGTTACCTTGGGAGGCAACTTCGGGAAACCAAAGCAACGCATATGGCATCCCACTGGCGATTTACATTTTTGCCGGTGGGATGGCATGTCGGGGAGATTAGTTGCCCAGAATAGCAAAGATTTATCACAATCCACTGCCCCAAAGCAATTTGACATTCTGATTAATTTTTAAGATTACATAGATAGCCCAGTTGCTTTAGGTGAATCATTACTAGATACTAATAAATAAGCACCCATATATTTAATAACATGCCCTCTTTATAAGAGCACACCCTCTGTACATAACCTTTGTTAGTAGAACAATTGCTTTATAGAAATAAATAACTGTGAGAACAGAATCTTCCTACACTACATATTTGCTTTTATTTATTTGTGTGGGTGCTGTCATTTCAAATTGCCATTTCTAGGAGTGGAAAATACCTCAGCCATGACATGCAATATGTCAGTTCCCACTCATATCTCTAAATGTAAATAATATAAAAAGAATACATTTTACAAAAATGTTTAATGCTCTTTTTTCCCAGCACCAATTTTGGTATACATTATACACATTTGGATGCCTCTGAGGTTCCTGAAATCAAAAAGCCCACTTCCACAGAATACAGACTTATGCACCAAAGAGACACCATTCCCTATTAACACTCTCTACATAAGAGACAGTGAAACTTCAAATGCCCAAATCATGCCTTTTATGCAACTGGATTCAAATGGAATGAATATATCCCTACCGTTAACTTAATCTCCGCTGCCCATAATACCCAATCCCAGAGGCACCATATTATGTGCCCTGTTTAAATGACTGTGAAATACACAAATAAATAAACACTCTTGTAAATACCCGAAATGCAAATCCAGGAGGTCCTATGGACATACTCTTAGTACTCCATCCCACAGACACCCTTTGTCTTAATTCAGTTCCCTGGACGCACTTACTAATAATTAAACCATCAAAACATATATTCTACTATTCATTTATGGCCATATACTTTATACCTCACCTACAATTAGCTCACAACATGTTGCAAAGTGGAAATTCTATGCAAAATATGCAATTTCTTAGCAATAAAAAAGGCAACAAACAAAAGGTAATTAAAAGAAAAAATCAACATAATTCACATATTAATAGCAAACACCCATGAAATCCTTACAGACTGGGGGGATTGTAATGCAGGCAGTATTAGGAAAGGGAGAGGTAGGTAGGCTACCGATCTGCAGTTGTATGGGGCATTTAGGACTGACAGTCAGCAGGTTATTATTTCCTTACACTAGCAGTTTCAGGGTACAACTTGAATTAGGTACTCTGGAACTACTTAAATAATGTAGTACAGCGAATACTGAATGCTGAGTACTTCTGAAATTAGATGCTTGGGGTACTACTGAAATGAAGTAATCAGTGGTTGAGGTATCGCATATATCTATCAAAGTATTTAAGCCTAGAGTCTCCAAGTCTTATGTTGTGACAGAGCGCGACCCTGCTCTCCATATCCCATGTGCCAGCTGGTGCAACTGCACTTACCCTGTGCCCAGAGGAACCCTCTTCCCGCAGGACTCTGAGCAGGCAAAATGCATTCACGGACCAACTCGGAACTGTGAGCCTGAGAGACAGCGATATCCTGGCCCCGCCTCCTCCATGTAAACACCTACTGATTGGTTCTCTCCGAACATCTGCACAACAGGGCTGGTGCTTTAACCCCATATGTGTGGGTACTGGCACTAAAGCTAAGCTGTCGGGGTGTGTGGGCATGTAAACATTGCGGGGGTTGTGTATGCCAAGCCATACAGGGAAACTCCTTAGATCACAGACTGATCCTATAATGGGAATACAAATCAGCGAGTAAGGGCAGATGGTGTCCTATAGAACATGAGGCGACGCGTTTCTAGTACTGTCATACATTGTGTGTGAAATGGAGGAGGGGGGGGCATGGGGGAGTAACCCTCAGGTAAGGCTGAGCTAGAGAGTGTGGGGGGGGGTCATGTGGGTGTAACCCTCAGGTAAGGCTGAGTTAGAGAGTGGGGGGGGGGGGTCATGTGGGTGTAACCCTCAGGTAAGGCTGAGCTAGAGAGTGTGTGTGGGGGGGGGGGGGGTCATGTGGGTGTAACCCTCAGGTAAGGCTGAGCTAGAGAGTAGGGGGGGGGGTCATGTGGGTGTAACCCTCAAGTAAGGCTGAGCTAGAGAGTAGGGGGGTCATGTGGGTGTAACCCTCAGGTAAGGCTGAGCTAGAGAGTGGGGGGGGGGGTCATGTGGGTGTAACCCTCAGTTAAGGCTGAGTTAGAGAGTAGGGGGGTCATGTGGGTGTAACCCTCAGGTAAGGCTGAGTTAGAGAGTAGGGGGGTCATGTGGGTGTAACCCTCAGGTAAGGCTGAGCTAGAGAGTAGGGGGGTCATGTGGGTGTAACCCTCAGGTAAGGCTGAGCTAGAGAGTAGGGGGGTCATGTGGGTGTAACCCTCAGGTAAGGCTGAGCTAGAGAGTAGGCATGGGACATTCGAGCCAGTACACAGTGGGGGTCATTTATAAAGTTCATGCAATGCATATATATTCCCAAATGGTTGATTTGTGCATGTTTTTCCCAAAAGGCTTAAATTTGGCACTGATGTGCCTGTCTTTCCTTTTTTTGAGGATTGCAGTAAAATGCGTATTGCGCACAAATATTTGCAAATGACTTTGTGGTTTGTGCAGGTTTTCACTTTGCAAATATAAATTCACAATTTACAAAAACAGTTTCTGCCACCTAAGTTGTGGCATAACTCGGACTCAGAGGGGCAGATTTATCAAAACGCAAGTTCGAATCCCAAATGGGAAAAATTCTGATTGGATACGATAATTTCTGATGATCGCAAATATCACGTATATATGCTTACAAAAAAATTGTATTAGTCACGATAATATCATATTGACGATCCAAAAGTCACAAAATTTTCGTATCCGAACGATTGTAGAATGCAGGAAAACCTTTCCGACTTTGATCCTTCTGTGCATGATTTTGGAAGCCTCCCATAAGACTCAATGGCACTCTGCAGCTCCAACCTGGCCCAAGAAAAGTCACAATACTGAAGCTTGAATGAATCCGAAACTTTCGTACTTGTTGTGACAATACGATTTTGTCGTGTTTTTTTTTACGCACAGTACGAAAAAGTTGCATTAAATAACAAAAAAATCAGCGAAAATACGCATACGCAAAGTATGAAAAAGTCACAGAAAACACGATCGGGCCGTTCGTGGATTGATAAATCTCCCCCAGAGTGTATAATATAAATTGCATAAATATTTGCAATTTGCAATTATGCCATATTTAAAAACCTCTTAAGGACAATCACACTGTGAATAAAATTTCACAATTATGTTTGCACATTAAATACACCAGTCTTCCCCAGCT
Source organism: Xenopus tropicalis (assembly GCF_000004195.4). Classification (NCBI taxonomy): domain Eukaryota; kingdom Metazoa; phylum Chordata; class Amphibia; order Anura; family Pipidae; genus Xenopus; species Xenopus tropicalis. The sequence goes on from NC_030684.2 coordinate 83,746,169, forward strand.
TTATAAATATAAACACAGACAGGGCTAATATGTTTACTGTACAAATAATTCTGTGCTGCACAAAGTTTATAAATGAGCCCCAGGGCCTAATCAACACATGAAAGTGAATAAGGGCCACAGCTCCTGCTCATGTGTGCGGCCCCTACACTCTCATCCAGTCTCAGGTGCATAGCAAGCTACATGATTGGCTGCTGTATGGCCACCTTTACTTGATATCTGTCCATGATTTTGGAACTGTCTATGATTTTGCCTATGTTCAGGAAATAATAGGTATTCAAAAGGGGTTCTTATTACACATTTGCATTGTTAGAATTATGACTGATAAGCAACTGCAGGTGCAATGGGCCATGCATACAGTAGGGAGCAGTTTGTGTCCAAGCCATTGATATATTATATGGGGACCAGTGCAGACCCGATAGGCAATTAATGGTCTGACTCACCACCCAACAGGAATTTTCCAGCCTTCTTAATCAATAATTAAGCCTCTATCAGATATTAATCGGAGGTGCCATCTTCTGACCCAATACATGGGAAATAGTTTAACAACTTAGCAGCCAAACTTTGCACCTGCATGTGCAACTGAAGGCCAAATTGCAATATTCACTGATTCACAGGGGCCTGAATGTTCTCTAAGTGAATCATGCCACCTAATGGCCACTAGAAGAATAAAAGATTGTATTTCTTTATTTTGTTACATTTCTAATCATATATTGTAAAACCTTAAAATAATTATAAGGACACAATGACAGTTTGTGTCAAAATCCTTTCTGACATGACTGTCCTGGTAGGATTTTTTTGCCAGTGAAACAACATCTTGGTGGGAAACTATATTTCTAAGACCTGGAATGAGCAGGGGCATTTCTAGCCATAATGCCACCTGAGGCGGATTTTGCGATTTTGCCCCGCTTGCGTAAAATAACCAAAGATAGTAGAAAATGTACGTGTTGGAAAACATTCTTATAATGACCTTAAAGGCATTCTGTGAGGAAAAAACATATTTTTTTACAAAATGCGTCAATGGCACTCATTCAGCAACATTTTGCACTGAAATACATTTTTCGAAAGAGCAAACAGATTTCTTTTATATTTTATTTTGAAATGTGACATAGGGCTAGCCATATTCTTAGTTTCCCAGGTGCCCTCAGCCATGTGACTTGTGCTCTGATAAACTCCAGTCACTCTTTACTGCTGTACTGCAAGTTGAAGCAATATCATCCCCCTTTTCGCCCCAACAGCTGATAAGCAGAACAATGAGACTGTAGCAAGATAACAGCTCCCCGACACCTGCATTGCTAGAAATGCTCCCATGCCCCACCTAGTGGTAGATAGTACTCAATAGTAAAAATCCAAGTCCAGCTTAGCCAAGTCATTACTCCTCCAGTAGGAGGGGAAACAAAGTAGAGAAACAAAGGAGAAAGTGCTATTGTTTAAAAAAAATTTTTTTTGGCAATAATTTAGGGGCAGCATGCTGTGCAGCCACACTCCCGCACTGGGGATTTCTGTGCATCCTGTCCCCAGTGCACTGTGTGCGAGACAAATGGATGCGCTTCTGCGAGATTCTGGGGAGGGAGAGAGAGGGGTGGCTGACAGGGGGCGGGCTCTGGGCGCCCACTGGACAATTGGAGCTGCTAACCAGAGCTCTGTATTCCTTCTGCAGTCAAATGAGGAGTTTCAGCTGTTTCACTTCCTTACCTTTGCCTGACATGCTCAGCAACTGACCAATTATGCTCGAACTCCTGTGTCCTTATATAGGACAGTCCCTGATTTTGTTTTCTTTTAAGTCCGGTACCGAGCAGTCCCCTGTTTTTTTTTTTCAGGACTGCCACTGAACGTGTAGGTTTCCAGGAGCTGTGATCAGAGCTCATGTTGGAAGAATAGCATAAGATGCAAAATACAAAGGTTTCTAATTAAAAAATAGTAGAGAATATTTAATGAATTTATATTATAGTATAAATTTATTCCATTTGGTCTAAATAACACACACAAGGATTATGATTTTTGACTTTACATCCCCTTTAACCCTTTAAATTAAGGTTTAGTTTTGGTTAGTATTCGGTCAAACATTAATGACTTTTAATAGTATGTGTAAAGCTAACTTTAAAGAGGACCTGTCACCCAGACATAAAAAGCTGTATAATAAAAGTCCTTTTCAAATTAACATAAAACCCAAATTCATTTTTATATTAACACATCCAAACCCATTATAAAGACATTTAAAAATCCCAGCTGTCAATCATATATTGCTTGCCCCGTCTCTATGCCTTAGGCATAGAGGTGGGGCAGACAATAACTTTAGCTTTCCATTCTGCACTACCTAGATCTCACTGCACATCTCACTTTCCCCCTCCCTCCTCCTCATCTAACTGTGTAGCCAGTGCATGCACCTGGGCATCTGGTCCCCCATTCTGGCACATAAACAAGATTTTGGCATGATACACAGCTTGCCTTAATAACAGTGTCCACAAAATGGTGCCTGCCTGCTTGCTGTGATTGAGTAATTCCAAGATGGAAGGAAACAAGATTTATATTATTTATATAGAGTAAGTAAAGTTTATTTTGCTCAACTAACAATATAGAAAATAATTTGGAGTTATTTCTTAGGGTGACAGGTCCCCTTTAAACAGTGTTTCTCAAGTTTAATTGGTGCATGGTAAAAGCATACCTCCCAACATTTGAAAATCACAAAGAGGGAGAAAAAGATCTGTTACAAAAACAGCTTTTTTCCATGGTTTTAACGGTAGCATCAGATGCATTAGGTTTTAAGAGAGACACAGTGGTTCCCACATATTGTGATGTGCTATATTTTGGCCCTCAGCATTTAATGGCGACATAGTGTATTGTCAAGGTAGTGTTAAGGAAAGAGTCTGTTACTGTGAGTGTGTGGACAAGATGGTGTCAAGAGAAGGGACTGCAACTTTAGCATCATGGGTAGGCAATATGTTTTATCAGTGCTGTCCAACTTGCAGCTTCCTGCTGTAGTTAAACTGATACAGATACTGAGAGTTGTAGTTTAACATCAGGCTCCGATGCTTTTATAGGAAAGAAGGCTGTGGTTGGGGAAATTTTAGCCTGAAGGTTATAAATAACTGGGGGAAAGTAATGGCAATAAGTTGGAGGCTGTCAGAGAGAGACTGGTGATGAGCGAATCTGTCCCGTTTAGCCTCGCCGAAAAATTTGCGAATCTTTCAAAAGATTCGCGAAATGGCAGAAAATGCGCGAAACAGTGAAAATGTCGCATGTCAAAAAAAAATTGTCGCCCACGGCTATTCTTTCGTCGCACTGCTATTATTTTGTCGCCCGCGACTATTATTATAGTCGTGGGCGATAATTTTTCCGCTGCAAATTTTTTCATCTGTTTCGCAAAACAATCCACCAATGGCGAAACACGGAAATTTGCCGCGAATCCATGCCTGGTGAAACATTTTGCCCATCACTAACTGAGACTGATCCGCAGTGAGAGGGAAAGAAAGAGCAAGCAGGAATCAACATCAGTGAAACTTGTAGAAACCAGTAAGAAGGTCAGAGCGGGAGGTAAACAGAGACAGAGAGACAAATCACTAACTAGCAAGTAACATCTACCTTGGCTGCAGGGGAGAGGGAGTCAGACAAGGGCAGAGGGCAGCAGCAGCAGCAGCAATAAATCCAGACTGGTTCGATTTAGTATCTCAGCAGCAGTGTTCCCACTGCATTCTTTAACTGGATCAATCTTATCTTGGGAGGCATTGCAGGACATTCAGGAAACTATCCGGGACAGCGGGTTATTGGGGGGGGGGGTATGATAAAAGGGTACACAGTGGTCCCCATCATGACCTAAAATAGTATTAGTACAAATTGCTCTGCAGAATGGAAACTGCTCCCAATAGCCAAAGAGCTGTATGGAGCTTCAAAGCTCCATATGAAAGTTCAAAGCTTTCATAATTTAACTTAGGTTTTAAGGTATCTATTGCTTTATCCCATGCCTTGTACGTGACTTCCTGAATGGATTCAATGTTTTGTATTTCCTGATGGTCAGTACTCTTCAGGTCTTCTCTAAAAAATGAAACTCCATCTTCAATTTGTTTGTAGAACTCACCCAGCCATTCTGAAATACTGCCTTAATTGTCTTTGACAAGCAGTGTTGATTCAGTAATAGCTGAAAATATCCCAAACTGATATTAAAGGGATATTGTCATGATTTTTATGTATACTTTTTATTTCTAAATTACACTGTTTACATAGCAAATAATTCACTCTACCATTTAAAATGTTATTCTTGAACCAACAAATATATATATTTTTTAATTGTAATATTGCTGTGTAGGCAGCCATCTCAGTGCAATGTGCCGGAGTCTGAGCTTTCAGAAGGAGCCAGCGCTACACATTAGAACTGCTTTCAGGTAACCTGTTGTTTCTCCTGCTCCCATGTAACTGAAGGAGTCCCAAGCCGGACTTGAATTTCTTACTATTCAGTGCTATTCTAATACCTACTGGGAGCTGCTATCTTGCTACCTTCCCATTATTCCGCTGATCGGCTGCTGGGAGGCGAGTGATATCACTCCAACTTGCAGCTCAGCAGTAAAGTGTGACTGAAGTTTATCAGAGCACAGGTCACATGGCTGTAGCACCCTGGGAAATGAAGAATATGGCTAGCCCCATGTGAAATTTTAAAATTAAATATAAAAAAATCTGTTTGTGTTTTTGAAAAACGTATTTCAATGCAGGATTCTCCTGGAGAAGCTCTATTAACTGATGCGTTTTGAATAAAACATGTTTTCCCAGGACAGTATTCCTTTAAGAAAACTTTTCAGCCGTTGGGAATCTTAGCTCAAGCAGTACTCAAAAACACATTTTTCAATATTGCTTTCAAAAATATTTTCACGAAAGTAAAGGTATTGCCTTTTATATGCTTTAGCTGCTTGCTGCTTTGAGACAATTAACCTTCATATTCCTCCCAAACCAATGACAAATATTGCTAGCTCATTATCATGATTCAGCATTGAAAGGTTTGCTAATTCCATAGCCCATAGACTCTCTGTATTAATTGTTATTGATGTAAAGGACGTAATCAAATTTCATATCTGGCTTATACTTCCCATCTTTTTCAATAAGTTGCATGAATGCTCTTTGGATGCATCTGCCAGCACTAACAGCAAACTGCAGACCAAACATAGTATTAAGTAAAATGGATTTGCCTGATCCCCAACACAGACAGTACAAATATCTTCCTATCCCCTTTTGCTTTAATTAATTCTGTAAGCACAGCTCAAATCCAATTTAAAGGGATGTAGGAAGCATCACCAACCATCAATATGATAGGGCAGTCAGAAATCACGATATCTGCAGATATTTTAGGCAGTTCACATAAACATTCATCTTTGAGCTGCATTTCATATAAAGCTTCAAAGGTCTGTCTAGCTTCCCTTAAAGCATGCAGTTATTCAGCTTTTTGGTTAACATATCCTTGTCCTTAAGCAATATGTTCCTTTCTGTACTGCTCTAATTGTTGTGTTTGAAGCAGGGACCACAACTGATAATTTATCTATAAATATATTAAGCTACTGTTAAAAGAACAATTTTGTTTATTGTTAGAGGGACTGCAGAATGTTGATAAATTACATTATAAAATAATTTTCAATGAGCTTTTGTAGTTGTTCATACCTAATATTCTTCATCTCTGTTCAGTCCGATGTTTATGTTCTTCAATGCTACTGGTCTTTTTTTGTAGAAAGTATGGTCTTGATTTGATACACTACACAGTAGTGTGTACTCTTTTATTCTTATTTCATCATTTTTATAAAGTTAATCTTTGTTGCTGCATACTGTGTGTGTTTATTTTTCCAAGTAGAATTCTCTGAGGTGTACTACTCAGTGCCCACTAGGTGGAGGTAATGTACTGTAAATCCTAGTTCCTAGTACCTTTCATGCAAAGCCCGGCTACTGGATTCCAAACAGGTAAATACAGGTAAACAGCCAAGAAAAGAGAGTGTGAGTGCAGTAAGAAAAGGGTTACATAATAAAATTCAAGGTAACAATATGCCCAGTTATGTATAGCCTTCCTTCTCTAATAACAATTCCTGACAGTTTCTTTCTGTATTCTGTATTATCCTTAGCAAGTAGACAAGTCACTGATCTGTCAGATAACAAAATCTGCCTGTAAAACTGAAAACCTGCTCATTCCTACACATAAAAATATAACCCAGCCAAGAAGGGCAGCTCACCCCATGAAAGTGGTGTTGTACTCACCTTCAGTTAGATGCAGTGCAAATGCCCCTGGCCCCCTGCCTCATTATTCTACCTTTGTGATGAGCAAATGTTTTCGACAGGCATGGATTTTTGTCAAAAATGCTGTGAAAATTCACTGCGACAAAAATGATGTGCCCCAATAAAGTCACATGGTAGCTGCGTTTTGTGAATTTTTTGCCATTCCATGAATTTTTCAGCGAAGTAAAATGGGACAGATTCACTCATCACTATTATGTCTTTAAAATGTTGCCTATTTTTAAGAGTCTTTTATATAACAATAATTTACGTGCTTTTATTTTCTTTTTCATAGCAGTTATTTCCTTTGTCTGTGCTGTGGTGGAGTGAGGACAGCTGTTTCCTTTCCCAGCCCTAAGACATGTGAGCTCTGGTCTGTTAAAATTGGATAGGGCTCAAGAGGATACACATACGGTGCATGTGTGTATTGACAAATTCGCCCCCTCCCCAGTATAGGCTTTAATATTCTGCTGTGTTATTATTTACTGTACTATGTAAATAATAAAGAGTCTTTTGTATCTTGCTTATGATGGCTTATCATGCTGGGGATATCTACATTCTGATTGTGTATGGTTTTGTGGGGGATTGGAAATAGGTCCACTCCACAATAGAAAGGGAAAACTAAATATGTTAAATTGGCTTAAATTGGCTAAACATGACTTAATGTATCTTTCCTTTTGTATCGGATATTGGTTGTATTTTTCTTTACTTACCTTTATGTTCACCCTTCTATCATACTGCCATCAGGACACACATACTTATCATAACTAATGCTATAGGCAAGTACATTGCACTGCAGGGCTACAAGTGCTGATTACAGAACATACTTAGTGGTGATATTTCATACAGACATTACTGTAGGGTTTTACTTACTACTGGAAAACTCTATGCCAGAACAGGCGTTCTGGGGACATTTCATATAGATATTATGGTAGGGATGTACATACTGGTTTAAGGAATTAAAGGAGAGGCCAAAGGGCTCATTTACAAGCATTTCTCCTGAAGAGAAAACTGTATTGGTAAAGCACAATGCTACTACAAAACACACTGAACTCTTTCACAGTTTTAAGAAAATTCTGTTTTAAGTTGTGCTCTAAAAAGAGCCATTTCTCTATTTTATTCTATGTTTTGAAATCAGACAGCAATCCATCGTTTTATTACTTATTTTCTTGCCAATATTATTTTTACTGCCTTATAAGAACAGAACAGACTGGTCAACATTCAAACAAAGTCACTGTTTTTCTTGATATATCCCATAGCTTGTGATATATCTCATAGTTTGTGCTGTAAAGTCAGGGTAAAAGTAGCAATGGCATAAACCAGTTGTAGTTTGTTGTATACAAATGTCTGGGTAAGTGGATAACATTAGGGCAACGGAGGGTAAGGGCTGCTACAAGTATACTAACAGTGTAGCGAATACGAGTAATCCAATCAGATGGTGGGATGCACTGTAACCACTTGCTTGATTCCTAGTGTAGAAGTATGGGTGATCCTGTGAAATAAAAAAAATAAAAAAAAATTGTTATAATGGCTTGAATGGGGCTTAAATAAATTGTTTTAAAGAATCTTTGCTGCCCAAATTCTGCCCCTTTAGGTGAAAGGAACATGCCTTTCATAGCAGTCCATGTATCTTGACTTGGACCCATGGTTTCCACCTAATAAAGAAGAAATTCTGTGTATGCAGATTTCCCAATAGACCCCCTGACTGGTGGATTTTGTTCCCTATGGTAGCCTGAACTTCAGTGGTTGAATCTGTACCGCTGTCCTTTAATCATAGATTCAAGCACGTCCTCCTTCAGTGGTCAGTGCAGTCTCAAGGTCCTTAGTTACAGCTACTATATACTGTGTTATCTACTGAAGTAGCTGCAAGTACAACCCTCCTAAAACATACTTTCTTTCCCAAGAAATCCCAATGCTTTGTCTGTCTAATTAGTCTTGCTCAATATCACATGGAATCCATGATAAATAAACTTCTTCTACCCCAAATGACCTCTGGTATCGGAATTTCCATAATATACCCATCCATTATTTCATGGGCTTTTCTAGTAAATCACCAGCTAGGGATGGGGCCAGAATTACAAAATACCGGCAATGTACTTTCAATCACGGTTATACCCTCTGGCCACCCATGTAATTCCTCCACCCACTCCCACCACATCCAACCCAAGAACAAAAACTATTTTTTTGACTATTTATAATATAGATGCAAATATTTACCTTAGAAGGACAGAGAAGCGGGATTGGATCAGATAGTGTTTTTAAGTAATACTTATCTCCTTGTGGCTGGAGCTGAAAAGTAGGGGAAAAAATGTGTTTTGTGAGTTGTTGTGCAGGCCAAAAAGGGATATTAATAATAATGTGTTCTAGTATGCAGCTGCACTTAGGTGAACATCAGAATACTTTAGAAAACTAACTACTTTAGAGTGCCAGTGATTCTATCTCAGTGGCTTCACAAACACCACCATATGCATACAATATAGTGTAAGGACAGAGAAGAGCACAGTAGATTCAGAAGTTAATTATTTTTTTTATTAATGCAACATGTTTTCTAGAAGGCTGGCCGGCACAGAATTGGAATATCCTTGAACAGAAGGTTTATTACTCCTTGATTCTAATGTAAAGCTTCTCAAACTAATAATGAATAAAGTTTCATAACTTGCAGTGCAGCAGTAAAGTGTGACTGAAGCTTTGGAGTTGGAGAAACAAAAGCTAATCTGAGAGCAGTTCTATTGCATAGTGTTGGATCCTTCTGAAAGCTCAGACTCTAAGCACTATGCACTAAGATGGCTGCCTACACACCAGTATCACAGCTAAAACATTTTTTAAATGGTAGAATCAATTATTAGCAATCTGAACAGTGTAATATAGTAATAAAGACTATGCCATAAAAATCACAACAGAATCTGTTCAAACAAAGCATCTTATTTACATCTAAACAAAAATATTTGTTTCCTCCATTTTGCAAAACCCCCCAGGTTTACACAACCCACTTTTCTAAAGCATTCCAGATTTAGGAAAGATAAACTGGAATAACATTCTAGTCATTAAAATAAAGATATGTAAAATATAGGTAGAAGTGATTCTGCATCTGGGGCCACCTTGAGGCAGCCTTCTCGTGCCACCACCCTGTCACACCCCTGAATTTCCTGTTTAACCAAAATGTTAGCTCTAAAACATTTTTCCACCTGAGGCCTCAGTTGTCCCCATGGCAGGACCATTCCTGAATAAAAGGCATCAAAAGATGTATGTTCTACTGGAAATTTGGCCATTGCAGCCTACTAGAGTTGCTGAGAAGTTTGTTCAAGGAAATGCAGACAGTTTAGGTTTTTCTAAGAGGTGTGATTGGTTCTGTCAGGACCAGAGAACATAAACATGCCATCATGCAGTTGGTGGGTGGCCCAATGACAGATTAGTTGGGGCCACCTTGAGGCAGCCTTCTCCTGCCACCACCCTGTCACACCCCTGAATTTCCTGTTTAACCAAAATGTTAGCTCTAAAACATTTTTCCACCTGAGGCCTCAGCTGTCCCCATGGCAGGACCATTCCTGAATAAAAGGCATCAAAAAATGTATGTTCTACTGGAAATTTGGCCATTGCAGCCTACTAGAGTTGCTGAGAAGTTTGTTCAAAGAAATGCAGAAGGTTTAGGTTTTTCTAAGAGGTGTGATTGGTTCTGTCAGGACCAGAGAACATAAACATGCCATCATGCAGTTGGTGGGTGGCCCAATGACAGATTAGTTGGTTTTCTAATGTGCTGCTCCCTTACAGGCAGTCCCTTTATCCTTCGATCTTAAAAGGTTGGTCTGCCATGAGAAACTCATTTCGTCCTGGTAACTGTAAAAAAGAAAATTCTGATTTTTAAATCTGCACTAGTGATACGGCTCCCCCTCGACCAGCTCCAACACTTAAAAAAGTAAGCATGGGGGGTGAGGGGGTCTGCATTGGCAAGGCTGCCCCAGGGTGGCAGTAGGTGCTGAATTAATCCTGGTTTCTGCTAGTACAAATTTGTAGGAGGAAAAAAGGTAAATATGAACTGTACCATGTTATTCCACAGCGCCCTGGCCAGTTGCTCATGACCTTTGATGGTAAGGTGAAAACAATCAGGAGTAAAGTAGGAATAGTCAACCGTCCCGTTCTGCAAATAAAACACAACTTGAGTTCATCCCTTTCTCTAATTGTATGAGGACCAAGGTGGCATTATTTGGCCACACTTCTCACACTCACTTGGTCAGTTGGTGGTTTGGCATGTTTTAGAAAAGGCTGAAGAATTACAGCAAAGTCTTTCTTTCCATTAAATCTTGTGGAATTCAGAAACAGACGCTCTAGCTTTTCCTGCAGGGGTGGAGAAAGAACACAAATATAGATATAAGAACTAGGTTTTTTTTTAACTTAGGTTTTTTTTGTGTACAGAGCTATATCCAAATGATACAAGAGTATTTTTTCTTACCATTACCCTCTTGAGCAGAATTATTAATGCAAGCTCAAGTGAAAAACACTAATATGCACACAAAATCTTGCACTCTTAATCACTATGAACCCATACACACACCTTACACCAAGTGCCAGTGCACTGGGTTAGTCTGCTCCGATTAAATACATGCCACTGCATGCAAGGTGCTAAGTATCAGGTGCATGGATGCAAGAAAGCCCTGGAATTAATGCCTGCCATAAAGAAGTCTTGTTTCAGGGTTCCCTTTTTTCTTATGGTTCTTTTAAAGCCCAAAAGTCTTGATTTGAGCTGGAACAAAGGCTACAGAAACTGTTTTAATCTTTTGGCATGGAGAAAAGAACTGTCTGTATAGTAGAATAGGGGTCTGTTAATTCATTTATTTCGTAGCAGAGTAGTGCATAAAAAAGCCACCAAATTGGATCACATGGAGAAACACCCGCATGTATAAGCCCATAGTCATATATGACTTTGTTCTCACACAGATCCATTTTCTCTCTTTCTTTTGCTGTGTCTCTTCCTCTAAGACCAAGGGGACATCTGTGCCTCTCACTAATAGGGGAATACTCAGGGGAGGGCCCAGAGATATAGGAGTACACTGCTTCTAAGTCCAGCATGTCAGGTGTGGTGCAGTTGAGTGAGAAAATGTATCATTGATAAACCTCTGCAGCCCATAATATGTACCTGAAATCCACACATCCATACTTTTCCAAGCCACAAAGACATACCTTTCAGACACAGTATCACAATATCTTCTATTTTCTAATGACAGTTACCAAAAAACTGGTATCACATTGGTCTTTGTTGATTCTAATTACCCTTGTAACACAACTTAGTCTCACCTGAAACTGGGTCATCTGATCTAATATTTCTTGGAACTCTGTAGAATTTTCATTTGGCACAGCCACACAGGAACAAAAACTCCTAGAGGACAAAACATTATTTCAGTATGTCTAAAGATTCTCAATAATATAGTAAACAATCAAATATGTAAGCCAATAAGCTATTATCTTGGCATGGCTGGGGCAGGAAACCACCCCTCTAAATTTACACTAAGGGATCTCATTTAGATCTCTCCTCTCCTGCTGTGGATTTCTCCTGCATTACACCATAGGGGAGTGCAGGAAAAATGCAGCCTATTCTTCCTTATTGGCCCATACTGTTGCAGGCACATCAAAGCACCAAACACAGGTGGAATGCAACGTATGGTCCAATAAGGAAGAATGGGTTGCAATTCGTTCTGTGCTGTTCTGTGGTAGAACACAGAAGAAATCCAACACAAAGGAACACAGGCCTAAACTCACATGTGTAAGAGCCCTAACATTTGTGATCAACTTTATAGATATTTTAAATATAAATAGGGGGTGCAATAAAGAAGTGGCCACATAAAACAAACAAGAGAACAAAGTGATTCTCTTTATTCTCTATATTAAGGGGCGAATAAATCCCCCAGATAAAGTTGGCTCATTTAAATAAGATTAACGATACATGGGCTGCTGGGTCAGTTCTTTCAGCCAGCAGTCATATACAGTACCACATAGAATGAAGCAGATATGCAACCTTTCTGGGATGCAATATTGCTTTCCTTCTTTTTAAAGTCTGCTGTATAATCCATGCTTGTAGAACTTTCTCAGGTTCAGGGTATGTGATGTAGGTTTACAGCAGGGCTGTATCTACTATAAGGCACTTGAGGGCCTATGCCTGTGGTGGCAGTGACCAGGGGTGGCACAGAATGTATTATCTTTTTTTTGTGAACTGTCCCGCTGGCTTTATAGGTAAAATCATTTACAGTCTCGGAGGCAAGGGACAAGTGTGTGCATTAGTTTGCTTACTTACAGGGTCCTTTCCATGCCCTTTGTGAGCTCAGCTACTATGGCTGTCATTTAAGGTCAGTCTATTTCAGATTTGCTGCCTGTACCGTTGAAAAGCCAAAGTATATGACAGCCAATTGCAGTACATAACAAAAGGCAAAAGCATCTCTCTTCATGCCTTGACTTGGCTGACAGCTTAGAAGGTATATAGCAACCTAATTCAGGGTATTAGTTGCCCTTTAAGAGATTTTGACATAATTCAAAGCTATTGGTTATTAATAAGTGATAGTTTACACAAAATAATAAAATGAACTTGCCTTTGAAGCAGACATCCCAAACTCTTGTCATTAACACTGCGAAGCTCCTCAATACGTAAAAGTTGAACAACATTTATAATGGCTCTTGGCAGCTGTGAATATAAAGTCAAACATTCGGCTCATTGATTAGTCACATATTGGCAGAGCTGCCTGGTGGTGGGGCGGAAAAATACAGGTATGGGACCTGTTATCCAGAATTCTTAGGACCTGGGGTTTTCTGGATGTATAGCCATACTTTGGGGCTGATTTACTAACCCACGAATCCGAATCCGAATGGGAAAAATTCCGATTGGAAAACGAACATTTTGCGACTTTTTTGTATTTTTTGTGATTTTTTCATCGCCGTTACAACTTTTCGTAAATTGTTGAGACTTTTTCGTAACCATTACGACTTGAGCGAATTGTCGCGACTTTTTCGTAGCCGTTACGATTTGCTTGGATCTTGTCACGACTTTTTCGTATTGAGCGCTCGTAAACTGCGGGCAAAACTTTCAGACTTAGCATGATTTTGAAAGCCTCCCATAGGACTCAATGGCACTCTGCAGCTCCAACCTGGCCCAAGAAAAGTCACAATACTGAAGCTTGAATGAATCCGAAACTTTTGTACTCGGCGCAAAGGCTACGAAAAAGTAGTGACAATTCGCGCAAGTCGTAACGCTACGAAAAAGTCGCGACATTTTGCGAACCAGTCGTAATGGCTACGAAAAAGTCGCGACAATTTACGAAAAAATCGCAAAATACAGATCATTACGAAAAAAACGCATTCGGACGCCTTTCGTGGACCATTCGTGGATTAGTAAATCAGCCCCTTTAAGTCTACTAAAAATGCTGCTCTGCCCTGCTTCAACTCTAAAGGCATCTCTGTTAAAGGACATTAATCATATATTGCATCTTTGTATCTGTCTTTAAACAATCCAACCCTTTTATGTGAATTTTACACCTTGCCCTTTCAAATTGCCTTGTGAATCATATCGGTGAATTTCAAATAACTGAAGGCCTTTTTTGGTTTATAAAATAGGCAGATACTTACTTGTTGCTGCAACATGTCCAGAGATACTGTAAGGTTGTGTATAAAGCTGTCTGCTGAGAATAGAGTCTGTAGGGGAAAACATTGTGTGTGAAAGGCAGATAATCTTACTGTTGCTGAGCACTCTGATTCTCAAATTATGTGAGTTATATTTCCAGTGATTAATGCTTCTTTTGGTGTTTGTTGGTGTCCTCTGATGGCTTAATTGTAAGCCTCAAGCTCACTGTAACACACTTGCATGGCTGAACCCAGAACAGAGGCATTGTCTGTAATTACTGGTAACAAATATTTATAAAGCTGCAACACATTCTGCAGCACTGTAGTCTGATACCTTTAGGAAATAACAAGTGGCTGTAAAACTCCCTTTTGGGAACCCAGACTTTCTGAGTCAGAACCTACTTCAAGTAACCAGATGGTCAGAACAACTGGGGAACAGGAAACTTGAGGTACTGACAGCCAGTTGGGAACAAGTAGAGCTCAGAAGGAATAGTCTATCACTAGGCCAAAATTTAGTGCAGGTAACATTTCTGGACAGATCATTCCCACCCTCCACAGATGTTCAGGGCTGAATTGTCAGATTCAGCCCTGAAGATAGATTTTGCTCAGGCACCTTTAATAGCTCCCGATCAAAATCTTTTAACCCGCCCGATCGGCGAGTCAACCGATATCAGCAGCCTTCTGAGATATCGGTCACCTCGCTGCATGGCCATGCACCGAATATCGTACAAAACAAGGTTTTCGCACGATATCATCGGTGCGTGTATGGCCAGCTTCACAGTAGCCTCTCAGGCAGACAACAGAAAAGTCTATTGAATGGGAAAAGGACTTCAACAAGTACTAGTGCATCAGTCTGGGGAACAGCTGGTAAAAATGAAAGTGTAGTTAGAGCCAAAAAAACCTACATGGCTCTTGATGCACTGCATGAAACAATAACTTACCCTAGATAAGCAGTTTTATAGACTTACTTTAAACCTGTGGTATAATGTTTTGTACTGCATTCCCATGTCTGTACACCCATGCCCAGCCATTTTCCATGTCTGTATGATACCCATGCCCAGCCATTCCCTATGTCTGAATCAAACCCATGCCCAACCATTCTCTATGTCTGAATCAAACCAATGCCCAACCAAGCCCTATGTCTGTATCAAACCCATGCCTAACCATTCCATATGCCTGAATCAAACCCATGCCCAACCATTCCCTATGTCTGAATCAAACCCTTGCCCAACCATTCCCTATGTCTGTATCAAACCCATGCACAACCATTCCCTATGCCTGAATCAAACCCATGCCCAACCATTCCCTATGTCTGAATCAACCCCATACCCAACCATTTCCTATGTCTGAATCAAACCCATGCCCAACCATTCCCTATGTCTGAATCAACCCCATACCCAACCATTTCCTATGTCTGAATCAAACCCATGCCCAACCATTCCCTATGTCTGAATCAACCCCATACCCAACCATTTCCTATGTCTGAATCAAACCCATGCCCAACCATTCCCTATGTCTGTATCAAACCCTTGCCCAAACATTCCCTATGTCTGTATCAAACCCATGCCCACCCATTTTCTATGCTTGTAATGCAAATGTGTTCAAAAATTCTTATGTTAGTCAATTGGTTAATTTGTCTTGCTTCTAAAGACTTAAAATCCCTATGATCTTTGACATCACTCACCTTATTTTTGCAGTAATCACACACATCATTAGATCCAATGAAGATGGTCACTAATTTCCAGTCTTCTTTAAAATTTACTCCCTGAAAAGAAGAAAAAAATTAGGGGCCTGTGTAGAATTGCAGGTGGAATATTCTGACATTTATATTACAGGAAATGAAACCTGAATATTGTATGTATGTATGTATATCTTTATTTATAAAGCGCTACTTATGTACGCAGCGCTGTACAGTAGAATTCATTAATACAGACAGGGGGGTTAAAGATAATGGATAAATACAAAGTACAACAATAAATACAAATAAATACAAGGTACAGTTGCAATAAGAGTCAGAAACACAAGATGAAGGAGGTCCCTGCCCCGTAGAGCTTACAATCTATATGGATACTATAATATTATTTTAATTTGTTAAATAAATAGTGATCCTAACTATACAACATTGTCAAAAGATACAACTGCAGAGAAATATTACCGGGTAAGATTTCATAGTGTCAATCAAGTGCTGCGTTTGTTCTGGCAAATTACTGCAATGAAAAAAATCACGTTTCAGTTTTTATATTTTTATTGGCTCACAAGTACATAATGTGGTAGTCTTGTTATGATCTTTTTATTTTAGTAAAATCTCAGTATCACACAAAAAAAAGAGTCAGTAGACAATAAATAAGAATTATTATAATTATCATATTAAAAAATAAGATCTGCCTTACAAGGTATTTGCTCCAGTAACAGCCAGATTTAGGCCTGTATCCTCCAGTGGGGCTGGTTTATAGCTGACAGTTTTCCTTTTTCCAAATCCAACAATGTTGGGATTGAAAAGTTTCAGAATGTCTAAAATGTTTAGGGAGATATGTCAGCTGACAGATGCTGGATAAATAACAGCACATACTGTAGAAGAGAGTTGCTATTTGGAAACAAATTGAAAAGGATTTTCACTATTATTAGACACGTTGAAGTACAGAAGGCCTGGTCAAGGCTGACATTTGTAAAAAGGGGATGAGGATCGCTGTTAGGCACAGAAATATCTAAGGAAGCAGGTGATTATTATGAGCTACATTGGTATATTAGAGTATAAGGCCCTATCTAAGAATACATCGGTAAATGGTGTAACTAAATGAACACAGTGTGGCACAAGGAAGTGGTCACTGTCAAGGAAGGGAATGATTTAGTCAAGCATCTCATTATTAAGGGCAGAATGGTACAGAGGGTATAATTATATAGGGGTCAGTCATTTAATGCAGGACCTATGTGGCCCTGTCCCACTGAGCATTTGTTGGACTGTAGGTATCTACGGTGTGGGATGTAACATAAGAAAAAAGACTAAAGACTAAGTGAAAGCTCAAGGGAACAGATACTCACTTGGTAATGTAGTGACATCTGAGATGTTCCCAAAGCCCCCAATACTGTTAAAATAAGACAGAGATTAATGCATGGGGGTAGGATGGAGTCAGTGGTAGACTTTCATTTTCATCAAAGAGGCATACTTGGTAAATTGGATGTGACACAGTTATACATTCTAATTAATTTATAATCAACGATTATACATTATACTTAGTTCATCATTGATATTTAGCTCAAATTTGAATAACTTTGGAGCCAAAAAAATAGTCCTTGGGGACACTTGAAATGTAGCTAAAAGGGCTACACATATTAGATATCATTTTAATGTAATCAGTATGTAGATAGACTGGATCAGAAAAATCAGACACACGTCCAATAAATATTGGTTATTAGACTGCACTTAGTGTAAGACTAGGAATAAAGCACAAAGGACCAGAGCAAAGTACTCAAGCACATCCATCCATTTTTTAGGACTTGATCCTCAATGAAAAGTGTCCTTGCCTGCAGCTATTGGTTCAAGATTGTCTCAAAATTTTGCTACAAGCAAAAGCACCCTTAGAATTGCCCAAGAAAATAACAGCAGGCAATAACCAATGTGAGAAGGGGATAGCAAGCTAAAGGTGTGGCTGCAAAAGGGAGGTGCATAAGTAGGTGAGAAGATGTCTATGTACAAAATAAAACAATATGAATGAAAGATGAATGATAAGGAATAAGAACAAAACAGAATGGTCATTACAACTAATGCTATTTTGTTGAGACAAATGTTTGTAACAATTTTGTACCACAAGAGCTTGCAGGTTTTTCTTACCTCCAGGAAAGATGTCGGTATTCATTTGGGATCTCTAGTACACTGGTAGCATTGGCTGCAATTGCTGTCTGAAACAGAGAGGGTTTTGTTAATCCTTTTTATATGTTACCTCTCTGCCCCAAACCAGGGCAAAACAGGCCTTACCGTCAGTGAGTCCCCCAAAGCAGCCACAACTTTCACATCAGCTGGTTTCACTTTCTCCACTGTGAAAAGAAAAATTAAACAGACTTATCATGTCATATCTTTGGGACTTTAGCCTGTCTATTGTTTAAGAGACTTTTGTTGCAAATATTCTTATTTAGAACATAATTTACTTTTAATGTATTTATTATTATTATTAGGTCATGCACCCTGAGATAAATTTGCAAGATTTCAACACCTAGAACTCCAAGTCAAAATTGAACTACTCCATATTTCGTCCTTGCAAGCCAGATAATTAGGTTACCATTATACAACCCCCTCCCTTTATTGTGGCTGTTTTCTTAGCAGGAGTCCATTATGTAGGAGGATTATCTGGGATCTAACTCACAAGGACCAAACATGGAGTAGCTTAAGTTTCCCTGTTTTTCTTGTTTAGCTCAAGAAATAACAAAAAAGAGTTTTCCTTATTAAAACAAAAGGTAAAAAGTATGTTAATCACAATTCCTATTAAGTGATCTTGTGTTGAACAAGGGGTTTTAGGATAAAAATCTCCCTAGTTCTAATGTCAAGGGATTCATTTGCTATCATACATAGACTGTTACTGACCCAAGTATTGGCTCATTTATGGGAACTTCCTGACAGGCTGCCTGATCTGGACAAAAATGTAACTGTCTTTCAGATATGTATGAAAATTCTGTTTGGTCGTTAGACCTGCAGTAAAATCCAATTGGATTGAATCAGCCTGATTTGCCCAGTATAAGACCTCACCAAAGGAGATCTCAAAGTGAATGAGCAGACTAAGATATAAGAAAGTTTTATGTATATACCGTGTTTCCCCGAAAATAAGACACTGTCTTATATTTTTTAAGCTCCAAAATATGCACTAGGTCTTATTTTCAGGGGATGTCTTATTTTTCCATGAAGAAGAATACAGGACACATTTATTCCATCACCCTAGGTGGATGTCTTATTTTCGGGGGGTGCCTTATTTTCCGAGGGGGGTGTAAAATCGGGGGGTGCCTTACTTTCAGAGGATGTCCTATTTTCGGGAAAACAGGGTATCTATTAGTGCTGGGCGGTATACCGGTTTAACCGGTATACCGGTTTTTGAAAAAAAAATGATATGATTTTTGAACATACCGCTATACCGGTATGCGCCCTTCCTGCAGTTTTTATCCAGTTACATCCGGGTTGCGCCCGTGCGCACGTGACGTCGGCGCGCATGTGACGTCGGCGCGCACGCGACGTCGCTAGGACGCATCGCTGGAGCTGGAGGAACCACAAGTTGGGTAAGTTGGGCTGGGGCTGGTGCTGGGGTTGGTGGGGTTGTGGCTGGTGCTGGGGTTGTGGCTGGTGCTGGGGTTGGGGGGTTGTGGCTGGTGCTGGGGTTGTGGCTGGTGCTGGGGTTGGGGGGGTTGTGGCTGGTGCTGGGGTTGGGGGGGTTGTGGCTGGTGCTGGGGTTGTGGCTGGTGCTGGGGTTGGGGGGGTTGTGGCTGGTGCTGGGGTTGTGGCTGGTGCTGGGGTTGGGGGGGTTGTGGCTGGTGCTGGGGTTGTGGCTGGGGCTGGGGCTGGGGGGGTTGTGGCTGGTGCTGGGGTTGGGGGGGTTGTGGCTGGTGCTGGGGTTGTGGCTGGGGCTGGGGGGGTTGTGGCTGGTGCTGGGGCTGGGGGGGTTGTGGCTGGGGTTGGGGGGGCTGTGGGGGTTGTGGCTGGGGTTGGGGGGGCTGGGGTTGTGGCTGGGGGGGTTGGGGGGGGGTTGTGGGGCTGGGGTTGGGGTTGTTGGGGGGGGTGGGGGGGGGCCACCAATATTTATTATTTATTTTTTATTTATATACCGTCAAATACCGTGATACCGATATAATTTTGAAAAATACCGTGATATAAATTTTTGGTCATACCGCCCAGCTCTAGTATCTATACATAACTATTATCTCCCCCCATCTCCAATGTAAATGTTCTCAGTATGAATATAGCTGGCAAAACATACAATATACCTGTTGTGGGGACTTCAGCAGAGGGAGACATATCGGGGCATATAAGAACTTCATTATGACTGCTCCCATTTTTGGCTTTTTCTGGAAACTCCTGATAAAAAATATCATCATCATCATCATCATCATCATGAGTGGAAACTGAACATTTAGCACACAATCCAACACAATCCAACTGTAAACATAACACCCCCTCTCCTCACCAGAACAGTCAGTTACAAATGTTTTTGCATCCAGTCATAACAAATCTATCCAGTATAAACAAAAAAAGAAAAAACACTCAAACCAATCAAATATTGGTTGCTGTGAGTTTGTGCATGGGTGCAATTCAGCAGCTATGGTAACAATTTAAACCTTTTTGTATTAGTTATAAGATACTGTGACTAGGGCCAAACTAGGAGATAGTTTATTCACAGCAAAATGCCCCAACATGCCCTATATGCCAGTAGTTTTTAGGGTATTGAGGGATACATGCCCAGATTGCTCTCTCATCTTCCACATTGGTTATTCAAAGATCAAGAAAGAGGAAAAAGAGTAAGAAGAGTAAAAAGTCAGTGATGGTTCCTGCCTGTTGTTGTTTAGCTGAGCATAACCTTACTCAGAACCAGGAATGAAGGGACACTAAATCAGATTGCAGTGCTTTTAGTTAATTTTTAACAGTGTAAAATATGTTCATACTTTTTTTCGCGGGAAAAATGCAGCAGTAAAATGTAATGTGCACCAAAGGAAACATAGATCAAAGGTTGCATTTTATCAAACTATTGTGTTTAGAGAGCACTGTGTACATAATGCTGGAGTCTCTTGTTAGTTTACATTAATCAGATGTAAACCCAAAACATACTGTTTTGTCAAATAAAATAAAATTAAATTATTAGAAACTTTTTTATATGCATTCATTAAAAATGTATAGTGTTTTGTAATTTTCTAAATGTAAATGCAATTGAAATCAGTATTTGTGCAACTGCACTGCCGGTCCTTTCCTACAATGCCTTGCATACTTCACAGATCTATTAATCTGCTGGCTTTTGGTACAGTTTCCACAGACAGAACAAGAAGTACAGAGAATACTGTTTTTAATAAAAATGGCTTTAAGGTCACTGAAAAAAGTGTAATTCATTTTTTTATCATGAGGTAACATTTTTGGGCGCTTTATAACCCCTTTAATACCAGAGCATGCAATGAGATATGATAACATCTAACTATAAAACATATCCATTCTTACCTGTAATCCATACATGGGTATTTGTGTTTTAAGACCCGACATATAGTTATCGAACCAATCCAGCCCTTTTGAAAGAAAAAAAAATGACAAGGAAGAAAAACCAGTAACAACCGCTCAATAACAAGGCTAGCAAAACAAACAGAATGACAAAGTGCAGGCTACTTCATACAATGTTATTTGTGCAGGTATGGGATCTCTTTATTTATTGGAGAAACAGGTTACCAGGGATGGCAAAAAGCTGATACTGGTAACTTTAAACCAAAATTTCAGTTTTTTAATTGGCTCTTCTAGCCAATCGGCTGTTCTAGAGCAGAAAGTGCTCTTGGATGAAAATTGAACAAAATCATATGATTTTTCATGTTCATAGCTCAGAACTGGGCAATGTGCAGTTTTTATTCAGGCTAAAGCAGTGTGCCCAAAATGTCTCTAATGCTCCCAAGAAAGAAGATAAATTAAGTTAAGGGCTGTGGCACACGGGAAGATTTGTTGCCGAGCCAAGGTT